>NC_053160.1:99627797-100227797 GCF_016835505.1 Polypterus senegalus
GGGTTTGGCCCAACATTTGTGCATGGATTAAATTACTGTATACTAACCCAGAAGCTTCAGTTTGCATCAATAACATTTGCTCAGACTACTTTAAACTAGAACGTGGCACAAGACAAGGATGCCCTTTGTCACCACTGCTGTTTGCAATTGCCATTGAACCACTGGCAATACATTGTCGAAATACTGATCAGATAAAGGGGATTAGCAGAGAAGGACTGGAACAGAAAATCTCATTATATGCAGATGACATGGTACTGTATATATCGGACCCAGAAAATTCTGTGCCTGCAGTCTTAGCAGCACTCACAGAATTTCAAAAGCTCTCTGGTCTCAGAATTAATCTGAATAAAAGTGTACTCTGAATTCGCAAGCATATAATATTAGATTAGACACCCTTCCTTTTATCATTGCAGAACAGTTTAAATACCTCGGGGTAAACATCACAAGTAAACATAAAGCTCTTTATCAACAAAATTTCGTCGTCTGCATGGAAAAAATTAAACAAGACTTGCATAGATGGTCAACCCTTCATCTCACACTAGCTGGAAGAATTAACACTGTTAAGATGAATATTCTTCCTAAGCTCCTTTTTATTTCAAAACATACCAATATACATTAATAAATCGTTCTTTAAGCAATTAGATTCAACAATAACCTCATTTATTTGGAATTCTAAACATCCACGCATCAAAAGAGCGACCCTACAAAGACAAAAGGCAGAAGGCGGCATGGCTCTACCTAACTTCCAGTTTTATTACTGGGCAAATATACAGTCGATAAGAACCTGGACACAAATAGAAGAACATACACAGGCATGGACCGCAATAGAAGTAAAATCCTGCAGTACTTCTTTGTATTCCTTGCTTTGTGCTCCAATAAACACACGCTATCGGCAATACACTAATAACCCAATTGTGCTCCACTCACTTAGAATCTGGAACCAATGTAGAAAGCATTTTAAGACGGAGAAGCTTCTTTCTGTGGCACCCTGCAAAAGAACCACCTCTTTCAACCCTCACAAACATATGCAGTTTTAATATCTGGAAAAATTTGGAATTAACTTGCTTAGAGATCTTTATATAGACAACGTCTTTGCATCCTATGAACAATTACATTCCAAATTTAACATTCCAGCTACAAATTTCTTTCACTATCTTCAAATCAGGAACTTTGTTAAACAGAACCTTCCAGATTTTCCTCATCTTGCACCCTCATCCACGCTGGAAAAATTATTGCTCAATTTCAAGGAGTTAGACTCCATCTCTACAATATATAAAATCCTTTTACAATCCCTTCCTTTCAAAGATCCAAGAGGACACTGGGAAAATGACCTCTCAATTAATATATCAGAAAAGGAGTGGAAAGTAGCAATGCAGAGAATTCACTCAAGCTCCATATGCAAAGCATACAATTATACAACTCAAAATTATATATCGAGCACATCTGTCTCACTAAAACTCTCCAAAATGTTTCCAGGGCATGATCCAACCTGTAACGCTGCAAAAGCCCCAGCCTCACTAGGTCACATGTTCTGGGCCTGCTCCAAATTAACATTATTCTGGACAAAAATTTTTAATTACCTCTCAGACAGTCTTGGACTCACAATCCCTCCTAACCCATTAACAGCTGTGTTTGGGGTTCTTCCAGAGGGTCTTAAAGTGGAGAAAGACAAACAAATTGTGATTGCATTCACTACACTGTTGGCACGCAGACTTATTCTGATAAACTGGAAGAACCCAAACTCTCCTCTTTAAGTCAGTGGGAAACTGATGTGTTATATTATTTAAAATTGGAAAAATCAAATACTCAGTTAGAGGATCTGTGCAGACTTTTTCAAAACATGGCAGGATCTAATCAGTAATATTTTGAAATGATTTTAAAAAGCACAGAGAATTTGTTGATTTAGGTATTTTTAAAGCCTTAAATTTTACACCGCTTTGGCTTGCTCTCTCTCTCAAGGGTGGGGATCGATCTGTTCTTAGCATAATTCTTTTTTTTTTGTAAAACGTGATTGCTATGTATTGATTGTAATAAAATTAATAAATAAATAAAAAAAAAAAAAAAAAAAGTACAGGTACATTGAAATTACATTTTCTATGTGAACGTTCAAATTTGTGCCTCTGGTAATGTGCCTTACCGGCATTTAAAGAAAATTAGTTTTGTGTCCTCTGCAGTGTTAAGAGAGAAAGGCTTTGGTTTGGGATAAAAGGATAAAGGTGTAAAGAAAGGAAAGTTGCCTTTTTTCTTTTATATAGTATAGAGAGATGTGTTCGCTGACATTATGATCGCCTTTTGGGGACAGTCGCGGTGGGTCTTGTGTAGACTGGTGAGTTGTCCCCGCCATTAATCGGCTGTGATGGCACGGTCAGTCCTCCACTCCTGTGCGTGTCTTCATAATCCGAGCTGAGGACCTCATAATCGTATACGTGCAAAAGAAAGTGTGAATCGCCGTAATATTATTTTGCCGTGGTGTAGAAAAGGGGTCCCGTGTTTGCACTTGTCTGGGCTATAAGCGCAGGGGGAGGATGAAAAAAATTAAAAGTGCTCACTTTGACTTAAGGCAGAAGCGCAGTCAGCGTCTCAAAGGCCGGCACAGCTATGCACGCGCTGGCTGCTCGACTTTTGCTGGGCAGGAGACCCCAGTTTTTGCAGACACGTTCGTGAAATCAAAAGTCACAGCGCTCTTTGGAGGTCATTCATATATTATATATATATAGCAAAATACCCGCGCCTCGCAGCGGAGAAGTAGTGTGTTAAAGAAGTAATGAAAAAGAAAAGGAACAATTTTAATAATAACGTAACATGATTGACATTGTCATGAGTGTTGCTGTCATATATATGCCTGCCTAAATAAGTCACCCTCGCTTTGCTCTTACTTTTTTACCGTTCATTTAATCATGGCTAGTGGCGGAAAAGTTATAAAATGGAAGGAGGATAGCTTTACCAAAACAATTATTGATGGCGAATCGATTATTCATAAAGCTTGAATTGGTGATCTGTTTTTCTGTGTTAACCTCATATTTTTTCATACTTCTTCTCAAACTAAGGTGGTGCGAGGGTAAAATGAATCGGGATGCTGATCAATGTAATTGGTGTACCAGGAAATCATGCATTGACAAAAGCTCCCCTTTGTTGTAATGCAAAGTGTGATTAAATGCATTATTTTTTAACGCTTATGGAGCACATGCATCGAAGCTTCTCAGCTGTGCTTGTGCTAAGAAAAGGAAAGATTTTAAAAATAACGTAACATGATTGTCAATGTGACCTTTTGTAAGTAGTGCCTGGAGGATTCAGTGTGGAGAAACTCTAGAGACAGCGTGTGTATTAACTTGTGGATTTTTCTGTGAGTATTTGGTGGCAGTCTGACGGTTGCTTCGAAGCAGCGTTAGCCAGGAGCTCAGCTCAGAGTGAAATGAGATGAATGGGAGGGGAGATGATGACGTGACTCCCCCCACCCGCCTTAACTGTCAATCCCCCACAAACACAGTCTCTCGGAATTTACATAAGCACACCCCTTCACCTACAATTTTAACTTAGTTACAAAGTGATCAAAACTCTCGTTTATATCCTGCGTCATCTCATTAAACTTGTATACCGCATTACCTGTGGGCATGTGAAACGCCAGCGGTAGCCTGTCTATGAACTTAATTTAAAGTTTAGGTTTACACCTTGCTTTCTTTCGAGTTAGCAGCACTCATGAATATGGTAGTATATGTCACTTTCTTCGCTTCTTATTGTTTAGCTGCCTTCTCAATTATATAATGCATGTTTTCTTAAGCGCTTTTTGGAGGTCTTCCTGGTTTTCTACGCACTGCGTTGACAGTCAGTTCACGTGATTACGTGGGAGGCGTAATGATGTCACACGAAACTCTGCCCCCCCACGTCTTTCCAGCTCAGCTCCATTACAGTTAATGGAGAAAAATACCTTCCAGTTATGACCATTAGGCGTAAAATTTCGAAATGAAACCTGCCCAACTTTTGCAAGTAAGCTGTAAGGAATGAGCCTGCCAAATTTCAGCCTTCTACCTACATGGGAAGTTGGAGAATTAGTGATGAGTCAGTGAGTGAAGTGAGTGAGTGAGTGAATGAGGGCTTTGCCTTTTATTAGTGTGTGTATATATATATATATATACACACACACACACACATATTTTTGGGGCATCTTTGAATTCAGGGCTCTGTAGGTTGATCATTTTCATTTCCATCAAACGATGTGGCATCCTTTTGTTCCTAACACATTACCCAGTCTATAGCAGTATAGATATCCAGGAGGATTTCTTTTTCCCATTGAGATCTGATGTGTTTTCAAAGTGTTCCTTTAATTTTTTTGAGCAGTTTATATATATATATATATATATATATATATATATATATATATATATATATATATATATATATACACACACACATACTAATAAAAGGCAAAGCCCTCACTGACTGACTGACTGACTCATCACTAATTCTCCAAATTCCCGTGTAGGTAGAAGGCTGAAATTTGGCAGGCTCATTCCTTACAGCTTCCTTACAAAAGTTGGGCAGGTTTCATTTCGAAATTCTACGTAATGGTCATAACTAGAAGCTATTTTTCTCCATTTACTGTAATGGAGTTGAGCTCGAAAGCCGTGGGGGGCGGAGTTTCGTGTGACATCATCACGCCTCTCACGTAATCACTCATTACTTAGAAAACCAGGAAGAGCTACAAAAAGCGCTGAAGAAAACATGCATTATATAATTAAGAAGGCAGCGAAACAATTAGAAGCGAGCGAGTGACATAAAAAACCATATTCAGCGGCTCACGTGAACTGACGCTGTGCACAGACAAAAAGCAACAGTTCCAAAGAGTGCTGAACAAAAACCGAATTACACTGCTACGCTCAAATAGACAAACCACACGCCGTGGCGCAATAGTAGAGCCTTCGCCTGTAGCGCCCATGTCCGAGGTTCGATTCCCGAGAGGGGATGCACTAAGTATGTACGCCGCTTCTCGATTCATTTTAGCCTCGCATCCCCTTGGTTTGAGACGTATGAAAACATATGCGGTTAACGCAGAAAGACAGATCACCAATTGAAGCTTCATGAATAATGGATACTTTATTCGCGATCAATGATTGTTTTGCTAAAGCCATACTCAGTGTATTCATTAGATGAATGGTAAAAAAGTAAGAGCGAGGGGAGGGTAACTTACTGAGGCACACAGGCAAAACCACAATAGCACGCGGGCTCGATGTACTGTAGTGAGCGTCAACTCGATCGGAATTGTGCAATCACATTCGAAAAAATATTTCTTTTCAAGATCTATTTAGTCCATATGTGTCAAACTCAAGGCCCACGGGCCATATCTGGCCTGGTGTGTAATTATATCCGGCCCACGAGATCCTTTTATATACTGTATTATTGTTATTAATGGCCCGGGGATATGAAGCGCTGGTAACACAATAAACTACAGATCCTATAATGCAGCGCTTCAGCTGCCTTGCCGAACACTTACCGCGTTAATCAAGTCTAGCTTATGATGCTGCAAGTTATTGTGAAGCTAGCCCACACGATGCCAAAGACAAAAGGTGATTCTGAAAATAGAGCCCTTAAAAACCGATGGGAGGCTGAGTATATGTTTACTGACACTGCCGGTAAACCCGTGTGTCTCATTTGTGGAGCTAATGTGGCTGTAATTACAGAATTTTATCTAAGACGGCACTATGAGACAAAACATCAAGATAACCTGAAAGACCTGAATGCAATGCAGAAGATACAGAAAGCAGAAGAGTTAAAGAAGAATCTGACACTTCAGCAGACGTTTTTACCCGTGCAAAATCACAAAGTGATTTCAAGTGAAGCTACTTTTATGGGAGACACAAATGCACCAGTGCAACTTGCCCCACTTTCCCTGTTGCCAAGTAATGTTGAATCAAGTCGGCACAACGGTGTTCCCAAATACACACTTTGCTGATAAACTGAGTGCACTGCGCACTGAGTTCGCAAGGCACTTTGGTGGCTTTGAAGAACAAAAAAAGAATTTTGAGTTGTTTCGTAACCCATTTGCCGTCGATGTGGAAACTGCACCTGTGCAGATTCAGATGGAGGTGATTGAGCTGCAGTGTAATGGCACACTGAAGGCAAAGTACGATACTGCACGGCCCGCACAGTTTATTCACTCCATTCCCGCACAAATGCTCCAGCTCCGTGTACATGCGGCTCGAATCTTGTGTATGTTTGGTACCACATATCTGTGTGAGAAGCTCTTCTCAGTGATGAAGACTAACAAAACAGCACACAGGAGTCACCTCACTGATGAGCACCTGCAGTCCATCCTGACAATCTCCACAACACAGAACCTCACACCAAACATAAACAAACTTGTTGCCAAAAAAAGATGCCACGCGTCCAGCTCTGAGAAAATGACATAAGAGCAAAGATTTGTTATTGCTGAAAAGAACAAATTTTATTTATATTTCCAGGTTTTGTTATGCACCATGTTCATATTTTAATTTGTATAATTTTGACAGGATATATTTTTATGGAGACCAAAATCTTTTGGGATATTTAAAATTTAAGTTTTTTTTTTTTTATAAAATTACATAAGAGTAAAGAAATTTGAATGTTTGTTCTTTTAACGTTTACTTTATTTCTAACTTGTATAATTTAGACAGGATATATTTTTAAAGTTAGACAGGATATATTTTTATGGAGAGCAAAATATTATGTTATTTAAGGTTTGAGTTGATTTATTCCGGAATATTATTCTGTTGACTAAATAAAAATTCCTTCTATTTAAAATTTAAATAGAACTTGAACAGAAACGATAGTTCATAATATTCATGCAGACTTGCAAGTAAGAGCGGTAGTCATCCGTTTTAACAAGCAGCGTATTGCACTGATACGAAATAGCCTGCCCATTTAATTATTTAGGAATGGATAAATAAATTAAGATTTTGTACAAATAATGTTTTTCATTTTTCTTCCTTCATGGATTCTGGCACCCCCAGCAACAGTTGCTCGCACCCCAAAGACTGTATATATATATATATATATATATATATTTATATATATATATAGTGAACTTTGACCTGGACACACACAGACGGACATCTTAAATTCACCACACACTGTTTATTTACAATATTTACACAAACAAGTCACGTGCACAAACCCCAGTGCCTCTTGCACCGATTCCCCCAATGTCCAGGCCACACAGTCCTGTGCCTCTTTTCCTCCTGGCCACCTCCAGTCCTCACTCCAGCTCCGTCCTCTTCCACCCGACTTCCACTGCTGACTGGAGGGAGGCGGCCCCTTTTATAGGAACCCGGATGGGCTCCAGCTGCTTCCCGGCAATCTCCCGCGGACACACCCCTGTGTGGCTGAAGTGCCGCGGCGCACCCGGAAGCTGTCCGGGTGTCCCCTGTCGTCTTCCCCCCGGCACGTCTGCCACACCACGGGCCCCTACAGGGCTGGGCTTCCAAGCCCTCTACCCGAGGCCTCCAGCATAACCAGGACGGACGCCCCCTCTCGGTCTGGAAGAGGCACAAGCCCTCCTCTGGTCCTCCTAGGCGTCGACCACACGGGATATACCGGCATCGGGCGCCGCCTGGCGGTGGCCACGGGTCCCTACAGGGCTGTGCTTCCAAGCCCTTTACCCAGGCCCCAACATAACCAGGACGGACGCCTCATGGTCTGGAGGAGGCACAAGCCCTCCTCTCATCCTCCTGGGTGTCCCTGCCGGGGACCACTATATATATATATTATATGTGTGTGTGTGTGTATATATTATATATATATATATATATATATATATATATATATATATATATATATATATATATATATATATATATATATATATATATAACCTCAATTCCAATAAAGTTGGGACGTTGTGTAAAACGTAAATAAAAACAGAATACAATGATTTGCAAATCCTTTTCAACCTATATTCAATTGAATACACTAGGAAGACAAGATATCTAATGTTCAAACTGTTAAACTTTATTGTTGTTTTGCAAATCTTCAGTCATTTTGAATTTGATTCCTGCAACATGTTCCAAAAAAGCTGGGACAGGGGCATGTTTACCACTGTGTTATATCACCTTTCCTTTTAACAACACTCAATAAGCGTTTGGGAACTGAGGACACTAATTGTTGAAGCTGTGTAGGTTGAATTCTTTCCCATTCTTGCTTGATGTACAACTTCAGTCGCTCAACAGTCTGGGGTCTCCATTGTCGTATTTTGCGCTTCATAATGCGCCAAATGGGAGCATTATTTTCAAGTGGAGACAGGTCTGGACTGCAGGCAGGCCAGTCTAGTACCCGCACTCTTTTACTACGAAGCCACGTTGTTGTAACACATGCAGAATGTGGTTTCGCATTGTCCTGCTGAAATAAGCAGGGACGTCCCTGAAAAAGAATTTGCTTGGATGGCAGCATATGTTGCTCCAAAACCTGTATGTACCTTTCAGCATTAATGATGCCTTCACAGATGTGCAAGTTACCCATGCCATGGGCACTAACACACCCCCATACCATCACAGATGTTGGCTTTTGAACTTTGTGCTGATAACAGTCCACAATCAAGCAAGAATTATAAAGAATTCAACCTACACAGCTTCAACAATTAGTGTCCTCAGTTCCCAAACGCTTATTGAGTGTTGTTAAAAGGAAAGGTGATATAACACAGTGGTAAACATGCCCCTGTCCCAGCTTTTTTGGAACATGTTGCAGGAATCAAATTCAAAATGACTGAAGATTTGCAAAACAACAATAAAGTTTAACAGTTTGAACATTACATATCTTGTCTTCCTAGTGTATTCAATTGAATATAGGTTGAAAAGGATTTGCAAATCATTGTATTCTGTTTTTATTTACGTTTTACACAATGTCCCAACTTCATTGGAATTGGGGTTGTATATGTATTTGTGTGTATATATGTGTGTGTATGTATATGTTTGTGTGTATATATATATATATATTTATATATATATATATATATATATATATATATATATATATATAAATAAACAGAAACACTCATAACAGTGACAAAACAATTACATTGACAATCATGTTACGTTATTTTCAAAATGTTTCCTTTTCTTTTTCATTACTTCTTTAACACACTACTTCGCTGCGAAGCGCGGGTATTTTGCTAGTAAGTAATAATATTCAGAGCTAAATATTAAGATGTAATAAGGTTTCACAATCCTCATAGCCAGCCCGGTCAGTGCCAGTGGCTGCACTGAAGTCACCCATGACCAGAAGAGTGTCACCTCATGGGCACCCATCAACCACCGAGCGGAGCTGCATATAAAATGTCTCTCTTACCGAGACATCACTCACCGCGGTCGGAGCATACACTGAGACAACAGACAAGGTAGCCAGGGAGTGCTGTAATCTAAGTCTCATAATACACTTGTTAAAAGGAGTGATAATAAGACACCATCGGAAAAGGTCAATTGCTACAGCAACAGCTACTCCCAGAGTATGACAGCCATCAGATCGACCTGACCAATAAAAGGTGTATCCACCTATAGAGATCTGGCCAGTCCCCTGTCAGCGCACCTCAGAGAGTGCCACCAATGAAATGCGGAATTTACGCAGCCCCTCTGACAGAAGAGGAAGATGATCATCTTGCCAGAGAGACAACACGTTCCATGCACCCACCCATATGGGCCGCCTCACATTGGGACCCAAGTGCTGCCATGCAGCGGTCGATGCCTCAGCACCACTCCAGTTCCGATCCCCAACTGACCTGACCCCTTTGGCTCTCTAACGTTTTCGACTCTTCTGTAGATGGGGCTCTCAAGGGCTTTCTCCCATCCCTTTCATGATGCAAGCAGCCTTCCTATGGGTGGCTGAAGCAGAGCTTCTCCCGCGAAGAGCAAAAAAGGAATCCTTTTTGTCCTTGACTTTGCAAAAGGTCAGGGGCTGTGAATCGCTGGATCCTGGTTCCAGTGCCAAGAACCACATCATTGGACTTGGTGCTCCAATACTGGTGGTGCAGTGAAGGAGATAGATCACATCCTCCTGGGCAGATGCTGGAGTCTCTGGCAAAACTGCAGGGTCTACGGAAGTGCCCAGTTCATGAATTCTGACCACAGACGTGTTGTTGCTACTGTTAGGATCCAGCTTAAGTCCAGTAGGTTACCACTTACTAGGAAAATGAGCCTGGACCAGGCCGTTTCTAAGGAGTTTGCACGCAGTTTGTGTGAGGAACTTGCAGATTTGGGTACGACTGCCGATCCAAATGTGATGTGGGAGGCGTTCGTTAGAGTAATCTGTGAGCAAGTGACACACCATCTGTGGTCTAACGGCCGATTTATACTTCACGCTCAGAACGCATACGCGCTCGCATCATGGCTGCCACGCGTTCCCAGCGTTCATTTCACGCGTCCTCCCAGCAGGTCCTCAAAAATTAACACGACGCGTGCGTGAGTTGCAGTACCAGCAAAAAGTCGGGGGGCGCAATGTGCTAAAAGTCGAAATGTGACGTCAGTGTCTCTGTTTACTATCTACTGTACATGTGACAGAAAGCCTCTATGCAGATCCTACGGGATGAATGCTTCGATGTGGTAAAGCAAAATTCCCACATACAGATGCGTTCGTGGTGCTTTTATATTCAAGTGTCGCATATTCCTGATCGTAATGACACGATACATTTTAAAAGTCTCACATACCATCTTTTGTGCCGTCTTTTTTTTTTATTTTAGCAACTTAACAACAGCAACATAATGTATAGCGTTATATTTGAGCTACTGAGAAAAAAAATAAAGGACACGGTGAAAATGTGTATTTTGTTATTAAAGTGGAAATTTCGGCTTTAATCTCTAAATGTCCACTTTAACCTCGTAGTTTACTTTATCATTAATGCAGACCATTGTAAATGACATCCCAGTTTTTAAATCGCAGCGGAAAGCAGCAATAGATCGCCACACAGAACAAATTAAATGTATGATATTCCAACTCTCTGCACATTTAGAATCTTTAGATTTAAACTTGATATTACTTTCATGATGAAATGCATTAAAGTGTGTATGTTACATTTTACATATAATTTCGTTTAAATAATGAATACTGTTAATAATTACACACATGGGGTGTCACGGTGGTGGAGCGATAGCATTGCTGTCTCACATGGAGTTATGTTGCTGGTATTTCCTGCCTGTATTCCACACTGTGCTCCGGTTTCCTTCCTAAGATATGCAGATTTGGGGATTTGGTGCCGCTAAAATGACGCTAGTGTATGCGAGTGCTTGAATTCACCTTGCGATGAGCTGAGGCCTCGTCCAGGGGCTGTTTCTCACTCGTGCCCAATGCTTGCTGGAATGGGCACATCCCTGGATTGATGGATTTAATCAATAAACATCCTTTTCAGAGATATTGCGGTAAGGTGTCATCAGAATTTAATAGGTGTTCTAGGCAATTCACAACACAGAGAAGCCGAACATATTCTCACAGTGATATCTCATACTGCCACTTGGTGGATTCCTCCAGATGTACGTAAAATACGCGCGCAAGTATGAACACTACAACACTTGCGTAGCAGGAGCGTCCGCTGCAGCATGCGTCGCATCGCGTGAAGTATAACTCCGGCCTAATGACCCACTTCCTGCTTACAGAGGAATCGAAGCATTACGCACATCTAAATCTATTCCTCGGAGAGTCGCAGTCAGGGCAGCTGATGGAACGGTCCTTACGGATGACACTGCAATTGTGACCCGCTGGGCCGGCTACTTTGAGCAGCTGTTCAAAGCTGATCCTTCGGCTAGGACGTTGAATCTCTCTGGGTTTACAGTTCTTGAGGCTGATCCTCCAATTAGCTGTGAACCACCCAATGTCACCGAGATTGCACAGGTGATGAACCAGTCAAGGGGGGGGAAAGGCTGCAGGGATCTGTGGTATCCGGGGTGAACTTCTCCAGGCTGGTGGTAAGGCTGTCCTCCTGGCATTGCAAGCAATCTTTGCTTCCATTTGGGAGACTGGCATCATACCAACTGACTGGAAAACGGGACTTGTCATCCTTATCTGGAAAGGAGAGGGTGATCGCCTGGATTGTGGCAATTACAGGGGGGATAACACTGCTCTCGGTGCTGGGTAAAGTTCTTGCTAGGGTCGTCCTCAATAGGATCCGTGATCATCTGCTCACCTACCAGCAACCGGAACAGTCTGGTTTTATGCCAAAGAAGTCTACCATCGACCACATCCTGGTACTGAGGGTTCTCATGGAGAGCAAACCCAAATATCAGCAGAGTTTCTTTGCAGCCTTTGTAGATTTTCGCAAAGCTTTCGACTCAGTTGATCGAGCTGCCCTGTGGGACATCCTGAGGGTTCGTGGGATCCCCTTGAGATGGCTGGATATCATTACCGGCTTGTACACTGGTACTGCGAGTGCTGTGCAGAGTGGAGGCAGGACCTCTGCGTTTTTCCCAGTTGACTCTGGGGTTCGTCAGGGGTGTGTTCTTCCTCCTACTCTGTTCAATGCTTGTATGGACTGGGTGTTGGGCAAGGTCATGGGGTCCAGCGGCTGTGGGGCATCTGTTGGTGAAGAAAGATTTACGGATCATGACTTTGTTGACGATGCTGTGATTGTCACGGAGTCAATGGAGGCTCTGATCGTGGCGCTTGAGAGGAGTGTGAGGAGTCTGAGTGTCTGGGCTTGCAAGTGTCCTGGATAAAAACCAAGATCAAGGCCTTTTATGACCTCTTAGGCACAGACATCAGCAGTGTGTCTGTTTGCGGAGAGTATGTCGACTTTGTCGAGAGGTTTACTTACATTGGCAGTGACATTCGGGTCTCTGGTGACTCTTCCAATGAAGTCAGTAGATGGATTGGTAGAGCATGGGGTTATGGGGTCGCTGGAAAGGGGTATGTGACGCTCCCAATATCTATGCAAAAGGACGAAGATCCAAGTCTTTAGAGTCCTGGTGCTTCCCGTCTTGTTATATGGTTGCGAGACATGGACGCTATCCAGTGACCCGAGACGAAGACTGGACTCCTTTGGTACTGTGTCTCTCTGAAAAATCCTTGGGTACCGTTGGTTTGACTTTGTATCGAATGAGCGGTTTCTCATGGAGTCCCGAATAAGGCACATTACCTGCATTGTGAGGGAGCGTTAGTTATGGCACTATGGTCATGTGGCATGTTTCCCCAAGGGTGATCCGGCTCGTAAGTTCCTCATTGTTGGGGACCCGAGTGGCTGGACCAGGCCAAGGGGTCGCCCACGGAACACCTGGCTGCGGCAGATAGAGGGTCATTTCTGGAGGGTGGGACTGGAACGTGTGTCTGCCTGCGGGGTTACAAATCGGGATCCCGAGTTGTTTCGTTGTGTAGTGGATGCGGAAACGCAATATACCAGTGCATGCTCCCCAACTTAACTTGACCTGCCTTGAATAAGGTTTTACCTAGTTACACTATATATTTCTGTGTATATTCCAAATTATGTTGTTTTTAACTAAAACATTTTATCTATGTTCCCAACCTGTTTCTTCAACTGTAGAGTTAAAGGTGCTAAATTAGTGCTGGGCGGTATACCGGTTCATAGCGAAAGCCGTTTTTTTATTTTTGTCATGATATGGATTTTTCTTATAGCGCAACATCGCTTTAAATTGCCTAAACAACGTTTGGAACGTGGTGCAGCAGGAAACTGTTTAAGGGGAACCTTTTTCACTGCTACAACGCTAAACACATACAACGGAGTACATGCGTTAGAGGAGGTGTTGCGCGGGGTCTCTTTTTCACTGTTACACAGCTAAACAGGCATGCAATGGAGTACATGCGGTAGTGGACGGAGAACATTCTGAAACTGAAAGCTGTAGCAGACGATAAGGTTGAAAATGAGGACATAGAAGAACTTTTGCTAGAAAAAGGAGTCACATCTGTTGTCTGGAGATACTTTGGATTTAAGAGGTCAGATGTGGACAATTATGTTCAAATGTTTGAAAACTGTTTCTATACTACTGGATAATACTGCAAGCCAAGTTGTACTTGTTTTATTTTTTTTCAATACTGCGTAATGTACCTGGGTACTGTGTAATAGGGTGACATGTTGACTTTATTCTCGACATTTCCACTTTAATCTCAACGCTTATGACAAGAATAAAGTCGACATATTCACTTTATTCTTGTAATTCGTCATTAAAAGTAGAACATCGTAAACTAAACTTCATTTTAAAATGAACATATAATTTACTTGATTTTCTCAAACCGTGTCATAATTTATGTAGTACATTAAATGCTTTGTATTAAGTGTTCCCGGAGCCATGTTAATCGCTACATGCTTCTTAAACTGACTTCCTCTTGCACTAAAAGGAGGTGCAGGAAGCACACATAATACATTAATTTCATGATATTCCTGCTCCCTTAACATTTAGAATGCCAAGATAAATACTTGATATAATTTTCATGATGAAATGCATTAAAGCATGTATTAACAGTCCCCAGACTTGAATATCATCGAAAATCTATGGGATGATTTGAAGCAGGCTGTCCATGCTCGGCAGCCTTCAAATTTAACTGAACTGGAGAGATTTTGTATGGAAGAATGGTCAAAAATACCTCCATCCAGAATCCAGATACTCATCAAAGGCTATAGGAGGCATCTAGAGGCTGTTATATTTGCAAAAGGAGGCTCAACTAAGTATTGATGTATTGATGCCCAAATTTATGCACCTGTCTAATTTTGTTATGATGCATATTGCACATTTTCTGATCTAATAAATCCAATAAACTTAATGCCCCCGCTGAAACACTAGTTTCCATAAGGCAGGTCATATATTAAAAGGAAGTTGCTACTTTGAAAGCTCCGCCAATGATAAACAAAAATCCAAAGAATTAAGAGGGCTTCCCAAACTTTTTCATATGACTGTATTTAATGAACATTTGACTGCACTACTTATTTGAACACTTTTGCTTTTGGTTTGTCGATTTTAATAAAAGCACTTTAGCACTTTTTTGCACTATGCCCTTGATTCGTTATATCCTCACTGTCCAGCTCATCTGTGACATTACCGACGGTGTTGGGTTCAAGAGCTCCCAAAATGGAGACAGGAGCCTGGAGCAGAACCTGCATCGTAACAGGGTGCTGCAAGATTTCAATCCATTACGGTATAGTGTGTTACCAATGGTGTTCTTGGTGACTGTGGTCCCAACTGCCTTCAGATCTTTAACAAGCTCCTCCTGTGAAGTTTTGGGCTGATTCCTAACCTCTCTCATGATCATCCTCACCCCATGAGGCAAGATCTTGCATGGAGGTCCAGACCAAGGGCAATTGATGGTCATTTTATATTTCTTCCATTTCCAAATAATTGCACCAACCATTGTCACCTTCTCACCAAGCTTCTTGCTGATGGTCTAATAGCCCATTCCAGCCTTGGGCAAATCTACAATCTTGTCCCAGACGTCCTTGGGCAGCTCTTTGGTCTTGCCCATGGTGGTGGAGAGGTTGGAATATAAGAAATTGATTCTGTGGACAGGTGTGTTTTATACACATAAGTTGAGATCAGGAGTATATCTGTAATTGATTGATTGATTGTAATGTGTGTGCCACATGGGCACACAGCCAACCTGTGGGAGCCAGAATTCTGGCTGGGTTGTAGGGAATCAAATGCTTGTTTCTTTCAATGACATGCAAATCAATTTAACTTTTATGTGATGCATTCTGTCTGGATTTATGGTTGATATTCCGTCTCTCCCTCTCTATTAAAATGAAGCTACCATAAACATTAGAGACTGTTCATTTCTTTGTAAGTAAGCAAACTTACAAATTCAGCAGAGAATCAAATTCTTATTTCCCCTACTGTATAATTGATACAAATATCCTGATGCAAAAAGTAGAAGTTGTTGCTGATAATAAGGTTGGAAATCTAATTTAAGCAATTGCAAGATTTACCTTACATTACATACATCAGCCAGTGGTTCAAGAAGGAATGCTTTTTTAGTCATGCACATCCATATTCTGGGTATCAGAGAAAGGATTAATGAACACTGTACACACGTTTTGATTTGCTAGTAATAGATCTACAGCAGAAGCTTCAACAAGATAGAATACATGATGCACAGCTTTCTAGAAGAAAAGCACAACATTGGTCCTTATAAGCTACCTTATGCTACTCGATGAGGATTCACTTAGGCTATTCCGTCACACATGGCACAATCAGTATGCTGCTGATTCTGGAGTATGTGAATTTCCCCTTGGGATTAATAAAGTATCTATCTAATCTAATCTATTCTAATCTGAAATCCTAACAAGATACTGTAGCTGTATTACTGCAACAGCTACAAAACGTTAAGCAATCTGCCGTTGAATAGATACCTCTATTAAGGTATAACACTGATTAATTATGTTCAATGGAAATAAATCTAAAGCTTATTAAAAAATGTGAAAGTCATACAAGTTTTCTGGCTGTATTACTATAATTACCCTCCTTCATAAGTAACAGAAAGAACAAGCAATATTAAATTGTTTTAGGCACAGCTAGATTAGTGCTACCAATCAGATGAACATTAAAGCAGCATGTGACAGCAGCAAAGGAAACAGTGATGAAAACGTCGACAAACAGGCCAGTACATAATGCACTAGAAGTACAACTCCAGCATCGTCTATGGATAATGAAACTCTGAAAGAACTTTCTACAAGACTCTGAAAGAAAGGACTGTATCAGAAAAATCACTTCTGGAGAGTCAGAAGTCCACATTTACCTTTTAGAAAGCCTTGCACCAAATAACTGACCAGTTATTGCTCTTTGAAAGCATCAGGAAGGAAGGAATTCCTGCATGAGCTAAAGTTGCATCAAAGGAACTCTATACCTGTAGTAGCAGCACAGACAACAAACTCTTGTTCACTATAGGCTGCAATGTAATGGACGAGAGAGTGAGCCAATTTACAACTGTGAAAAACTCTCTTTTATTTAATAAGATCCTCCATGAATGTTAAGGAATGGATCTTTAAGTTTGTAACAAGCTAGAAAATTTTAAATTAATGCAGTATACTTGCTAAAGTTGCAAAGGCAGAAATAAGGTACTCTATTTTTGAGTTTTCAAGTTTTACTTATTCGTACTGCTACTTTTGTTAAAATAATATTTAAAATTAGATTCTGGCTCACTAGATGGTAATGGACTTCTGATTGCTACAAATAGTTGAGCTGTGCATTGAAAACAGACTTACACATTGCTAGTGTATTGAAAACCAGGTGAAATATTTACTCCATGTACTGTGTTTGATTCAGATAAACATATGCTGTTGTTATTTAACTCTTTATTGAAAATGACTGCATAAATGTTCAATTATTTTACAATTGGGGACAATACAAATGTGCAAAAATGTAGCATTACTGCCTCAAAGGCCTGGGTTCTAGTCCTCTTCCAATAGCTTATCTGATCATTCAGCACATTCACCCTCTCTCTATGAGGGTGTTCTCCAGGCACTCCAGTTTCCACCTTCATCTGAAAACTGGGATCAGCATGTGCTGACCTCTTATTTTCTTTCTATCTTGTATGTTGTGTGTTACAGGGATTGGCTCTGGACACTTGCAACCCTATATTGTAACAAACAGTTTTCGAACACAATTTCATATTAAAAATTCATTTAAGTGTTTGCTTTAAAAAAACAAAACAAAGTAAATATGTCTTTATTCTTCTTATCTGTGTGGTTTCTTTACATAGGAATATAACATTGTATTCAATCTCTCTTCTAATCACAAGTATCAGCAGATAGCACAAGAAAACAAAAGTTGGTTTAAACTCTGGCAGAGAATTTATGAAAAGGAAAGCACTTCAGGGATGTACTCAGAAATAGCAGCTATTATCACACAGAATCAAGTTTGAAAGCTGAGACTTTAAAGGTTTCAGCTGTTAAGTAAAAATATTGCACAATAGGCAAAACAAAATGTAAACATTCAATAGGTCAAACAGACAACAATGGCCAATGTATATCACCCATCATAATTAAGAACAGCCTTTTCTCATATTACTGTAGCATTTGGTGTCTAACAGCTTTCAAAGTAATTATCCTTTGAGTGTATGGCATTTACCTTGGTCAAAATGTGGTAATGGATGGCAACCAACCACACAAAAATCCTGCAACATAACGAGAGAGCATTGGTGCCATATACTCCAGGTAGAACCTAAGAAATATAAATCAATTAAAAACTGTATGAAAGGCTATAATACAGTTGGGCAGATGTTTCTGCATGTCATGTCAACATTCACATGAACGGATTAATTCCCAAACTTGTTTTCCCCATCCTGTCTTACCTGCATAAACTGAACAGAATATAAGTTTATAAAGCTGATTCTCATGGCCATATTTATACTTAGCATGTACCGGATTGCTGTGAGGGTCTGCAACGAATGTAAATTTCATTAGCACAAACAAGTGCTGTCAAGTGCACAAACCCTTGTGTCGGCAACCACGTCAACTATACATGTGACATGGAACCATTCGAGGAACAGTTGCATAAAATGATTCTTTACTACCCACATCTACATAATCCAACATTAAAAGCACACAGAGATAGCCAAACGAGCACTGATTAATGGTGAGAAGTCACCCAAACCTTGGGCAAAGATGAAAGTCTGTATAGGCAGAAATGGAAATATTTGCAAGATCAACATGTATAGGCAAAGAGGGGGAAAAAAAAAAAAAAAGTTATTTTGTGCCAGAGGATCCTGCAACCATGCAGTGTCATGCACGGAATACCTGAACGACAAACAGACCAGGGTGCGCATCCTCTGTGTGCAACTGTATCTGCAGTATTCTACACTGAAGTATACATAAGTACCATAATTAATTAATTTAATTAATTAATCACACCCTCCTGTCAACCATATTCAACCACTCACACGGTACTCCCACCTCTCATTCGTGTGAATGCTTTTGACAGACACAGTTCCTGCACTCTCAGCTCTCATAAATTTTAATGTTTTCCTCACTTTAAGTTCACAATTAAAGATGACGTATTATGTCCAAATCTTATTGAAGAATTTCATCACAAAATTAGTGCACCGGCAATCCTACCGCCGAGAAACAAGTCAAATGAATTAATGCCAAAAATGACGATCAGTTACACAGGCAAATTAGTTAAATGTGTATTAATAGACTATTCTGAAACAGTTGACCGTGATCGTGCAGAAGATGAAAACATCAACTTACAATATCCCAAAGAAAATCTATAACCGTTAACACCGTCCGGTCGTTCACCGCATGAATTACTGTAGAGAAGGATGTATTACATTACCTTTCTTGGATACATCTTCCGTGGATAACATTAGACAACAAAGGAGATCTTGATATGCTATTCGTATTAAAACGTTAACAGTTTCCCATTAGAATAGCTTTTGCAACAAATCTCAGAGCCAAACATTCTAAAAAGTTGTTTTATTCAATACAGAGAAAGAAATGAAATTCAATCACGGGCAGTTATATGTTGCATTGTCACGATGAAGGTCCAAACACAGAATCAAAATTCAATGCAATATTGATGAAAATGTATTTCAAAAAATTGTTTTTACTAAAGTTTTACAGTAAAAATTGTGTAAGTTTAAAAAGTATTTGCATGTTAATTTCAAAGCCAAACAGAATGAAACCGTATTACACAACGAATACCTCTAATGAAACATGATTTACTTTCAAATTATTACGTTTTACTATTTTATAATATGGTTAATTACTCGCTGTAATGTAAAATAGTTAGTTCTATTATACATATGTAACAATTCCCATGAAAATAATCCGTTTAAAATTGTACATCCACATCCCCATACACGAGCAGCAGAACCGCAAAGAGGCTAGCACAGTGCAGGCCCGGGCATTGGTGAGCAAAGCGAGCAGGGGTCAATGCCTCCTAGTGTATGTGTGGATCTATTATATATATATATATATATATATATATAAATTAATACATACAATACTATGTACAGAAACCTAAGAATTGTTTAATTTTTCTTCCAAGGAAAAAACACCATTTTTGGCAAAACTAACATAATGATAAACAGAAATTTTAATTAATGAGATCCCCCCAAAAAAAAAACACACAACAGCAAATATCCACTTGTCACTACACTCAGACAAAAGTTAATAAGAAAAAAGAAAAGGTGATAAATTCCCAGAAAAAAAATGCTTCCCTGACAGCTTACTAATGAGACAACATCTTATATTTTTCACAGGTATATCAAATCATCTTTACTTGGGTCACCTAATTGTCAGTACACTGCACCAGAAATCCCATAACAGCAGCAACTAAATGCTGACTGAACCTTCACATATCCATATAAACACATATATGGAGTCATTGTAGGACTGTGTCAGCAACTCCCAATATACAGTACTGAATATGCTGTATGACATGGTGAAGCAGTGGTTAGTATATCATCTTCAAAGCTCCGAAAAAACATTGCTTTGCAAGTTTGCGTCAAGGTGGAGTTTGTATATTCTCCTGGTTATAAAGAGTGGTTTTCTCTGGGTTTGCTGGTTTCCCCTCAGATCCCACAAACATGCATGTTGTGTTTACACAAGTGAGGGTGTATGTATGTGTTCAAGAACATCCAAAAACTAAGTGGTATGCAATCCAAGGCTACCATCTGTCATGCTCTTAACGGCATTTGTTCCATCACAGCTCTGTTGTGGAAATAGTATCAATCCAATTTCTACCCCATTTTATCTAACTCAAGATCCTAGGATGCCAGAGACCACCTTGGGAACATCAAATTTAAAGTTGCAAACAAATCTGGAAAAGGTTGCTAACCCACTGCAGGATACTTACACACAAACACCTACACCCACTTAAACAGGGCCAGTCAAGATTTGTCAGTTAGCCTATCACAAATATCTTTAAGATACAGAAGAAAAGCTAGATAACCTGGACAAAAAAAAAAAACCCTATGTCTGAAACATGTTACACAACCCTGAAATGAGAAGAACTTTAAAGAATTACCAGTAAACTACTTTCAATATCAGTGCACACAAGTTTGGATGAAACAAATGAACAACCCACTCAGATGTTTCAGGGAAAATTATCAACAGCTGGCTTAGGAAATCCAGAACCAAAGAATAATTGGACTAGCAAGACTGTATTGCATCTGTTACCCACATTGAATCCATTTCCCTGTCACCTGTTAGGCAGTATTTGCTGGAAATCATTCTATCTAGAAGTGCCTCAAGGATGCTGGCAGCAACACAGTTTCAGAGCCAGACTGCTGATTCAAGTACTGGCTCGCAGGGAAAGACAGGGAACAAACTCACATTCACACATTAAACATTTCCTTCCTTCCTGGCTGACCCGCTTCCGCCTTTCAGATCTAAAATTAGCTCATAGACCCCAAGCATGGGGCCAAACAGGTCAATTCAGTAGCCTAAAAGCACAAAATTGCAGATAAATATGGATAGGAATGCTGCAAGAAATGCCCCCCTAACCCAGCAAGGGTAAAGTGATATTTAGGCCAAAAGGCTCATAATATACATAAAAGGGCAATGAGGCATCCTGGTGCAGAACAAATCAGGGCAAAGGCTACCTCATCCAAGCCAATGCCTAGCTGTTAAACAGAGTTTGGGATCCACCGGAAAGAGGTATCCAATCCAGAACTCGCAGAACTAGACCCTGATGGATAATAAATCAGGAGGTGCCAAATCCAGAATATAGTGGAACCAGAGGCCTCCAGCCCCCAATTAATAACGACCCCAGTACTGTGTAAATGACAATGAAAAAGCTGTACCAGTATTATTGTCGGTAAGCCAGAGCAGCTTCCTCTGACAATCAAAAACAGTACAACCTGAGGTGCCTGGTCCACGGCTTAGCAACAACACGCATAAAACATTAATTCCACACCTGCAGTTTCAATATGAAGCATTCACACCTAGTATCTGCTTCAGTCTTTATGGGGAACACATCCGCCCCTCAGAGAGAGCCACATATACACAAGCGTCTGGACACACGCGCACATTCTTTTTCACACGCTCACACCCACATACTCGGCAACCCACGAGATGACTGAAGCGAACGCTCTCTCTCTCTCAGGTTTCCCATTCCCACGAGGTTACTGACAAGCAAGAAAGGGCAAGGCGGGTGTTGCTCCGAAACAGACACACATACATACACACTCAGGCCCCAGCCCCGCTCCCAGCCCAGCGGCGCCTCGCACTCACCGCAGCCCGCGAGCCGCACGACACACTGTCGTAATCCCGCTCGCACTTCCACTGCTGATCCCGATCTGCTAACGCTCTCCACGCCCTCAATCACCGCGCACGCCGCGCGCTCCCGGGGCGGCTCGTGAGCGAAGAGCTCCGCGATGTCCGTTGCGGTGGACTTCGAATTTGTCGATCCAAAGCACAATTTGCCAGTGTCTCTCAGCCAATCCAGAAAGAGAAATCCAGTGAAGCTCCCTACATCGCCATGTTGTCTCCCTGTGCCGAAGCTGGAGAAGGAGCAGCTTATCCTGATCCCTCCTCCTTACCAGCTGTAAAGCGACTTTGGCAGCGGTACCACCTGCCGACTACCCGCGGTATTACACAAATTATAGCTTCAAGCTTTTTCCCTGCTTCATTTTCTTAACTCATCCATCCATTCATTCCATCCATTCAACCAACGTATTTTCGAAAATCATCCAAGTATTAATTTATTAAGCAATTTATCTAATTCATTAGTCTCTTTGTTTTTAATTATGGGAAAATGTGGACGGAGTCGCTTAGAAGGATTAGGCGTAAGCCCCCAGTTCAATCTCTGATTTTCATTCCTGAACGCAAGAATTTAGAAAAAAAAAAAACAAAACGATACGACGTTTAAATCGCAAAAACCGTAAAGGAGCCCTGTCTATGGTATCAGTCTTCATATAATGTCTGTGATTAGTGGTAGTTCACTTAACAAAGTAACTTATCTAATAATACAAAAGTCAATGGTGTACTAAATGCATCTTAAATTACGCAAAATGAACAAGGGACATACAGTACGTAAAAATCGAGTCGCAGATTGAATGTTGTGATAAAAATAAAGAGCAATTAAAGGAGAAAAAAGAATACTAAATGAGATGATCAGAGGTACAACAAACGTGGGAGCGATATCTAAAATAGTACAGGAGAGTAGGTTGAAGTGTTAGGACATGTGATGAGAAGAGGCAATGAATAGGTGGGCAAATGACTAATGGAAACGGAAGTACTGGGAAGAGAAAGCAATAGAGTCCGAAGCGGTGGTGGATGGATAAGATGAATAAGATTTGAAGGAAAAGGATGTGACTGGGGAAGGGTTGCAGGGCCGACCTGTACTGGGAAGGCTGATTAGGCACATCCAACCCAGAAGAAAGAAGAAGTTTTTAGTACTGCAGCCATACGGTTTCCATGACTTTGGTTCAGTTCTCAACCTGGACACTACATGGAGTTTCCAGCCCATGTAAATGCGAGATTCCTCAAGTAATGTCAGTATTTGTCAGGTTGGGTTAATTATAGTCTTTCGATTAGAGCTGTATAAGCAAGTGTGACCTGCATTGTTCTGGTGTTCCATCTAAACTAGGATCTGTCCTTTTACCTGATATAGCCAGAACACCAGTTCCTAAAATCTCATTAGCCTTATGGGTTTACATTAAAGAAATTGGCCTAATAATATTTTTGCTATTTCAAAGCTCATTTGCACAACGCACTTATGATAAAGCGTAGCACGGTGGTGCAGTGGTAGCACTGCTGCCTCACAGTAAGGAGACCTGGGTTCGCCTCCCGGGTCCTCCCTGCATGGAGCTTGCATGTTCTCCCTGTGTCTGTGCGGGTTTCCTCCCACAGGTGTATTGGCGATCCTAAAATTGTCCCTAGTGTGTAATTGGTGGGTGTGTGACCTCCGGTTCTGTTTCTGCCTTGCGCCTAGGGTTGGCTCCAGCAGACCCATGTGTTAGGTTATAGCGGGTTGGATAATGGATGGATGGATTATCAGTCATTTTCTGTACTATTTATTTTATTAGTGGTTGACTACGGCGCTTTAGTTCTGGTATTCTTCTACCGTGTATCCCCCTCAACCCCAACAACTGTGCCCAGCGCAAAGCATCTTATATTTTTTAAGCAGCCTAGATACACTTCAAGCACTGCGCTTTATATTCTCGGTACTGCGGTTTTCCCATGAGCCCACAGATACAGTTTATGTAATATGGTTATATCAAGAACAGTTTTCATGTTCCTCTCGACACTGCCTTTGCAAATTCAGAGTCTTCAATACGCCACAATCTCGTGATATTCTGTACAAAAAATTACCTTTACGTCTGTAGGCCTATTTGACACGAATAATTTTCAACGGATTGCAACCTCAGTGAATTTATGTATATAACAGTTGTCAAACGTAACTCGTATCTTTTTGTTTATATTTTACCGCATTGTGTTCTGTTTAACATAAATTGTTATCTTGCTAATACAATTCAATCCATAAACTGAACGCCACCGTAATTATTCATTCAGTTATGTCAGCAACTCATTTCAACCCCGTCACTTCGAGCTACAGTCGCTGATGTGAAATTCTGTACAGCACGCCTCGTTTCCGCGGAGTGGGAGTTGTGAAGCAAAATTAAATAAAGTTCTTCTCTTTGTGGGTGGTGCTGAGGGGAGCTTATTACGTAAGATTGCGTTTAGAGGGCTGTGTTATGCTAATTGCTCTGGGGTGTGTTTTGACAATCACCAGTTTAACAATGTAAAGGTTGTTGCAGCTAATTTATGCACTCCACACCATCCTGTTCGGGATAAACAGAGTAAGTAGATGTATATGTTAAAATATTTTATCCAAGTATTTAAGTTTGTATTTTCATATTGACTCATAATTTCTCCAAATGTACATTTTGAAGGGTGGGCAATAGAATAAAGCGCCTTCTCTTCATGGATCTTCATGGGTTTGAATTACTCGCTACGATGCTCTCTATATGAAGTTTGCACGTTCTCTCCGGGTGTGCGTGGGGTTTTCTCCGGGTACTCTGGTTTTATACTTGCGCTGTTAAATCTGTACTGGGTTGGTTAATTATAAACATTTTCTAAGTCAAGCGCTGGCAAACGTTTTTAGTGACTCATACAGTGGATAGTACTGTATATAAAATCTAAGTGTGCATACAAAGCCAGGCAATATAACACATGCTAATGACAAAACTTAACTTTAAAAATAGTTGCTCCAAAAATGGTTTAATTGTGGAAAATTTCTTATTAAAAGCTAGAAGAGTAATACTCAAACACAATAAAAAAAGTACCTTTGCAAAGTGCTTTGGCGTTAACATTGTTGTAGTCATGAACATGACTTTCTTCTACTCAAATTGTTAATTTCAGCTGAGATTTTGGACGTTGCAACAATTCATTGCAAATATTTATATCTGTTGGTAAACTTCTACGATTGCTTTTGGTAATTTTTATTTGTGAAAAAAACAGCTTACCACCAAATAATTTTGCCACACGCACACCGTTTGCAAAGCCTTGGGAGCAAATCCTGAGCAATGTACAGACTGTTGGAATCAAGAAAATAAGCTTTGGTAATGGCATTTTTAATTTTAATGCACTGGGGTTGGATGGGAGTTTGTCAATCTTAACAGGATGCAGGAATGTTACGGACAAAATGAAATAAATAAATAAGCAACAAAAAACATATTTCGTGGCACCTTTATTTATTTATGCTGTCATTTCATGACATATTTATTTATTTAGGCTCTCATTTCATGACGCATTTATTTATGCTCACATTTCACAGTACTTTTATTTATTTACGCATTTATTTATTTATTTATTTAATTTTGTCCGAAATATTCCTCCATACCGGGCTAGCCTGCAGTGCCTTTCGCAACGTGGCTTCAGATGTTCAACAACTATTTGCTTGTAATTGACGCTACTGGGGATGCTTGGCCTGACGCTAGGAAGAGACCTGTGTTACTTCATTGTCTCGGGACCGAAGGTCAGCGAATTTTTTACACCCTGCCTAACACAGGTTCAACGTTTGATACCGCCGTAGAAGCTTTGAAAGTATACTTTATACCCAAAGCTAACGTGGTCGTTGAGCGCTATGCATTAGAGGACCCAGGGACCACAAGAGACCGTTTTACAATACGTGGCGGCACTACGTGAGTTTGTCGCAACATGTGAGTTTGCCGAACGCGCGGACGAAATGATTCGTGACCAATTAATTCAGCATGCATATAGCCCACGTATCAGTGAAAGATTGCTGATGGAGCCAGGCCTTACGTTGCATAAAGGTGTAACTCTTGCTACACATATAGAAGTAGCTACAGATCAGGCTAAAATCATTTCTATGAACTCCAGCGTCATGCCAGTACAGACAGTGCAGCATAAACAGAGGAATAAACCCAGACAACGGCAGACAGCTGCTACTACAATGTTTGCTATCGGGAAAGCATGCTTTCGATGTGGATCACAGTCACACCTGGCTAACTCAGTGAGCTGCCCTGCCGCAAAAGCAACTTGTAGGCATCGCAAAAAGACTGGGCATTTTGCTAAAGTATTATATACAGAAAATACAATACATACACCAGCTAAAATTGCTTGCTGTTGAAATCTCAGCTCCAGGCTCACGTTCCTGGTCACTGGACCTGATTGTCGATGCTGGCTCATCAGTCTCAATATTGACACGCTGCATTTACACCTGTCGCTTCAGCAACATTTCTCTGACAAAACCTACAGTGAGACTTGTGACGTATTGAAAATCTCATATCCCTGTACTTGGGTGCCTATCTGTAAGTGTGTGTTTACATGGCCGTATGACTGTGGCTATATTTTTCATTGTGGAAAATGGAACCCCACTAATGGGTAGAGACTTAATGTCACTTTTACATGTGCACATCGTGAAGAATAAAGCTATGCCTTCTGATCCTGCAGCTTCCACTTTTCCTGTGCCAGTCTTACAGTGCACTGCTGTGCCCCTGTCCATTGGCTGTGTTAAAAACTTCAATCACCGCATTAAGATCAATGAGACAGTACCTCCTGTGCAACAGAAGCTGCGCCGCTTACCTTGTCGGTTAGAGATGCTGTGTCTGAAGAACTTGATCACCTACTCACAGCTGGTGTCATAGAAAAAATTGATGCTTCAGCTTGGGTCTCACCTATTGTAGTCACTCGGCGTAAATCTGGTAACATTCTCATGTGTATTGATCTGCGAGAACCCAATAAAGCAGTTATTGTAGACTCTTTTCCCTTGTCACATATTGATGAACTCCTTTCTGCACTCAGAGGGGCTACGGTATTTTCTACCATTGACTTAGCCAGTGCCTACTACCTAGTGCCACTGCATGAAGAAAGTCGAGACCTGACTGCTTTCATTACACATGAGGGCCTCTTCAGGTTTTGTCGGGTTCCTTATGGATTGACGTCTGTACCCTCTGTCTTCCAGAAAATGATGACCGCTATTCTTGCTGGCCTACCTGGCATGGATAATTACTTGGATGATGTAATAGTACATGGACCTGACCTGACTACCCATGACAAGACTTTACATTCTGTGTTATGCCGGCTGGAAGCTGGTAGCCTGCAGCTAAACAATGACAAGTGCAAGCTTCGTCAGTCCAGCCCACCCTTCCTTGGGCATATACTGTCTGCTGAAGGCCTGCTTCCTGATAAGGCCCATGTGCAAGCTATCATGAATCTGCACCCACAGATACTGCTACTTTGCGTTCTTTCCTTGGGCTGCTGTCTTGGTACTCTAAATTTCTACCAAACGATGCTACTGTCATTGAACCAATGTGCACATGCTTGAGAAAACCTACAGGTGCATTCCAGTGGACAGCTGATGCACAGAAGAGCTTTGAGCAGGTAAAAACTTTGCTAGTGGATAGCCCTGCTTTGGCACTTTTTGACCCTACACTGCATACTATAGTTTCCACTAATGCTTCTGACTATGGTCTAGGAGCCATTCTTTCTGAACTTGGTTCTGACAACACAGAAAGAACTGTAGCATTTGCTTCGCGGACTCTTTCCACTACAGAGTGTAAATATTCAATAGTGGAAAAAGAAGCGCTTGCCTGTGTGTGGGCGGTAGAGAAGAGGCAAACATTGTTTCACCCTGCGCACGGATAATCAGGCATTGACAACTCTGTTGACCACCAAGGGGATTGGTTGTGCTGGGATGCGCATGGCAAGATGGTCTGCACGTCTTCTGTCATTTAACTATGATGTAATATATCACCCAGGTTCTCAGAATGCACCTGCTGACTGCCTGTCTCGTCTGCCCTTACCTGTTGCTCCTGCAGCTGCTGACGATGCTGAACCAGAGTTTGTTGCTCTCCTCTGTGGCATGCAAGAGATTGTCTCCTGCTGATTTGGAGTCTGCTTGTGCTGAATATCCAGACCTCACTAAGCTATGTACACAAATTGCACGGAGCTGGCCTCCTTCTCCAAAGGCTTTGGATGCTGCCATACTACAAGCTCCGTCTGGAACTTTCTGTCAGTGACAAATTTGTGTTTCATGGTTCACGTCTGATTGTGCCAGCTAGACTTCATTCGTCATTAATTGCTATTGCACACGAGAGTCACCAAGGTGTAGTACGCATCAAACAACAACTCAGAGAACTTTACTGGTGGCCAAAGATGAACACTAATGTTTGTATTGCCATTAGTTCTTGTCAGAAATGCCAGATGAATGACAAAACGGCTCATCCAAACCCCGCTCCCTTACAGCCTACACCTTTTCCAGATGGCCAATGGAAAAAGTGGCTTTGGACATTATAGGACCCTTTGAATTTGCTGCATCGAACTGTAGATATGCCTTGACCCTGACTGGCTACCACAGCAAGTGGCTGGAAGAAGCCTTCATCCCTTCCATAACTACTTCTAATGTACTCATATTCATGTCTTCTATTTTCAGTCACCATGGTAACCCCACGAGTCTGGTGACAGATAATGGGGTTTAGTTTACCTTTGCTGCTTTTGCTGGTTTTCTGGAAGAAAGACAGATTAACCATCACCGCTCCTCACTGTATTACCCTCCTGCCAATGGAGCAGTAGAGCGGTTCAGTTGTGTGCTGAAACATACGATTCAACTAGCTATTCAAGAACACCGTCCCTGGAAAGCTGCCATTACAGACTTTTTGCATGTCTACCGTGCTACTCCACACGCAACTACTGGCGTTTCTCCATTTGAACTCCTTCATGGTCGATGGGTGTGCACAAAATTGACCATACTACCACCTACTTCTTCAGTTTTACAGTCTGCCATTGATGTCCGTACCACAGTTGAGCAACACCAAAACAGAATGAAAGTCTAGACTGATGCCAAACAGGGTGCTCGCTTGCCTAGTTTCAAAACAGGATAAGGTGAGGGTCAGAACTCCTCTGCATGTTCCAAAAGGACACCAGGGGCCTCATGTATAAATGGTGCGTAAGCACAGAAATGTTGCGTAAGAAATTTTCCACGTTCAAATCACGATGTATAAAACCTACGCTTGGCGTAAAGCCACGCACTTTTCCACGGTACCTCATACCTTGTCGTACACAAGTTCTCTGCTCAGTTTTGCAGACTGGCGGCACCCAGCGTCAAAGCAATGCTACTGTTCCTTTGTGGTTACTCCTTATTTTCCTGACGCGGCTTTATAAATACACTGAAACTAACCTCATATTGTTTATTAGTGTAATGCATCTGATTATAATTAACTTGTAACAATATGATGGTCCAGGGAATAGCCATAGTATTCCAAATACCATAACTGCTTTAGCGTTATTACTCTCACTGCACCTTCTTCTTTCAGCTGCTCCCGTTAGGAGTTGCCACAGCGGATAATCTTTTTCCATATTACTCTCACTACACCACTCGGAGTATTTATATCACTGTGTCTGAGTGATGAATCACAGCAGCAGCTGATCGTAAAGAGAATTATCGATATACAGCTTCAAGCACACGCTACCTCAGCCACGGCAAAATGTTTCAAAGCCTTTCCTGCACGGACCTCGCGGTTCAGAAACAGTTTCATCCCAAGAACTTTAAACGCAGTCAATCAATTGCTCCTTGTAGAACTGTTTGTACTTATAAGTACAATTACCTCACTGTAAACTTGCACTACAGTTATAATATTGCACAACCTGAGCCACTTTATAAAGCGCATATTTACATATGATGACGATATCATTTTTAAGATGAAATGCAGCAAAATATTTTTATTATGTTATACAGGTAAAACTTTAACTTCATTTAAATAATCCATATTCTTCACTGGGACTGGCGTGAAGGATAGAATAATTAAACATGTACTACGAAGATAGTTCAATGTTCCTTCAACGTTTTGAAGAATCGGCGCTCTAAGCTTACAGATGGCTTAACGTCTATTACAGAGCTGATTGTGTGGCAATCGGTTACTTGGAGAAAGAAAAGCAAGAACTGCAGGGGCGACCATAGTGAATATAAAACAGAAAGAGAAAATAACGACACAGCTAAAAAGGCAGTGGCAAATTTCGACAAAAGTTAAACGCTTGTGTCATGAGCACAAGGCGGCTATGCAGTGTCCGCAATGGACGTGGCCATCCGCCGTGCATAAGATAACATATCGACATTGGCGGGCGAAGGGGCCGCCGATTCTTTCTCTGCCTAGAACCGCCCATGAGTACTGCTGCAATAAATAATTTCATTGAAGGTCGCACACAATCACTGTGCCGTGAAACCCATGTTTAATAACGTGCTTTAACTCCTATCATCATGAAAATATCACCCATACAACATCTCAGTATTTTTGTTATTCAGAGAGCTGTAATATCACGAATGTAATGGATTCTGTGTCCAGTCAGAGGAAGAGAGCCGGTTTAAGAAGCAAGTAGTGATTCACACACATAGAGCACATAGAAGATCACAAACAAAACAAAGCATTTAACATGCTACTTTAATTACGATGTGATTTGAGAAACTGGTTAATTAAACGATTTTAAGATGACGTTTATGATGTTCTAAATTAATGACAAAATAAATTACGTGATTAAAGTGGAAATTTTGAGATTGAAGTTGACATTTCGTGCTTTTTTCCCACTGTGTGCCTATTTTTTTTTGTTTGTACCCTAATAAGCTTTCATATGACACTCAGAGGGTGGGCTACGACTCGCCTTTTCACAGTGACTTTGATATCTGAGCTTTCAAGTTTCTCCAACACGCTATGTCACTCGATCAACTTCCTTTTGTTGATTATACCACGGTTTAATTAAACAAATAGTATGTTTTTCCTTTGCCTCCACTTGGTATTCGCTGAAATTCTTATATTTTCCCTCGTGTTTTTCCCATTTTCTTTTCACAGAAGGCTGAGCTTAAGGGCGATTTATATTTATTTGCATATTCAAAGAGGCGTAATTTTGGGAGGAGTTGGGGCAGGACATAAGGTGCGTTCACGAGCGTTAGTTTTCATGCTGACCGGGATTTATGTAGCAGAAGAACGTGGAAGTTGGAGTATGCACAGATTCCTGCTTCTGGATTTTTCTGTGCATAAGCACATTTCGGCTTTTGTGCTTACGCCATGTTATAGTGCGAATTCTACGCACAGCGTTATACATGAGGCCCCAGAAGTTCAGCAACCCTATCACTCACTATCAGTAAGAAACTGTGCTCATACATACATATTGAGTGATGGAAACACCTGGAATGCATCTCATCTGGTTGCTTTTCCAGACTGTGCGTCTACACCTGTCCAGAAGGAAGTCAAACCACCAGAGCTTCCTCAGTCACCCATACCCAAATGCAGTACTCACCCACCAAACTGTTTGAAGGACTATGTTACTTAAAAGAAGTCAGTTCTACAATGATCCCTTCAAATTCCTAAAGACTCTCTTCACCAAGGTAAAAAGTGGAGCTCTACAACAAAGAACGAACTGGAGGAGCACTTGAGAACAACACACTCTGATCCAAGGCGCCATGAACACCTGGCCATCCCTTCAGACATTCCACCAATCGACCCCCGAGTACATCAATTTGAGATTGGCCCTCCAACATGGAAAGAGGTGCAGAAGACAGTCCATCGGGCGAGAACAGCATCAGCCCCTGGGCCAAATGGAGTCTCGTACAAAGTGTACAAGAATGCACCAGATGTTTGTAGGTTTCTTTGGAGGCTCATGAGAACAGTATGGCAGAAGAGAACTATACCTAAAGTGTGGCATAGGGCAGGTGGGGTCTTGATCCCAAAGGAAAAGGGCGCAACAAACATCAGCCATTTCTGTCCAATCTCCCTGCTTAATGTGGAGGGTAAAGTCTTCTTCAGTGTCATTGCACGGAGGATGGCCGAGTACCTGCGCAGAAATGAATATATTGACATATCTGTACAGAAGGCAGGGATATCGGGCTTCTCTGGGTGACTAGAACATGCTAGCATGATCTGGCACCAGATCCAAACGGCAAAGCTGGAGAAAAGGGACCTACATATAATCTTTTTGGACCTTGCTAATGCCTTTGGCCGTGTGCCCCACAAGCTCCTTTGTTCAGCTTCTTTAAACATCCCAGACATCATCACAACTTTGGTTAAAGTCTACTTTCAGAATCCAGAATTTACAACTTCATGGCAGTGCTTGGAGGTAGGCATCATGGCTGGATGCACAGTCTCTCCCTTGGTGTTTACCATGGCAATGGAGATCATCACTCGAGCCTCAAAATGGGTCGTGGGGAGGCAACGAGTTGGCTCTTGTCTGCGCCTCCCTCCCCTCAGAGCCTACATGGATGACATTACCACCTTAACTACCACCGTCCCATGCTCCAGGAGATTGCTCAGAAAACTGGAGGAGAATATCAGTTGGTCCCAGATGAAGGTAAAGCCATCTAAGTCATCTCATTGGTAAAGGGAGTGCTTGCCGACCAGAGGTCATAAAGAGACCAGCAGCAGCAGTGAAGGAGGCAATATCAGCTCTCAGATATGCTGACATCGTGGGGAATGTTCAGCATGGAAGAGGAGCCGCCCAGCCTGGAATAAAACCACTGCTCAAGCACGGAGGATGATGGTGGTGGAGGATGTATGTCGTCAGGAGGAGGCTGCAAGGTGGGCAAAGGCAGTCTCCCTTGGCAAACAGGGGCAGTGGACACAGTGGGACAGTGTCGAAAGGTGGAAGCTTAGCTGGAACGATGTGTGGGCCATGGAGACGAGGAGTCTGAGGTTTACCATCAGAGCCACTTATGACATCCTGCCAACACCAACCAATCTCCATCAGTGGATTGGTGAAGATCCAGGGTGTGCCCTTTGCTCCAGGCCAGCCTTCCCCCAAATATACTCACAGGGTGTAAGACCAGTCTCACCTAAGGGTGATACACTTGGCGCCACAACCAGGTCCTAAAGAGCCTTGCGTCCACAATGGAGGAAGAACGATCTTTCATCAATGCCCTTTCACCACCAATATCTAATCTCCCATGGATGATTGCCTTTGTCGAAGGAGGGGCTACAGGAGCAACTCCACACCATCGGAAAGAGGCCAGCTGTGCGACTGGAAACTGCTGGTAGATATTGGCCAACAGTTGTTGTTTTCTCCGGAGATTGCCACTACCACCTTGAGACCTGACATGGTGCTCTGCTCCGCTTCCTTAAGGGTTACATTATCGAGCTCACCATACCCTGGGAGGATTCCATGGATGAGGCATACGAGTGGAAATATCTACGCTATGCTGAGTTAGCTGGTGAAGCGCAACATCACAGCTGGACCATGGAAGTTCGCCAAGTGGAAGTTGGATGCAGAGAGTTTGTGGCAACATCTACCATCAAACTGCTTAGAGACCTGGGAATTAGGGACCAGAGCCAGCGTGCAGCCATCAAAGCTGCATCAGAGGCAGCGGAGGGAAGTAACCAGTGGCTTTGGATGAAGAGGAATGTCCCCTGTTGGGCCCCCAATTAACAAACTTAGGCTGCCATACATAGGTTCATGAGATATCAGTCATTTGACACCAAAACGACTCTCATGGCTAATTGGGAATGGGACGCAAGCTTAGGGCTGATCACCCTATAGCTGGCTTCCTCTGGTGAGGGTGTATAGTGTGAAAGGCAGAAACACCCCATGAGCCGGAGGAACACTACTGATGATGCATTACAATATTCTGAAAAACAAGTCTACCATTCACCATTCACCAACAAGCGTAACTGAACCTATTGTACGTGCTTGCACAAGGATAGTAACATCTCATTCTGTGTTTTGAAATCTTTGCTGAATCTGTGTAATAATATACTTGCATTTGCTTTATTCTGGTTGTGGAATATACACATCATGTTCTCTTAACTTTAATTATTTCATTTCTTGATTACATGGAAGTTGAGTTGTGGTAATTTTTGTTGCGTTGATCTCATTAGCAGACAGAAGCAAAGCTTTTCTTTAAAAGAAAAAAAAGGAAAATGTTGTGTTCAGTTGTAGTTTCTGCCAGAATGCTAGGGGGAGTTTTTAAAAAATGTGTTACCTGTTGAAAGGATAGGAAAGGAGTCTTGAATTAAACAATGTTCTTCTTTATTGGAGATCAATGCGTGCCTGTCATAAAATAACATTCTGAGTTATCCATGGCTGGCTAATTATTTTACCCTGCTCTGGTCACAACACTTTCATATTTCTAAACAACGCTCTTCATACTGATTTGTGCACAAAACTGAAGTTAAACCCGAGGTTCCGGCTTTAGGAGTACGAGGCCAACCAAATCCAGCACTGATAAATAGACATAAGAAAAATTATACTTACCCTGCGGTGGGCTAGCGCCCTGCCCAGGGTTTGTTTCCTGCCTTGTGCCCTGTGTTGGCAGAGATTGGCTCCAGCAGACCCCTGTGAACCTGTAGTTAGGATATAGTGGGTTGGATAATGGATGGATGGATGGAAAATCATACTCTCTCCAAACGCTTGTGCAAGACCAAGGCAATAAAAATCACTTAAAGCCTGTGATCTGTTGATGTGGCAGCTCTGCAGTTTCTATTCGCATGGTAAATGTTTGGTTAATTATTTTTTTAAATGTCACCTGTTGGCGAGTTACTAAGTTCACCCCAGTTTACCATATATAGCACCCTCTTATTTAATAATACCTCACAAGGTCCGGACAATTACATGTTTCTATGAATACCATGCCCATCACATCTGTACCACTTGTCTGGTTGCGTCTACCGGACCGTAGTTTGCCCACCCTGACCCAAGTGCTCACGGGAAGCAAAGGGTTTATAGCCTCTGAACCCTATGACCGAGTATTTGAATTAAACCAATCAAGAAAACAGATGGGTAGCTGAATAGTGTGCCGTGCTTCTTTCCCTTCATTAAATTAGGAAATGGTCAGCTTCAGCAGTCTTATTTCAGGTTCATTGATACGGTATTATTGATGTTGGCTGAGTCCCAGCATGACTGGCGGTGTTTAGTATGCGTTTCTATGGTGTACTTCATTTTTCAAAAACACTTCATGATTTAGTCTTTGCCAATCCCACTCCATATGAAGCCAGCACAGTGGTTCAAGTGTAAGAATTGTATCTGTTTAAGAAGAAAATTATGTTTAGCATCTGGTCCTGGTAGTTTCCATTTGGTTCGTCCGTCCACTACTGATGTCTTCTTGTGATTTGTGTGTCTCCGTCTGAACCTTTTAATGTACTTACCTTACTGCTAGGCACTGTGTAGTTCAAATTATGTATCAACATGCATCGCTTTAGCTTGTATTTGAGATGTTATGTGACCCATTCCCTTCGCCATTAGCTTTCCCTGTGTCCTTTTAAAAAGTTTTGATACATCCAATTGCTGTGTATTCCAAGTGCTGAGTTTTGTGTTGGAAACCTATGAAAATTGGTTAGATTTACTGTGCAATACTGTACTGGATTAACTAAACTCACGTAATATTGATAAAATATTATAAATAAATCTTTTATGACATTCTTTACACATCATATTTAATATAGAAGAAGTATTGAGATCTTTATGATAATCAGACTTGTTGACTTTCATGATTTCTTGGATATCCTCGTCGAAGTAATGATAGATCAATAGTTCTTATAGTCAGACTGTTTTATTGTATTGCTAGTAGAACTTCATTTTGCATAAATTGACTAGTAATCTTTTGTGAGAGTTGGAATCACCATGTTACATATTAAATGATGTTGCTGTCATTTTGCTGAACTTCTGTTTTCTTAAATGGTGGGTGTGGTGGGGCTTTCCAATGTCCAACAGTGATTAAGTGGGTTTATTTTTCTTTGGAAAGGAAAATTCATCATATGTAATTGTGGCCAATCACTATTAAATAACATTCAGGAGCAACTTCTGGTTGTCCAGGCATGCTGTCAAGTCTCCAATTTAAGCTCAATTCAACTCATGCATACTGTAGCTTCCTGGTTTCAGCCTTGAGAGGGACATACTGCTTAGGTCGCCTGGGCTGTCACAGGGAGCGGTGATACTTAGAGAAGTTGGCCATAAAAGCAGCTCCTGAATGCATGGACACATTAAAATACTTTGTAGCCAGTGTCTGGTGTACAGGTTGGCAATGAACCTGGGTAAGTGGAGTGAGGTAGGGCTAGTTACGAGTACATGTAGGCACTAGGACAAAGCAAATGGAGCATTTCCCCTTCTCTAACCACCCCCATGTCTTTACAGTCTTAAAGGATATACAGTGTTGTCTTTTCGAACAGCTGTGGCACAATAGCCACACTTTTTCATAAATATAGAAGTTGCTACCATCTATTATTTTAAGGCACCTTCATGATTTAGAAGTCCAGAGAAACTTAGAAAATTCTCCTGAGTACTGCTCCCCTTTCAGGCTCTTTAAACTGTGTCTTTTTCTATATAAATATCGACTTCTGCTTTTTCTCATAATAATTAAAAATGTGTAAGGGCAATCACCTTGCTGAAATGTCCATGTCAGGTTATATTGTACTTAATAATGAATTATCTAATTCTCTCATTTATTTAGGTTTTTTTCACAGATACCCTTAAAGAAGATGATTGACCTCATACTGTAGCTGTTTCTAATCATTTAAAAAGGCTCGAAAGTGACTGCATCTCGGTTAAACTCTGAGGTACCCAAATGGTTTATAAAATCTTTACAATTTGCAAAATACAGTGGTGCTCCAGGGAGTGGCATGACCATCTTGTTTAAGCATTGATCATGAAGTAGATACTCGTAAGGTACAAAAAAAATTAGTGTTTGGGAGGCTGCAATGATACCAGGAAAACAGCCTAAAGCATCAAGTAGAAGCAGAAAGCTCTTATGTGGAATAAGAGCAAACAATGTGTTTAACCTTTTAAGTATAGTAAGGTAACATCTACATGCATTGAGACATTTTGACTAAGTATTCTCTACCAATAAGCACAACACATTTGGCAGAAATACTGAACTCTGAGTGACAGCAATGTTCATGTGTGTATAGGCCATAAGCTGTTGGTGCATAATGCCCATGTTGGACACAGGCCATGGGATGGTCATTTGAACTGCTAGCTTAGTGTGGATATTGATATTGATATTGAATATAGCTTTTGTTTTGGCCATGTTGGCTGTAGCCTGTCACATGATGACTGTCATTTTGGAGACAGATGATATATAGGAGGAGGACATGCCCTCTTAATGGCAGAGCAAACATCTGGAAATTGTTGGCTAGGCAGGAATATCAGCCATATGTAGAAAGTAATATTTTAAAAAATCCAGGCAGACACAATATATTCAATGTTATCTTCCTAATTTTCAGAATTGCATGCTTCAGTCATTGCCATTAGCATTAATCCAATAAATATCAGTATGAAAAACAGCATGAATAAGCAGAACTAAAATTTAAACACTATATAAGCATGTATGTACACATGAATTAGTAACAATATAATATTCAGTACTCACTATTGAAAAAAAAAAGTATGAATCAAACAAGTTTTAGATAATGCAATTTAAAATTATGATAACTATGAATACTAAATCACAATTGTGCTTAATCTCCAGGGAAAGCGTTGAATCTGTAATAATCCAAATGTGTTTATGGTAATAAACTTTATACATTTGCATTTATACAAAGAGAAAAAATATGTTTGTATAATTTGATGAAAGGCAAATATATGAAAAGTATTACCATAAACACATGGATTATTACACATTTACTGCTGTGGTCGTTGCTTGAGTGCAATTCATGATTTATAGTTTTCATTGTCATCATGATTTTAAACATCAGTATGTTAACATGTCTGATTCACAGTTTTTTTCAACTTCTTCCTACAGTTTTTTTCAACTTCTTTCTAATATCGCCTTTTATGTGAATACATATCTATATGTTTTTGAGGTTTTGTTTCTCCTGCTTAATTGTGTTCTCCTGCTTATTCATGCTTGACTGTTGTTAAAAGTATTAAAATTTGTTTAAAGGTTATTGCAATGGTTGATGCATCTGCACTTCCTGTAAAAGTATTCCCCACCTTGGTGTCATCATCTTTATCTTATATTTTTTTGAAATGTATTGTTTTATTTAATTCCTTCTCTCACGGTTAACTGCTGCTGCCCTGCACAGTCAGTAAAATTGGAAGTTTTAAAATTTTGTAGTTACTGTATAAAGCATTTCATCACAGTGGATTTGTTTGTTTTGTTTTGTATTTTTGACACTGATCAACAGAAAAAGACTGTCAAATTGAAAATAGATCCCTGCAAAATTTTCTAATTACAAATATAAAACACAAATTAATTGATTTCATTAAGCATTCAAACCTAAACCATCACTGTCATAGAAACTGCTTTTAGAAGTCACATGATTAGTTTAATAGAGATCACCTGTCTGTAGTTATAGTATAAATGCACCTTATTTGGAAGGTCTAACTAGTGATGAGTCAGTATTGAGGCCTAACATACACAGTAAAAAACAAAAAGAACACTCCAAGCATCTCCGTGTAAAGGTAATTGAAAAGTCACTAATTACCCTTAGGATTAAGTCATCAGCTGCGGTGGGTTGGCACCCTGCCCAGGATTGGTTCCTGCCTTGTGCCCTGTGTTGGCTCCAGCAGACCCCCGTGACCCTGTATTCGGATTCAGCGGGTTAGAAAATGAATGGATGGATTAAGTCATCAGTCATGAAGAAGAGCAGACTGCTTGCAAAAAGTGAATGATCATGCAAGAAGACAACTAGTGAGGGAAATCACAACAACATACTTACAACAAGAAGCACATGACATCTCAAGAGTTTGCCAGAAGGCACACAGGAGACTCTGAATTCAACTGTAAGAAGTTCTGATGAGACTACAGTTGAGCTTTAGGTCATCAGACTAAATTCTTTGGCATATTTTCAGATCACCATTATGAAGCATGTTTCTATATAGCAGGGCCTGAAGGGCTTGTGACAGTAGAAGCTAAATAAATGCAGCAAAATAAAGAGAAATTCTGAAGGAAAACCAGATGCAGTCTGCGAGAAAGCCTCACTTTGGGAGATTAGTTTTCCAGCAAGATGACAACCCCAAGCATAAAGCCAAAGCTACAAAGTAATGGCTTTAACACAACAATATTAATGTCCTTGTGGTTGAGTCAGAGTCCAGATCACAATCTAATTGAAAATTTGTGGCCTGGCTTGAAAATGGCTGTTCGTTCATGAGTGCTATGAAAGAGATGGAGCTTGAGCAGCTTTGCCAAGAGGAATGGGGGACAATTGCACTGTCCACTCCAGATGTGCAAAGCGAATATAAGCCAATCCACATAGGCTCAAGGCTGTCATGGCTTCCAAAGATGAATTTAAATACTGACTTGTATTGGATGAAAACCTATGCAATCAATTCTTGTGTGTTTTACATTTGTACCCACTTTGCAAAGATGTTTTCACTTTGGCATCAAAGTGTCTTTATCTGTTGATCAGTGTCAAAAAACCCAAATTTAGTCCAATGTGTTTCAGTGCTGTACAAAACTATCCAAGGGGGTGAATGCTTTGTATAGGCACCATAGGTCTGAATATTAAGAAGTTACCCATTAATTCTGTGCATGTTTGTGTTTTTTTCAATAATGTTACTGTTTTTTGAAGTTAAATTTGTATATTTGTCCCATCTGTTTTACAAATTTATATGGAGGTATGTGTTGGGTAGTGGATTTTGACCAACTCTGTGGGTGTAGGAGAAGCAGGATGCTGGAGGGTAATTAAGTATTTATTTTTAATGCCCTACAATATATCATCTCTATGAGGCCATGTCTTCCTGGCCCTTTCCTCCCTCAGAGTTCCTGCTCTGGCTGTTAACTGTTACCTCTTCTTTGAACACGGTCTACTTTCAAAAGTGACCAGTTTCACCGCACCAAAGAGCCTGTGTGTCCAGTCACTATTCAGAGAGTGGATGTAGAGGTAGTGCACTCTTACAAGTACTTGGAGGTTCACATCAATGACAGGTGGCACAGGTCTTGCAACACAGAAGAACTACATAAGAAAGCACAGAATAGGCTCTTTTTCCCAAGGAGATTGTTTTCCCTTAGTGTGAGTGGTGACACCTTTCACATCTTCTACAACTATGTGATGGCCAGTACGATTTTCTACTTTGTGGTGTGCTTGGCTGGTAACATCACTTCAAGAGTGTTCCACCAAATCAAGAAGCTAATTAAAAGGGTAGGCTCAGTTATGGGGCATAATCTAGACCCCCTGGAGATGGTAGCAAAGGAGAGGATTAAAACAAAATGTGCCATCATGAACAACTCTGACACACTAACACTGTGTACTTTCAATGAATGAATTATTCAGCAGAAATGTGTCAAGAAACACTACTGGGGCTCCTTTTTACCAAGAGCAATATGCCTGCATAATGTCACACTGAGATATTTAACAGTCAAGTCAGAAATATTTCTTTCTTTTTAATTTTTATTTCTTTTTTGTCATTCTGTGTGTGTTCATACTATAGTTTTTTAAAATTTTTTACCATGTATATTTTTATTTATTTAAAGAGCTTTTATCTGTCTGTCTGTCTACCTATCTATCTATCTAAAGCTATATCTGGACATGATCAAAGGGGGATGACAAAATACAAAAAGAGAAATGGAAAAATAATCAGTATCTGCCTCACTGGTTCTGATTAAACAGACCTCTTTAGTTCAGTTCTTCAACTAGCATGGGTGTGGGACTTTAAATGTTGAATATAATTTAACACATTTTAAGTTTCTCACTGACAGATTTGTTTTTTCTCTTTGTAGTGCCTCTGAATTCAAGGACAGATCTTGTTATCCTGAAGAATCCAATAGTCCATTATAGAATGGAAAAAAGTCTAGATGGTAATTATAGTCAAAACTGTAACTCTCAAAAATACTTTTAAATATAATAGTGCCAATTTAGCCAAGTGTTTCTTAGTTTCAGTCCTGGAGATACTTGTGCACTCTTTCTAGAACCTTCACGTGTGTCTTTTTGTCCCAACCAACTTCATCTTTTAATTAGTCTCCTATCTTGATTAGCAAGCAGTTATTTCCCAGTGTACATTTTTTTGTGTCACTCTATAAATCTCATACTACTGATAAATTGTTTTACTACATAATGACTTCTTTGATATTCAACACTTTTGAATAAAGTGCTGTAATTGTGAAAAGTACATAAAGTATCTGTCCGTCATTTCAGAGAAGCTACAGACCTGTTTACTGGAGAACATGTACCAATAAAATAAGTAGCAATATCTAAGCATGGGATAAGTAATTAAACAATTGTTTAATGAAATATACATGAGAAATTATTTCCAGAAAACTGCGCAATAAAATTATTGGCAGGGCATAAATGTATTCATTTTTGTTTATTCTTTGCATTTACAGTGTATGAAAGTAATTGAATTATAGGACAAATACTCTACATCCCAGCAACTGCTGGTCCATATCTCCTTACTTGATCCTGAGCAAAGCCATTTAATTATTTATTACATATTACATTATTCCCCAATATATATATATCCTGGTTAAAAATTGCTGTGAGGTAGATGTTGTAATATTCACTTTACGTAATGCTGTATTTATATATGCTTAATCTTGTGTGACTTTATGATGCTGTATACTATACCCAAACTATATTTCCAAAGCACATGGTTACAACTGCATAACCATAAATATAATTCAGAATACAAAAGCTAAAATCTATAATCTTTAGGAAATGCATTTTAAACTATGGTTTATTACTTGCAGAAAACAGTAATGAAACAATGTCTCTCTGAAAGTGCAATACAGAGTTTAATTGAGTTTTTACATCTCCTGTTGCAACAGCCCAAAGCAAGAAACAGAAGAAATTCAAGTCAAGGAATTTAATATTAAATATAAGGTGCGACTGCTGACTTTCAAGAAAGCAGTGAAAGAGATGCTTCTGTCGGCTTTTGCTGACCTAACCATGTGTCTGTTTTTATCTCTCTCCACTAAACAGTTGATAAAAAGGACATTTTGCACCCAGGCAGCACAGTACTGCAATGGTTAGCTCCAGCAGACCAGATTCTGAAACACAGCACTATGAATATCTTGGGCTCTTCCTGTGTTTGAATGGGTTTTCTTCAGGTATTCTGGTTTTCCTTCCACATTTCATATATGTGCTGGCTGGGTTGATTGGCCTGGTAAGAGTGACTATGCGTATGTGATGGACTAGTACTTTATCTAAGGTTGGTTCCTGTTTTGAGCTCTGCGCAGATCCAGCTTCCTACTCCAGCTTCCTTACTCTAAAACTGAGTGGAATGCATGGATGGATAAATTACTCAGACAGATATATAGGCCATCCAATGGGTAGACATGAACCAACCAATGCTTCTATTATTCATTTAACAAAAAAGTAAGTAGCAAATAATGTGAACATTGCTAAAGCCTGGAGAGCATAGACAAAATCAGTGAGTGAGTGATGTGTTCAGTGAGATCAGACTGTACATGAAGCCTGTTGGGCATTCAGCAATAGCGCAAGAAATATAGTATTAAAGACAACCAGTGACAAGTATATCATTTAGTTGTCTCTTGAAAGTCAGCAGTGCATCTACATAATTGTATGTTCCTTGTGTTTAATTCTACATCACCTTGTTTGTATTTTTTGTTAAATTGTTAAATTAGATTCACTTCTTTTTAAAAGGACTGTCATAACTTGAATTACATTTCTGCAAATACTTTGTATTTATAGACATAATGTAAAGAAACAACTTTAGGTTCCTCTTTAGCAAAATATTCAGTGGAAACAAGTAGATGTGGGAGAATAACTCAAAGCACATTAAGAACACATCCGACAGACATTTAGAACACACATGAGACAGGAGCCCATAAAACAGGTGTAAACAAGCACCACACCCCCTGGGGAGTATTTAATTCTTAGCAAGTTATATGTCTAGAAAATATTAGATAAATCAAAACTGATGATTAAGTTGACTGGTGATTCCTCTTCATTACTACAAACTTATGTTCTTGAAGTTTGTTGTTGGCTATTGCTGTCCAACAAAATGGTTGATTAGATTGTCTCCTTAAGGATAATAATGTTACTGAGGTAGTGAAATGAACAGGATAGAACTTTTATTAATTTATGTATTTATTCCCATGAGTTAAACGGCCACATACCCTTGCCTGGACTGGTATCAGAGCTTTGATCAGGCTATTTTTGCTATCTTGGTTTTCAGGTTCTGTCCAGGAGGTATGCCTAGTGCCACGGGAGTCCCTAAGAGTCACAACAGGAGAAAGATCCGTACTATACAAAAGCATACGTGGTGCCGTAAACAAGGGGTCCATGCGTGATCTGCATGGCTGTACTGGACACTTAGTCACACCATTAACAGATGTCTGTCTTTGGTATCCGAGGTTTCTATTTGGTATTTCTTCACCAAAGCCAGGTATATAGTTGTCAGTGAAAGCAGATAACACTCCTAATACATTTTGATCTGAGATGTGAAGTGTTCTGTCTCTTTCTACCTGAAGGCTACTTGTTTTTGGGTTTTTTACTGTGACAGTTTCTAACTCCAGGTGTTCTGAATGTAATCTGGGGTCCGTTTCATGGTGAGGTAACCCAGTAAGTTGCAGTTGAGGAAAAGCCTTGTTTATTTTGCTTTCTTCACATAACTCTTGTTGTTGGCTGGATTCTTTTAATGGAGATTCATTTTTCTCATCAAGCACAGGGATCTTCTGTAAAGAAAGTACAGACTGATAGAAAAGTACAATTCTGTATTGGTTAAGTGTGTTGTAAAGGAAAAACAAATATATACATAAAAGGTTATTAACATATAAACCATAGGTTATGTGAGTCAGTAAGCCCACACTGTGATGCACAGATATTTTGAGGATTTTATGGTGTTTGGTAGTATCAGTCAACACTTTTCATTGCAAACTCCTCTCTTACATCCTGCCTTTAAAGATTATTCTTGGTTCATCACATCTTCACCTGCATAGCATTTTCTTTACACTCAGATACTCTTCCTTAAATTATGTAAGATACTGCTTACTATTCAAATCTACTCTGATGCACTTCACCAATACAGCCACAGAATTTAAAACAAAACTGAAATTGCTTCCAATCAACTTGTGTATAAGGCCCTGAACTCTGTACTACACCCCTGCTTGGACCCAACATTTCCTACCTGAAGTGATACTGGTTACTTGGTCTAGATGGGCCCATAGATGTCCAGTCTAAACACTACAGACAGGAGGTTGCCAAGACCAGTATCAGATATTTTTCCAAAGCTATTAGGATTGGGCAAGATAATCCGATGACACAATTTCAACTGAATAAATGTCTAATACACTTTTAATCTTTACATTTTTGTCAAGGAAAGATAAACAACAACCATTGTCCTTTTTGAAAAACTGTGCTTTCTCTTAGTTTCATCCTGATGCTCTACCAACATATATCCGCCTCTGCTCTGATCAACTTCTTATTTTTAATCAGTTTTGGTATCATTGACTTTTTTTCTTATTCTAACCAGTGCCTTTATCCTCTGTCTACATCTCATGTAATGTCTTGAAAAGCTGATGTTTCTCATTTCATTACACACAAACTCAGTACTACTCTTTAATCTCACTCAGCTTCTATCATCATGAACCATTGCAAGCATATTGAAGCATTCAGATCTAAGCTCTTCTGTGCTTTCCATCTGTCATCTAATTTGAAATCTAACTTTTTTTTTAAATCTTGAAAAATGTTATTTCTTCTCTGCCCATCTAACTGACAGCTGCATTTAAACCTTAACACAATATCATAGTTGCTCACTGCAATTATGAACAATTGTCTCCTTGGTGCTGGTGCTGGTAATAATTGTCCCTCTGAACTCCCTCTAACTGAAGCTCGCTGTTCCGTTTGTTACCCTTTATCACCTAAGACAAGTGTGCTAAACTGACTGAAACATTTTACTTCTGGACTTCTAATTTTTCTTAGGATACGAAGGAATTTAAGTTGCTAGTAAGCTGTTATGCTTTGATATTAATGACATCATTGGTTGTGCTGTGATTGGTGCATTGTCATTTTGTGGATGCCGTAACCACATATACAATGATGTATGATCTTGCAGCTACCATTTTATGCAAATTCTAGGATGCAGGGCTCACTTGTATTTTAAAAAACAGAGGCATCATTTTACTTTGATGAATATTTGGAGAATATGAAAAAAAAAATGTTGTAATAGGGGAGAATAAAAATTTAGTAAGGAAAAATGTCTTGAAGAAAAGAAGGACATAACATCAATTTAGAACACGAATAACAGTGAACCCTTGTCAGTTTAAAAACTAATCTAAGAAAACAATTAGGTTCTGGTGGTCACATACAAAGAAACAACAATTTTAAGATGCTTTTTAAAAATGTGCTATAAAGTACTTGACATTTTTTATTTATGGCTGCAAGTCTTGTTTTTTAAGTTTCACAATTGGTTTGTTTTTGGATATGCAGTACAGTACTGGCTTTTTATCTATCTATCTAGACATCCTGCAACAAGTAATTTACTTTTTTTGGTGAAACTAACTCAATTCAATCTCAATCCTATGATTTCTCTAACAGTATACATTTGGAATTTCATATTTGTAGTATACACTGCATGGCTTTAACATGTGTATTAGTTTTTTTGGTGGGGGGCGGGGGGCTCAATTCTTTAGTTTATTTTCCACACACTACAGATATGTATGGAGGTTCACAGTGTGTGCAGATGCTTATTTTAAATAATTTTGTAATTAGAAGCCAGGCCTAGCAGATAATGAAACTCAGTATCTTGTTACATGGCTTACTAGTGCTTTCATTCTTCCAAGGCAAATCTTTTATTACATACATTTTTCATTTTCTGAGAACATTAACCATACATTTTGTGGTCCAGAACAGATTCCTACCTCTTGGTCCTTCACTTCTCTCTTATTTATTTCAGAACACTGTATTAACACAGATGCTTCATGATGTATATACAGAGGTTTATATTGGAAGCATAAGGGGAAGTACATTTAAGACTGAAGTCAGGAAGCACTTCTTTACACAAATAGTTGTGGGACTCTGGAACAAACTATTGAGACATGCGGTTGAGGCAGAAACCTTGACAACCTTTAAGAAGAATCTGGATGAGCTATCGGGTCAGCTTAGCTAAACAAACGGGCTTAATGGACTGAATGGTCTCCTCTCATTTGTCAAATTTCCCATGTTTCTTATGCTTCTATGTTAGCTTGGGATCTGGTTGTTCCTTTGTCATTTGCATCTCATTATTAAGAAAACAGCTGAATACAGCTGTTTAAAACAGGCAATTAAGGATTCTCAATTGTAACAAACAAGTTAACTAAAACTATAACTTTATCTTTATCACTTTTGCCATTTAGTTATATTCTAATCTTGCTTGCTCTGAGAGATTCTTTCGTGACAACAGTTAATGGGGTGCTATTTAAAATACAATTGATTAAAATACTCCTAAACTCATAACAAAATAAAGCTCTGCTTCAAAATTTTTCTGAATTATTAGTCCCACTATCTTATTTAAAACCAGTATATCTAAAACAATATTTAAAACAATATCTATGATCTTGAATGCTTTGCACATTGCCTGCAGTAATATCATTATATAAAATTTCCCACATAGCTCAATCTAAATTGAACACTCTACAGAGAAAATCAAGTTTACTGGCACATGTCAAAATATCTAGCTACAAAACTGCACATATTGCATCAGCCTTCTTGAAGTAATTATTCATCCTTCATCTAAAGAGTATCTATCTATCTATCTATCTATCTATCTATCTATCTATCTATCTATCTATCTATCTATCTATCTATCTATCTAAAGATCTAATTTCTGCTCTTTTGGAAGGTGAAAAACATGAATTCTGATCTAATTGTCATCACACCCAGTTAAAAATTTCAACAACACCAAACAAAGATCTAAAATGTGGGTAGCAGGATAATATCAGATTACTATGAGCATCCACTATCCAAATTTCAGCTTGGAAGAACAGACTCATTAGGGTAATAAAATGCAGTCTCAACAGTACTCTAATTCAATGGGGTATACTGTGAAGCTGAGGAATCACCTCACTGGCTTTGATGTAATCAATTCGCAAGTTTTTTTCGCAAACTTTTGCATAGAAATAAAGCATTTAATAATTATCTAAAAAAAATAATATCCCAATCTACTAAAAGGAAAAAGGCTAACACATCTACCTAATGAAAACAGAGATGTCAGCCAGAGATTAAACATATGCAAGGCTTAAATTCCATCAGTTACTTGAAAATTTAACTTAAAATATGCAGTTATATCCATTAGTATATTATAACAAAATATATTACCAACCAATTACTTCAGTAAACAGCTAAATTAATAATGCATCTAAAAGTTAGCCTACCATTAACAGACATTGTGCTACTTCTGTTGTTACAGCATCTCAACAACTATAGGATGTTTATTACAAGTACCTGTTCTATTTGTTCTTCTTCTGCTTGGTCCTCCTCAAGACTGTCTTTATTAAGTTCCCACGCTGGCTGTTTCAAGGGAGGACTCTGGATGCCTCTGGAATCAGGAATGACCTCACTCTCAGAAGTATTTTTATTGTCCAAAACTTTATGGTTATTGATGGTCAAAGTGCTTTTTTTTGCTGAATATGTGCTTTCTGGAGGCTTCATTGATCCAATATGGGATTTCATCTGTTTACAACTTTGTTGTTTTTTCATCATTTGCCTTTTTGAGTTCAAATTTGGTAGACAAATCTCAGTGGCTGGGGGTATTCCCTTTTTTAAAATTATAGTACCAGATTTTACTGTACTCTTTATTTTGGATGCACTTCTTTTGTGTCTAGAACTCACTGACTTCAGTCTCAAGTGCACTTCACCCACACTAGGATCCACTATCTCCCATGTCAGCTCCATCAGTTGTCTGTGAATCTTACCAGGTTCAGTTCCTTGTAGTGAAGAAATATTGGCAAATTCATTGAAAGGTCGAAATCTGTTGAATTTAGGCCAACTTTCAGCCTTGTTTTCAAAAGTGTTGTATTTTGAAGTTCGTAAGTATTTAGGGTTCTTCTTTATTTCAGGTAGCGTTCCAAAGGCTCTTTTGGGTAGAAATGTCAGCTCAGGGTCTGCTGAAGAAGTTGTGTTGCACTGCAGGCTGCCAGATCGAAAATGCACTCTATGACGTTGGTACTCTCGATTGTTTTTCTTCTCCTGAGCAGGTGGAGAAGGCTTTTGTAGATATTTGGCTTTGGTGCCACCTGGTATAATTTCTGTTTTGTTCAGATTGACCTCAGAATACTGTTCCACTTGCCACGGATGAGCATCATTCAACTTTCTTAGTTTAGACTTAACCTGGTCTTGCGGCTTGTTGATGTTGGAAAAAAGTGATACAAATATGTCTTTATCATTCGCAGAGGGTATCTACAAAAACAAGAAAGATTAAAAATGATCATATTTTTCTAGGAGATAATAAGGAAACTGGAAAATGGTAAATTAACAAGGCAGGTCACAGAACAAAAGAAACAGTAACTTGTCTAGAAAAATGAGTATGACGCAGGCAGATGGATGTTGCAGAACACAAGTGACTGTCACTTCCTATATAACATGTATTATTTCAATCTTCCATCTAAATACTCTTTTTCCTTGTTCTTTTTGTGGAATCTTATGGATTTAACATCTCATATGATTTGTGGTGATTTTCTTGTTACAGTCAGTAATTGAATATGGCTGATTCATTGTACATGAATTTTCCTGGTCTCTAAAGTGTTGAAGAGTGATGTCACATATAGAAGTTGGAAAATTCCCAGGCTAACCATCCCAGAAATTTTCAAAGATTAGCAGTCAGATCCTGAAAATTGTACCAAAGGTGTTTTTGTTTTTACATTTTATAGATTTACATATTTATAGATTTAGACCTTTATCCAAAGTTACTTACAACATTTGAGATGAAGATGGTTATACTTCTTTTGCTTTTTCCAGTTGGAACATAAGCAGGTAAAGTGAATTGCTTATGTTAACAGTGTCAGTAGCAGGATTTGAACCCACAGCCCCAGGGTTTGAAGTTCAAAGCCTTAACTACCAAATCACACTAGTGGTTGAGAGCTATGTTCTTTTACTTTGAATGAAATTTTAGAGTACCAATACTGAGAAACTGAAAATCAATGCAACCAGTACAAAGTAGCAATTATCTCTAATCATGCATTGTATTTTTAATTTTTCTAACCTCTATACAGTTCAGTTTTCCCCAAATGACTGTCCCACTCCACCATTTCACTGCTGCCAAAGTGCACAGCTCTCATCACTAGTGGAAAACAACAGCTGTAAAGCAGATGTCACATGCCTACAGCTGGTGCCAACTGGGCTCAACAATTTTGCTTGATCAAGTGGAGATCTCATTGCAAAATCTATCCAGATTTTGATACTTTTCAAATAGGTAAGCTTACAGTACAACAAAAAAATTTAGCAAAATAATACAAAGCTACTTATAAACCTTTATTACACACCATCTCTAAACTTTTGTTTCGTTAATGCGCATGAGCAAAAACATTAAGGCATTTTTCATGCTTTTGTTCTGGGTTGGTTCAAACAAACAAAGGCCTAGAAATGAAATGAGGTCTTGACTCAGGAAATTGCTGGGACGAGTTTCCTGGGACTCTTTACATGTTCACACATGCGATGGCTTTATTCACACATGCCCTCAACTGAGCAATTCCTAAAATAGCCCGTCATTTTCTCAGGAGAATATGCCTTTAACCTAAAGAGATAAGGCACTGATGAGAAAATAGCATAAAGGAAGTTAGAAGAGCTATCATTGTTTATCTGAATGTCTCTTGTGTACAGTTCTAATTCATCGTGAATGCTAATCCCAGTCAGCTTTTAGGGAGACTATGCAGGTAGGAATATATAAATGCATCATATTTGTCAGGAATAGCTAGCAATACCATTTCAATATTGTGTCAACAATGTATGTGTCAGAGTGTGAAAAAATGTTACATGCCAAAAGGTATACTTTTAAAGAGCTCAATCATTATATTACTTATTCTAATCAGTTGGTTAAAAAATGTGTGGGTTTTTTTTGTGATATATGCAACTTTTGTTGATTTATTGTTGGTTTTGGCAGAATGTGAGTTATATTTCTCTTGGCCATCAGATGTTGTACTTAGTGGAACACTATTCTTGAATCAAGTGACAGAAATGAAAGGGTATTCATCTGAAGCCAAGAACAAAAAATGTTTAGTCAAGAGATTGTTAAGTACATTTAAAATAGTTTGGTAAATTTGTAGGTAAATTTGTAACCAGAATTTTTCTAACTATATTAGTGCTGAATTTTCAAGAAATCCTTCATCTAAAAATATTATTTTTTTGTCTGTCACACCAAACAATATTGGGTACTTATGTACTAAACGGACGACACGGATGGCTAGTACCCTTTTCTATTATCGTGACGCAAATCGGATTTTCGGTGTTAACATTAGGCACCCAAAGGGCACATTAACATTAGGGACCTATAGGCAACTATGCTCCACTAACTTTAAGGTTAGTATTTATGTTTGGGGTAGGTCAGTCTAATAGTTTAAACTCCAAAAATTAAGCAATTGGGGTGCCTCCCCCACGGAGCCCAACACTAGAATCGATAGGAATGGGTTCAAATCCTAACAGTTTTGTTCAGAGCACACAACATGTGTAAATTATATACATTCACATCTTGGGGATTTTGTGTTTGGTTTACATTTTATGTCTTCCAAGTCATGGCAGGAACACACCACTGACACCATTGTATAGTGTTATGGGCATCATGTGCAGCTGTGTGTACAAGCACTACTGAAGTATCACAAATCAGTCAGCCAGAATAAGTGCCTACAGGGTCAATCCATTCACATAGGTGAAGCAGGTGATCGCCTAGAGCAGCACATGACCAAGATGGTCAAAGATACGACTAAACCGTTGGCTAATTGATGGCAAAACACATTGTCCTACTAAGTTCTCCCTAATTATGCCAAATGACCAAGCAATGTTTTAATCCCATCTTGGGCTGCCATTCCTTAACTGTATAGCACTGAATTCTGAGTTCAGCCCAAAGCTGACACATTGACCTTTTAATGTACAAAATGTTCAAATGTAGTAGTGGTATTCAGTTTGTAAATATTTTGGTAAACTCTATATACTCCTATATTTAAAAATTAGGCAAATGGGGCGCCTCCCCCACGGAGCCCAACACTAGAATGGGTAGGAACTACCCTCCGTTTAGTACACAAGTACCCAATATTGATATCATGTGAGGTGTATGGTAGCCAATGTATGAGTGCAGAAATACATGTTTTTTTTTAGCATGGGGCTGAATATAAGATGTGTGGATTATGAAACGCATGTGCAGAATTGTGTACAAGAGTTCTTTTCTCTGAGGTGTTTTGATATTGTTTACTGTTGTTAAAACACTGGTCCCCATTAACACATATTTTGTTATCTCCTTTGTCTGAAATAAATTAAGATTAAAAATGTTTCTCAGCTGTAGCTACAAGCAACGTGGGGTAAAGTGGTAGATTAAAAAAAAAGTTTAATTTTTTGGTGGAGTATTCAAGTTGATTATTTTTCAACAAAGTTTGGAAACTAGTTTAACCACACAGCTATCCTATATTAACCAACAAATTATTCAGCAGAAATGTGTCAAGAAATGCTACTGCGGCTTTTTTATATAACCAAATGACCAACGACAATAAACTTGCATAAAGCCTCAGTATGACAGAAGTCTGAAGTGTTTCTTTTTGGTTTTCTTCCTGTTTAGCCATTCTGGTGTATGTTCAAACCTTTGTGTGTGTGTGTGTGTATGGAGCTTTTGTAAAAAAACAAATTTGCCCCTGGGGACAAATAAAGCTTCATCTGTCTGTCTGTCTGGTATGCAATCTGTAAATCATATGTCTGGTAGCCATAACATAGTGAGCATCATATAAAATTGCACCAGTCATAAAAAAATGAATACACAAAATCATGGTGTGTTCATAGAAAAACAAATACACATAATGTGGACAGATTGATCATATTACCAAAGTATTGGCAATAAAAAAATATAATCTAAAAATTAAACAGAAAGAAAATATTATAAACACAATCCTAACAGTTTTGTTCAGAGCACACAACATGTGTAAATATATACATTCACATCTTGGGGATTTTGTGTTTGGTTTACATTTTATGTCTTCCAAGTCATGGCAGGAACACACCACTGACACCATTGTACAGTGTTATGGGCATCATGTGCAGCTGTGTGTACAAGCACTACTGAAGTATCACAAATCAGTCAGCCAGAATAAGTGCCTACAGGGTCAATCCATTCACATAGGTGAAGCAGGTGATCGCCTAGAGCAGCACATGACCAAGATGGTCAAAGATACGACTAAACTGTTGGCTAATTGATGGCAGAACACATTGTCCTACTAAGTTCTCCCTAATCATGCCAAATGACCAAGCAATGTTTCAGTCCCAGCTTGGGTTGCCATTCCCTAACTGTATAGCACTGAATTCTGAGTTCAGACCAAAGCTGACACATTGACATTTTAATGTACAAAATTTTCAAATGTAGTAGTGGTATTCATTTTGTAAATATTTTGGTTAACTCTATATACTCCTATATACTGTGCTCATATTGTTAACATAGAGAAGTCATGTGCTGACCACATCAGATTTTTATACTGTGTTATAATAAATATATTTATGATGCTGGAATTTAGCATTTCACAGAAGGTGACACAGCTGATTCAGGTAAGGCCATATTCCCGAGACCATCTGTGTGTTTCATAGCATTATTGCCCCTTCCCATTCAATATACTATATATTCTACTGTGTATATTTACCTTTATTGATCTTGCTGCTTCTGAATTCAGGTTGTATCTGTGAAGGTGCTGTGGAACTTCCTTCAAAGAAAAATGCCGGTTTCCACCGGAATCTCTATCTATAATCTTAGAAGAAAGCTCCATGGAGTCCCAGATCATAGTGTCATTAACTGAAACAAGTCCATGTTGGGCTGAGTAAATCTCTTGAGATGTATGATGATCCCCACAGGAGAATATGTGGTGTTTGGGACCCTGGCTTCTGCTTAACGTCTGATTTTTGCAGTGGAAAGGTGGTAGGTAGAAATCATCAATGGTAGAAGGCAGTCTGTCCCCCAAGTTAAATGTTTCAAGTTCTCTTGTACTTTGTTTGAGGGAAATACTTCTTTGGTAGTTTCTTGCATTAGATGGCTTCGCTCTTAAACAAACTTCCCCTGTGCTGGGATCTACAACCTTCAATGTCATATCTACTGGGTTCATAGTCATCTTAGCTGCATCCAGGATTTGTAATGGAGAAACGTGATCAAATTCATGGAAAGTTGCAGCTTTGTTGCTCAACAGGGGCTGTCTGGCTAGAATCTTGGGCAGGGTCTGAAATGAAGTGGGAAGCAATTTGGGGCTCGTTTTCGATGCAGACAGTGGTAGAACAAGACATTTTTCCATAGATTCAGCCTGGGGCTTTGTAATACGGTGCAGAATTGGTAAACGATGGGCCCATCTAGGGTATTGATATTCCTTATTTGTTTTTTTCTCCTCAGTAGGTGGGATTGGTTTCTGAGGGATTTTTGGCCTCACCTCAATTGTTGCAAATGCAGCTTTGCTTAGTGTGATTTCAGAGATCTCAGTGAAAAGCTGTGATTGTTCATCACAAATCTTTCTGAGTTTAGAACTAAGCTGTACAGGTGAGGTGCTGAAATTCAAGAAAAGTTCTGCTTTTTCATCTTTGAAAGGCTTCTGCAAAAACAATGCAAAAGTGAAGAGCTAAGGTTGGAGCTTTGTGAGTCTAGGAATGTTAGCAGGCCTCTAAAACAGTCTCCATATACTGTATAAGCCAAGGATTAAGGGCATTCATTTACACAAGCAAAAGATTATAATCTCAATATCAAAGCTATATATGTGCCATGAAGCGTGCAATAATATTACTTGGACAGTCCTGGTTATATATCAGGCAGCACAGGTCATTACTCAGGTAACAGCTGTTTAGAACTCTGTGCGGATCAAAACATAACAACCTGCCATATTATGAGCAGAAGAAAAGATAAAGCAGCAGGGCAGTGCCACCTGGTTGGTCTGGGAGAGGCGCAGAACAAGAGATACCCAGACCTCAAATAGCAAGGAGAGAATGAAGCCCAGCACAACCATTGGCAAGCTGAACATATTAGTTAATTTAACAAATAAGAAACATTACAAAATGAAGAAAAATTATGCAAAAAACAAAACAGCTGTCGACAATTCTTAACTCAGGTTTTTCTCCGCAGCAGATAAACCATAGAAAATAGCAGTTGCTTGATTTGGAGGGTGTATGATTCACTGGGCATAAAATAGGGGGTTCGAAGGCAGCTCAGAGGGCAGACATACTCTGTGATCCTGAGCCAAGGCCCCTCACCTCCTTGTGTGCTCTTCTTCAGGGATGGCCGTACGATCCAGTGGGGGAATTCTAAGAAACCTGGAGATTTAAATTCCGGCTGAGTCAATGACATCCTTTGTGACTCAGATCCAGGTCACTTAAATGTTCTCCGGTTCTTCTGTGGAGGCTGCAGCAGTCAACAAACACCGATTGGTAAATCGCAGTGTAGCAATACTAAAATTTATTTTTCATTGTGGAATTTTGGCAGTTTCCATTTCAAAGTACTTAAAATGAGCAACAGGAAAATTTGTTAGTAAAAGCTAAATAAGGTTCATATAATTCATGTGTTCATCCTGTATTGCAGTCAAAGGTAAGAAAAGCAGAAATGGAGAAGATGACCACTTAAAAACCCAAAAAGCTGATGAGTGGACACCATTGCACACCACAAGGGATTTAGGGCTGAAGCATTCAGTTTGGTGACAGCATTGCCAAAAATAGAGCAAATGCAAAGCAGGATAATTTAGGTTTAGGAAAACAGTATTAATGTAGAAAATCAAACTATAGAGACATATGTAAGTCCTACACTGAAGCACAAATTTCATACAGTTTCACTTGATGTCACACTGAGCTAAGCACACATGTTAATCCTTAGACTGTCCTACCACTGGATTGCCTCGAACCATAGCTGCCTTTCCAGTAATCATCTGTTCTGTGGTGGCTGTGGGCCTCTGCACTGTTGCTTGGATTGGCCTCAGTGTTTCTTCATCCATTATGTCTCTACTGTGTAGCCAGGATGGCTCCCTGAAGGAGGCTCGCTTTTTGCCGAGGGGATCGGCGACAGTCACCCCAGGAGAAAGCTCCATAGAATCCCAGAGCACACGGCCAGCAGTGGGTAGAGGCCCTGGCAGCATACCATCAGAGGGATCCAGCAGTGTGCTAAGAAAAACCTGCTTTTTGGGTTCCAGTTTTCCCTTCTGCTTCTCCTTTTTCAAAGTGGAGTCTGCAACTGTCTGTATTTTCAATTTGCTATTTACAGAATGAAGGGTTTCATTGCAGGAGTGCTTTGCCTTCATGGTGGGTTCCACCACCTCCCACAGCACCTCCACCTCATGCCTGGGTAATTTGGTGATGTCCAATTTGCGCACTGAAGTAACGTTGCCAGAATCATCAAAGGTCAGGGCACTGCTGCGCTGTGGTGGCCGGCCAGCCTGGATTTTAAGCATGTTGTAAAATGAAGATGGGAGGAGAGCAGGAGGCTCTTTTTCTGTGGGTAATGATTCTATGGTTTGTTTAACTGGGGGCTCTTTCTCAAGATCTGCCAAGGGAGTAGTGCCATGACGCAAATTGCTTGAACGAAGAGGCCCTCGAAGATGCTGGTACTCACGTTTTGCTTTCTTCTCCTCGGTGGGTGGAGTGGGCTTTTGTAGTTGTTTTGATTTTTTTCTAGTGGTAGTGTGTTCTGATTTTTCCAAGACCTGCTCTGTTTTCTGCGGTTGTCCCTCAGCTACTTTGATTGCTGTCTCCTTATGGTGCTCTTGAGATTTGCTAACTTCTGGACTAGGGGCTGCCTTCTCTTCATCGATTAATGTAGGAGTCACCTGCAAAGAGAACACACACTGTGGTCACAATAATCAAAGAATATGCTAATATGCTAATTATATTTTAAACAGAAGTTTTACAAATTTCAAGTGGCAAAAACTCAACTGATGATCATATGTGTAATATCTGACATTAGATATTTAACACTACTGTAAAGTGACCCTGTGTGGATGTTAAGTGTGCTCCATGATGGACCTGAATCCATTCCTGGGTGAACTTCTGTATGCTGGGAAGCATCTGTCTATATGCAACCCTGAAACTAGACAAAGTTGTATTGGAAAATAGATTATAAAAGGTCTGGCTAGACAACTAAGTACAAAGTTTTTGTGGTTCTCATTCACCTGGGCCAGTGCTTTTCATATTTAGTCGCAGGGTGTCCTGTACAGATGATTTTTGTTCTAAACATTTTCAGAAGCTAATTTCAGTCTTGTTTAAAATACTGGTTCTTACTTAACTATATTGTTAGAAATGCATCATAGCATGTACAGTAGTTTCTTTTAATTGAAATTACAGAAGCAGATTATTACTCTGTAGTGGCACAGTGATTAGTCCTGCTGCCTCACAGCTCTGGATGCTGTGGCTTGAATTACAGACCTGTCGCTGATTTATTATCTTCTCAAGAGTCTTTCTCCTGGTACTCAGGTATTCCTCTCACTTCCTAACTATGTTCCGATTAGATTAATTGTTGCCTCTAAACTGGTCCTTTAGAACTGGATGGTAATTTGTGTTTGAATATACCCTGCATCTCCCCATTCCCAACATGGTTCCTGCCATGCATTCAATACTATCATCATCATGAATTGGAGAAAAGTGGGCACAGATTGTTGATGGTTTAATAGTCTATTAGTATTGTTTTGTGAAGGGAGTCTATTTGCTTTCTTCACTTATTTATCTGTTTTAACACAGATAGATTTTGAGAGCATCACAATGGCTCAGTGATTAGTGGCTCTTTCTCTCAAATACAAGAGCCCGTGTTTGATTCATGGCCTTGTTTCATCCTTGTGTATGTTCTTCCTGTGTCCATTGGGGGTCCTGCTTCTTCCAAAGTCCCTTGCATGATTGGTTGACAGGTGACTTTAAATTACTTTGAGTGCAAGCATGAGTGGCCCCCGTTAATGGACCGAATTTAAGCTTCACAATCCATGCGTGAAACCCAGAAGCTCTAAATTTCTTCCGAAAAAAAATGCACTATTTAATCAACCAGGTATATCTGTAGCAAAACAGCAGTCCAGGTGCATTACATTTACAGCAAGTATTTTGCACAAAAGTGATTTGCTTCATAATCCATCCATCCATCATCCAACCCGCTATATCCTAACTACAGGGTCATGGGGGTCTGCTGAAGCCAATCCCAGCCAACATAGGGCACAAGGCAGGAAACAAGCCCTGGGTGGGGCGCCAGCCCACCGCAGGGCGTGCACACACACACATACACACCAGGGACAATTTAGAATTCGCCAATGAACCTAACCTGCATGTCTTTGGACTGTGGGAGGAAACCGGAGGAAACCCACACAGACACGGGGAGAACATGCAAACTCCACGCAGGGAGGACCCGGGAAGCGAACCTGGGTCTCCTAACTGTGCTGTGCTGCCCCTTGCTTCATAATGATTATTAAAAATAAAATGAAAGTGATCCTACAGTTTGCTTAAACATAAAACTGTAAAGAACAAACTCTGATTTTCTTTTAAAAATCACATTGCTAACTGTTAGTGTTAAAAATTGTTTAATACTGTATATTAAAATTACTTATATTGGTCATCTAACCATCCTTTTGAATGGTAGTATTTGTATGTTTTTCTTTAATTGGTAGAAACACAGAAGTAGACAAACTAACAGAACAATCTAATACTTTTTACTTCCAAACTAATAAGGTGTATGGCCACAGTTTGTCTTCAGAACAGATTCAATACTTTTTTTAATTCTGTAGTACAAATCCTGAACAGTGCAGAGTGGGATCCTGCACCATTCTTCAAAAAGAAAAGCCTCCTTTTGTTTGTACTTTGTGGTCCAGCCCTTCCCTAAAGGCTTAATGATGTTCTGATCTGGGGATTAAAGAGGCCATGGAGTGTTTGATTGCTTCCAGATATTCATGAAATTACTCCAATTAGTTTCACGATTTGTATTGGTATATTATCATCCTGGAATAGGAAATCCACATTAAGGAACAGTGTTTGTGCTATAGGATATAACTGATTCTGCTAAATGGTCTCATTCACCTGACATTTTTAACATTTGGCAGTATGGTAGGCATCAAGGGGAATGGGAACACTGCTATCAGAGGAACACAGTTCATAAACAAGGAGGCCAAAGAAATGAATCCATGAAAACCAAAACATAGGTAAAATAAACTTGGATTCAAAAGATCCTTTGTTAGCCTGGGGTTATTTCACCTAACTACACTGACAAATACAATTGATTTTGTTAATCCTCAATCTAACCTAACACTAGAAGAACAACATATGTGTATCACCAATATGTATAGGTGGGGAATATGTCATATGACCTTGATGCCATTTGACTGCGAATGAACATAGCAAACTGTAAATGAAATGTCCACCACATAGGAAATGGCAGCAACTATCCAAAAAAAAAAAACCAGAACAAAAAATGGTGCTTACGTTGACACTGTAATTGCAATTAAACAATTATAATTCAAACAATGATGGAAAAAATGAAATATTAAGGTTCCTGGCCACAAATGTAATTCATGACATTTCAAAACATAAACCTGGCTGATGTTGGAGATTGGATGAAAGAAGAACCTTTTTTTTGTTAAACTACAGTTATTTGTATGGAATGTTATTTGTTTTTAATAAAATCAAAAAAGAAAAGAAAGAAGACTCATCAGATTATGCTACATTTTTACATTACGCAGCATATTTTTCATATTTTGACATCCTTCCTTTGGCCTTACATTCAAGCCTTTTGTGATTAATCCACCTGTAAAGTTGAGCATTGACTGTTTGGCCTTTATGGAACTTACTCAAATATCAAAGTGTTAATAGTCAGGCCTCTTCTATAGCTAACACAAACTGCTGATTATCAATCAGTTCAATAGGACTCAACTGTGCAATGTTTGTAGTCTGGATTTAGTTACTTCAAAGTTTTACTCCCTTATCAGGTGATGTGTCCATTATTTTTTCCACCCCCACTTTGGAAGAATTAGAGATGTAAATCTTCTGGGATTAGTCCCTCTTTATTGTTTACATGAACTCCTGATAATGTCTGACCATAATCTTTTAAAATAAAACTAGCCTCATCAATTTCCTTTAGAAAGCTACCTTAATTTTTTTCTACAAATTTCTTACTGAACGCAGGTTTGGACTTTGAATAGGTTTGCTCCACTACACAACTAACTGTAAGCTTCAGGATGTTGTCACGCTTGTTGTTTCATCTTTCTTCCTTAAGACATAAGGTTGCCCCTCTGCGACTTTTCTTTGTTCATTTAGTCTTGTTACTAGTCCCCTGGTGTCTGCTGATCAGGAGCATCCCCATGTCATGTCACTGGTACTATCAAGTTTCATTACATAGAGATGATTTTTTTTTTTTAAGTGATGACTTTCCTCATTCAAGTGGAACAAATTAAGGATTTCAAGATTATTGTCTTTAGATCTTGCATGTCTTTATATATGACTGATTTGTTGAGTGGCTTGGAATATCATTGAAACATGCTCACTTTGAGTAATTTTTTCAGATAAAGAATGTTTCTCTTTAAGTCAATAATGCTCTTACAGCTTTTTGATCACAATTACTTGGCTATTATTTGCAACTTGATAATCATTGTGACCATGTTCCAAAGATTATTCTGCTCTTTGAATGTTTCTTCATAGTTATGTCATGATTTGTAGCTTTCCCTAATTTGTTTTCCTAGAGTATTTGTGAGAACTGCTTAATGCTTATGTACAAGTGTCTAAGAAATACATCTTCTCGTAAGGTATATCCAGTCACAGGAGAGGAAAGTATCTGCTATATTAACCAGAGGGTTATTCACAGGAAGTGTTTGCGAGTAAAGTTACAGAAGAAAAGTCATACCTTTAGTTTGCTCAAGTCCATTAAAGGAGACTGTCGTATCTTTCCTCATATTATTCACCAGAATTAACAAGGGGAAATAGCTAGAATTGTGGGCAGGGAGTATCAGGCCATGTGAGTAGGTATTCATGAGATTCTGAAAGTTTCCTGCATGGTGTCAGGTGAGTAAGAACTGCATTTTTGAAAATGTGGAGGGTCCCTTCACCCTAATGGGGGGTAGACAGTAACATTTTCTCAAAGGATAGGGCACTGAAGAGCAGGATAAGAGAAGCCCTGTCTGGGGTGCATTTCATTTTAAATTGTGGTATATGGGGCAACTCAACTTTTTTTTTAATACTATTTAAAACAATCTTTCTTCAATGTCATCCTTATCAAGGAATTATCAGTGCACCCTGTGTCTTCTTCTATTTGTTATTGTAATGTATAAAGCTAAGGGGGCTTTTCCCCCTGCTCACTTTGCTCTCCAAACCCCGCCCTGTGCTACGTGCCAGCCACTTTGCGTTTCTGTCGCTTGCATATGTGTATTTCACTTTCGCCAAACAACAAATCTTTTAATTCTCACAGATACGCCTCTTTATTAGGAAGAAACACTACTTTTCCCTGATGGAAACACAAATTAGACGATCTACAAGTCCCTGACTTAAAGTTTAAATCCGAACAATATGTACATACTTCTGTCATATCACCTATGTCCATATATTTAATCACTTTTCGCTGTTCTGTTATTTCACCGAGTAATAACTTCCGTTTGTTTGCGCTAATGTGACCTTTACTATCATTTTTTTGAGACTTTTGGATTTTAGTACTATCATTATCTCTAATCTGCTCTACACGTGTATCACGCCAACATTGTTAAACCTCTTTATGAGGTTCTACTTGGTCATCTACTCTTTGTCTTTTATTTCCGGCCCTGGGCATGGTTAAATTTCAACGTCTTGTCTCGTGGGACATGAAATTATCTCTCTGAAAAAGTCTCGTCTCGTACCAGGATTTTTTATATAATAGAGAGATATACTTCCAGGTTCATCTGTAATAAGGAAGCAGGTCATTTTACTTTACTTTCAGGTGTAGAGTTCAAGTTATGTAAGAGTTATATTGTTTAGTAATATAAACATGCATAATGTCATTAAAATTACAGTATTAAAATGAGAGAAAAATTAGTCTAATCAGAGGGTATGCAACTACTCAGGTAACTACTGAAAAAGAAACTCCAATATTTCCCCTTGGTAAAATCTGGCTACTGCTAAAGGTGCACTGCATGCTAACCAGTTGTCATGCACGTGGTATAAGGCATTGCTCATGATAGGAAGTGGCTAGGCCCATCCAATAAACTTTAAATAAAACAGGCCCTGACACAGACTGGCAACCCTTCCAGGTTTGGCTTCTTCTTTCTAACTTATGCCGCTGGGAAAGGCTCCAATACGGAATTTAATCAAGTTCAAGAATGTTTTGTTGTTACATTGAAATATAATCTGTGAACTGAGACCACATTTACATATAGCATGGTGTCTCTGAAAATTCTGTCTTTAGGATAGAACCCTGGCTTTCACACCTATGGCCCAGAAATTGACAGAAGATCTTCCCAAGTCTGGACACTTTACTTCAATTATACCTGTGGAGGTGATGCAACATTGTAAATGACTCACTTGCTGAACATTTTTTTTCAATAGGTTTATACAGTATGCTCAGTATATAAACACACACTTCAGTTTGTTCTATTACAGACTGAACCAATGACTTTGTTCTGATCAGCTCAGCCATGGAGTGGGAGAATAAGCAACATAAGCTGCTCAGCTAAAAGAACTGCTGTAAACTGGGAGCGGATGGTACGTTTTCTGTATCAAGACATCAGCATTCTCTGGGAATGGTATAACATTTAATTATTTATACCTTTGTTTTTGTTTATTTTAGAGTTGTATATACGAATTGTATATATTTTTCTTAAAGCCGGTCTGGTTTAAACCCTGTTGCTTCCCTTCAAATGTCATACTACAAATTCAAGATGCATAGCAACTGGCTTCTTCACCACAGACAGAGTACCTGAAGACACTGTTTCTGGTGGGAGTAAACCACGGGCACTGCACCACTAGCCCAAGAATCTATGCGACATGGCTTTGGCTCTTCATCTTCCTGCCAGGTAGGGTTGTCCACCACTTCCTCTCCTTTATCCGGCTCCATGAAGCGCCACTGGACAACTTGAAGCATTCTTTCATATACTTTGGACACTGTGTACGGTATCAGCTGCAGGAGGCAGAGAAGAGTGAAGAGTGTTAAATGATGTAATAGTTACTTTAGTTAATGAATCATTTCAATTGGAAATGATTATGGAAAACCAAAAAGCTTATCTTTTAAAATTGTTTACTCCTTATGAATATGGAGTTTATGAATACCTTGCTCTAACTTAAAAGGCAGGTTTTATTTTTCAAACTGATGGATTTAAAAAAAAAAAGTAAGCTTTCCAAGTCCACCAATCATATGATGACCAGGCCATTTTATTTTTTTCATTTTATTGATTTATTGCTGTACAGGTTTTATTACATTACAGATGAAAATAATATATAGAATTATGTACACTCAGACGTGAGCACATCTCTTCCCACTTATTAGAGGAAGAAGTACATTTAATAAATAATAGTCACTAACAAATACTGAAATATTTGAAAGATTAGCAATGGTTCAGCTTGTTAAATTATTTGCAGTAAAATGAATACATGTCAGATCCTGCAATAATTTTCAATTGCTCCTTGTAAAGTGAATTTCATTTTTTCCAATTTAAAGTAAATATGACATCCTCTCTTTTAACCCACCTACTACAGGGTGAGCCAAAATGAAGTGCCACATTTCTCAAGGTCATTGTGTGAGATAGAGGCAGTCGAGTGGGTTAGGGTGAGGGTCTATTGATAGGCAATCCCTTGTAGTTTTCATTCAGCAACGTGTCTTGGTGCGATGTGCACCATGCTTTCGCTGTCCAAGTGTTCTTCAAAAACAAACAGATCCATCATCACTACATAACATGCCTTCCAAACGCACTTCAGTATTCCTCCTAACAAGGATGTCCCAAATTGGAAAACAATTCTTCAGTGGGTGGCTAAATTTAAACAGAAGGGTACACCATTGAACAGAAAATGTCTAGGCTGTCCTCAGACTGTACAAACACCTGAAAATTTCCAAGCTGTAAGGGCATCAATTTTGCAGTCTCCTAGACATTCAGCGTGTAAACACACTTTTGCCTTAGGCATTTCCAACACACCTTTGAGGAGGATTTTGCATAAGGACCTTAATTTCCATTCATACAAAATTATGGCAGTGCAGGAACTCACTAAGAGAGATTGGGAGAACCGTACAGAGTTGTGGGAGAACATTCTGTAAACCGTTCATTGAGATGCCATCATCATGTGCAGTGATGAGGCACATTTCCATTTGAATGGTTGCGTAAATAAGAAAATTTTCACTATTGGGCTGAAACCAACCCTCGTGAACTTCATCAAAGACCCCTGCACAGTGAGCGTGATACACTTTGGTGTGCTGTTGTAGGAGTTGGCATTTTAGGCCCTTACTTTTTTGAGGAGAGGGGAGCAACAGATACCATCACTTCAGAATGTTACATTGAAATGATAAAGAACTTTTTGCAGCCCCAACTGGAAGAAATGAATGTGGTGGATGCCTTATTTCAACAGCATGGAGCAACAGCTCATACAACGTGGAGATCCATGCAAGTTTCGCTGAACATGTTTCCGGGGAAGCTGATCTCCCTGCACAATTATGTCAGGTGGCCTTCACGACGTTCGTCTGATCTCTTTCCATGTGATTTCTATTTCTGTCTCAAGTCAAAGGTATATACACACCGACCTCAAAACCTTGAAGCCCTCAAGGACACTATTTGTAATGAAATCGCCACTATTCCCCTTGAAATGGCTGAACAAGTCATTTGAGCATTCAGAAATCGCCATTTTTAAAACAGAGTAAAAAAAAATCTATTTTATACCCTTTCTTTTGTCATAATAAAATACACAGAAATACAATTTACACTGCTCTTAAGTCTTCTCCATACCTACAGCTCTTAAGGCTTCTCTTGACTGTTAAAAGTGAGACTTGCTTACTTCGACTACTGTTAAGATGTAAGCTCATACAAATAAATTTAAATACAAACAAATAAAATGAGAACAAAAATAATTGTAAAAGGAAAGGGTCATCATTTCCTAAAACAAAACAAAAAAACATTTTAACACTTTTGGCATTACCTTAAATTTTCTTTTTACTTCATGAATTGGCAACCGAAACCTTGGCAAGTGCTTAGAATTTCAATGGACATAATGGGCTATTGAATGTAAAAATGTTTCAGAATAGCTTAACAATTTAAGAAAAAGTGAAGTAAAAGATGTGAACTAATTTACATTTGACTGCTTCTTATGTGTACCTGGCATAAATGAATACAACCCTCCATGTCACAAGGCTCTTAGAAATATGTATAATCCCCTAAATATTTATCGTCTAGTTCAATTTATGGGCTCTCCTGGTAATTTTTGAACCCAAACCACAGTGCCAACCTACAAACTGACATGTACTTCATTTAGTCAGCTCTGACCCCCTGCACAACAGAGCTTTGTTCTCCCATGAAAATGTGTTCCACCTACATGGAAAATTCCATTTATTTCCACTATGCCTTTCAGTGTGTGTGTACACATGACTCATAATTGCACATGTTCATGGTCTAAATGATTCTGTCCCAAAAATATATTTCCTGTTCACTTCTTGTGGGCGTCAAGAGTCATTTTAACATGCAAGTTTTTAAACATTTTTTTAATTATATTACAATAATTATGATACAGAAACATGAATTTTCAATAAGTAGTCCCATATTTCATATCAAATTCAAACTCAGCCCTATCCCCAATCCATCTGGAGAGCATTGAAATCAGATTATCAATATAAAGTAGTCTCTCTGGGGTAGTGAAGCATTTAAGAGGTCAACAGAGGCCTAGCATACTTATTTAAGGACAGCATTAATAAATTTTAGCTAAATTCTAAAGTAGCTTTGGACATTTGCACAAATGTAAAATTTATATATATTTTTTTCGTTTTAAATATAATAAGAGTATCCCTTTCCCTCCGTGTTGTAGTGGGAGGATTAAATTAATTAGAAAATTAGAGCACTCTAGACGAGCACAGGCTATTCAGCCCAAACAAAGCTCGCCAATCCTATCCACTTATTTCTTCCAAAAAAACATTGAGTTGAGTTTTGAAAGATCCTAACATCTTACTGTCTACCACACTGCTTTGTAGCTTATTCCAAGTGTCTATGGTTCTTTGTCTAAAGAGTAACTTCCTAATGTTTGTGCGAAATTTACCATTAACAAGTTTCCAACTGTGTCCCCGTGTTCTAAATGAACTCATTTTAAAATAACAGTCTCAATCTTTTGTACTAATTCCCTTCATAATTTTAAACACTTCAATCATGTCACCTCTTAATCTTCTTTTTTGTTAAACTGTATAGGCTCAGCTCTTTTAATATCTCCTTATAATTCAACATCTGTAACCCTGGAATCAGCCTAGTCGCTCTTCTCTGGACCTTTTCTAGTGCCGCTATGTCCTTTTTGTAGCCTGGAGACCAAAACTGCACACAGTACTCAAGATGAGGCCTCACCTGAGGTTGAGCATAACCTCCTTCAACTTGTACTCCACACATTGTGCTATATAACCTAACATTCTGTTTGCCTTCTTAATGGCTTCTGAACACTGTCTGGAAGCATAGAGTCCACTATGACTCCTAAATCATTCTCATAAGGTGTACTCTTGATTTTCCGACCGCCCATTGTGTATTCAAACCTAACATTTTTACTTCTTTTGTGTAATACTTTACATTTACTGACATTAAATTTTATCTGCCACACATCTGCCCAAGCCTGTATGCTATCCAAGTCCTTTTGTAATGATATAACGGATTCCAAATTATCTGCTAATCCACCGATCTTGGTATCATCTGCAAACTTAATCACCTTGTTGCTTATATTCCTATCTAAAAATAGCAGCGGCCCTAGCACTGACCCCTGTGGAACACCACTTTTAACATCAGCCAGTTCTGATGAGGTTCCTCACACCATCACCCTCTGTTTCCTGTGTCTGAGCCAATTCTGCACCCATCTAAAAACATCACCCTGAACTCCCACTTCTTTTAACTTGATGCCCAACCTCTCATGTGGCACCTTATCAAATGCTTTCTGAAAGTCCAGATAAATAATATCATAAGCTCCACTTTGATCGTATCCTTTTGTTGCCTCCTCATAGAATTCCAACATGTTTATAAAACACGACCTCCCTCTTCTGAACCCATGCTGACTGTTCAGAATAACTCCTGTCATTGCCAGATGTTGCTCAATCTTATCCTTAATAATTTCTTCCATTAATTTTCCTGTGATGCATGTTAAGCTTACTGGCCTATAGTTGCTTGGATCTACTCTGTCACCCTTTTTATATAATGGGATGATATTTGCCATTTTCCAGTCCTTCGGAATCTCTCCAGTACGCAGTGACTGACCTAAAAATATGTGTCAAGGGTTTATATATGTACTCACTAACCTCCTTAAGAACACAAGGATAAATATTATTTGTTCCTGGTGATTTGTTTGATTTCAGGTTATTTAATCTGAGCAGCACTTCTCCCTCTACAATTTCCAAATCCCTCAATTCCTCCTTAGTAGTCTCATTTACCTCTGGGAGGTTATCCACTTGCTCACTTGTAAACACCTCAGAAAAATGTAAGTTTAGGGCATCTGCTATTTCATTGTCTGTATCATTTAATTCCCCTTTACTATTCCTGATGAACTTGACCTCCTCCTTGACTGTTCTTTTACTACTAAAATACTGAAAGAATCTCTTAGGGTCTTCTTTTGCCTTATCTGCTATATTCCTCTCCAACTGTCTTTCAGCCTCCCTGATATCCTTCTTAATCGTTGCCCTCATGTTCTCATACAGGGTACGGTTCACTTTGCAGTCATTAGTCTTATATGCCTTATAAAGCAGTTTTTTCCTTTGCAATTTCTTTTTTAAATCTTTATTAATCCACCGTGGAGTTTTTTTTAGTTTCCTATTAATTCCAAATTTAGGTAGGTCCTGCATTACATGTAAAACATTTTTAAACCTGTTCCACTGCTCCTTGATGGTCTCCACACTTAAAAGCTTATCCCAGTCTATCCTACTTCGACATTGTCGCATCTGCTCAAAATTAGCCCTACCAAAGTTCAGCTTAATTTTAGTCTTTGCATTTGCACTCTTACAAATACTGAGAATTGTATTACATTAGGGTCACTTGACTCTAGTGGTTCAATCACCTCTACACCCTCAATTCTATCGTGATTATTACAAAATACTAAATCCAGACAGGCTTCACCCCATGTTGGTGCTTTAACATGCTGTGTTAAAAACAGTCACTGATTACTTCTAAAAACTCCTGCTCTTGTGCTCCTCCATCTGCAAGGTTATCCCAGTTAATATTTGGATAATTAAAGTCCCCCATGACTATAATATCTCCCTGTAAACTTTCCTTTTTGATATTACTAAAAAGATGTATGTTGAAATGATGGCACAAGGACTCCACTAGAAAAACCCTATCATCTTTAAAGTTAATACTGCCAACAACTAGATCAAGGTTAAAAAGGAATGGCAGTTGGACTGTTTGTGGTATTGAAAATTAGGAGTATTTAGGAACTGTTGCTTAAAGAGGAATTTTTATAGATAGATAGATAGATAGATAGATAGATAGATAGATAGATAGATAGATAGATAGATAGATAGATAGATAGATAGATAGATAGATAGATAGATAGATAGATAGATAGATAGATAGATAGATAGATAGAGATACTTTATTAATCCCAAGGGGAAATTCACATACTCTAGTAGCAGCATACTGATAAAAAACAAAACTAAATTAGTGAGAATAATGCAGGTAAAACAGACAATAACTTTGTATAATGTTAACATTTACCCCCAGAGGGTGGAATTGATGGAATTGAAGAGTTACATAGTGTGGGGGAGGAACGATATCCTCAGTCTGTCAGTGGAGCAGGACAGTGACAGCAGTCTGTCGCTGAAGCTGCTCCACTGTCTGGAGATGATACTGTTAAACTTATTAACTTGTTAAAGTTATACTATCTGTATGTTCTACAAGCAGTTGGAGCAGAGCAACAGGGAACTAAAGAAGAAGGCAGAGAGAGATATAAGCACAAAAGTATCCTATGTGCTTTAAGTGCAGCAAGCAGTCTGGTTTTAACAACTTTTACAATATATGTGGAAAGTAGAATCACTTCTCAAAGTGCCGCAAACTGATATCACCACTTCAAACAAAACAACCATATCCCAGGACTCCAGTCAATGCTAGCACAGACAAAGGTAAGGGGTAAATGAAACTGAGCTGCAGATTTCTCCAATACAACAGAGAGCCTTTTGTGCATCCCTGGATGTTTCATTATAAAGAGGAGAAATATTTGAAATTCTCTTAGCAACTAACATCATAAGAATGTTAGAGTTAAAGCTAACGCCAGGACCAGGTGTAATGTATTTGTCAAAATATTTCATACACCAATTGGACTCAACTGTTGCAACTGACAGTTAACTTAATAAGTTATAGGGATCATATAATTTATAATACAGACAGTATAGTTACACCACACTGTCGACTAGAACATCACATAAAGGGATAAATTTCCTGAAGATCATCCAATGTGGTCAAAGTAATTCTTTGCATGAAATGTCCTGACAATTCACTCTATGTGGGAGAAACTGGACAAACACTCCGCCAGAGAATTAATTTACACAGGTTTCACATTAAACGTGGCAACACAGATGTTCCTGTAGTGGCCCACTTCAACAGCCATGGACAATGTGAGAGGGACTTTAAAGACACACTGCTTATGGGCAACTTCAAAACACAGAAAGAGAGAAAAGAATGGAAGATAAAACTCATGCTAAAATGTAATACATTACAACATGGTTTGAATAAAGACAAGAGTTTCATGGCCAGATATGAGGATTGTTTGCATCTCTCAGACTGACACAGATAACCTGTCTACAGACCCATATTGCTTTGTAAAACTCATTAGGAACTTCAAAAGACTTTGTTGGACAGTTATCTTATCCAAAGATCTTGACCATACATTGTTCTTCTCTCTTGTTAAATGAACCCTAGCCTGAAGGAATCTATTAATTTTTTACATTTAAGATTTCTCACTTAAAGACTTATCAATGTTGTTTCTTGTCCTAGTGTGTATATAAACACAGGGAACTCCAGCTTCTGTATTACATCTTGCCTGAAGGGGCTTGCCTCAAAAGCTTGCATATTGTAATCTTTTTAGCCAATAAAAGGTGCCATTTTGCTTGACTTTTCTCTGCAGTAAGGAAGAAAGCTAGTACACCACATGAACAAGATAATTCTGTCTAACATACAATATGTGAAACAAAACGAGTACCATTTGCCATGAAGAAAAAAAATTATGGAAGAACTGAACTGAATGACAATAGGCCTTGGGTAATCCATACCCACTAAAACGGATATATATATATATATCAAATGATTCATGGAAGTATCAGAGACTGTGCTTTGATCTGGCCTCATAATTCAATGAAAACAATAAATCAAATTAGTTCAGATTTGGCCAATCCCAGTGTATTCAGCCCTTTAGATATGAATTTTGGGTCCTGAACATCTCACTTGATAACCAATCATCAAAACCACTTTTTAAGTTGAAAGTAAGGCCTTATTACATACCCCATACAATTTCTACAGGAAGTCAAATGCTCAAAAGATGCAAAGGGCAACTTGTTGTAGGACAGACCTGTGAAATATTCTGTGAATGTTGGTTTGGTCATGGACCACTGACAATCATGGTCTATGCTTGAGTCAGGTTATGGAAAGACTCAAGGCTATCATTCCTAAACTACATCTTGAAGAACATTGCTTTTAGAGTATCAGAGGTGCTCTATGTAGACCATTTACTCAGAGACCAAATCAGGCCCTTGAACGCCCATCTTAATAATCTTCATAAAACAGTTAACAAAAAGGGTATCCAATAGTTCCTGACCACTGAACCAAAGAGGAAACAATCAGTCCTAACAAAAAATTAAAGGTTAGGGAAGAGATTTGATCCATTATAATTAGATGATTAACTAGAAGTGAGATCTAAGAGTGGCAGGGTCATTATAGGGGTAGAGTTTTGCAAAAAATACTGTAGGTACTAATGTTTGAGAAACCCCTTAACAAATTCAAACACTAGATATAGGTAAGTAAGAATTGTGGAGAGGGAACAGGGACCTACTGGATGTTTGTGAAAATTGCTTTATATTTATTTAAATGATGCATATTGTTTTGGGCTGCTAGAAATTATCCATACATATTAATTCATTTCATGACATTCTTCATTTTAAAATGAAGTAAATTAATGGAAAAATTCACCAAAATGTTTACCTAATTTTACTTCATTCAGAAACATATAGGGAGACGTCTTGTTACAGTTGGATATGCTGCATCCAGGGAGAACATGGTGCACAAAGAGTTTGAGCATTGAAGAATATTTTGTAAATCTGGACAGAAAAGGCTGCAGAGATCAAATAAGCATTCATGTAAGGCTGCAGCCATGTATGGCCAGGAATTGAACCTGTTGGAAACCAGAACCAGACAGACTAGCTACAAAAGATCATACTAATGTTAAAATGTGTGTTAAAATTGCCAGTAACAAGAAGCATAAGTAATCAGCTATTGCAGATGATGACACCTCCACTACACAGTTCAGTGTTTTGGTGAAACAGTATTGCCTGCATAGTTTCATTGTCTATGTTGTTTCCATCGACAAATGTGGAGGCCATTGCTACCAAGGGAGATGTAAAAATCATTATTGAAGGTGATGCAACTACCTTCCATTAAACTTCAGTTTGTTTGAATGTTTTATCAACCAAAACACAGACTGAGATGGAAAACTGTCAATCAAGATGATCAATCTCTGTACATTATTTCACCCTTGGTCTGGGTTACTCATTTATCCATGGAAATTTCTATATCTTCATGGATGGCTTCAACTCTATCTGGCACATCATCCTCTGGACTCTTTAACTGAATGATTACAGTAGTCATGTCCTGCTTTTTAATTACTAATGAGAAGAAAAAACATAATTTGTTTGTCATAGTGCATTTTCTTACCTTGTTAAGTCAACACTTATCGGACTCTTCATTAAACACAAAATGTTATACTTCTAGGATGTCAAATGTTTTCTATTATGTTTTGGGTTTCATCTTCAAAAATTTTGAAATTTACTGTAGGTAGAAAGTGTATTCCACATAATATGACATTAAGCTCCTTTAAAATCTAGGAAAGCTCAACTACCTTTTCACTTCTGAACAGTTTACTTCACTATTTTTTACTAAAATTTCCATGACATTGAATTTGATGAATGTTAATAAAAATGATATTTGGATAGAAAGATGCAGCTGAAAAAGGCCACACCTTGTCATACTTTATGAAAGGACTGCTCAGAAGTCAAGAGGCAATCATAAATTTCAATACAGAGGAGAAAGAGCAGGCAACATGACACCATCTCTTTAGCCATTCATTAGTCATATCAGAGATACAAAGGAAACCATTTTAATAGAATCACAGAGGCACCTTTAGCCTGTAGCAATGAAGGCCTTTTGACTATGGGGTGAGATTTTAATTTGTGATATTCCTTTGAAACTGGATAAGACTGGTACAGGACCGCACCAAGGGACTTTGAAGAAGCTGACTACAATGTCAGCCCAAGTTTGGTTTGGCCTCCTAGCACTGCTCAGCTACACATCCTGTAGTTCTCCAAATATTATAAAAGTATGTTTGCTTTGGCTAAAAACTTTGATGTATGATAATTGATTGTCCTTAATTATATAGTGATTTCTGCTCAATATACAGTACTTTAATGTAACTGAGTTACTTGACCATCTGCTACTGGACTGAAGAGGACAACAGTACCCTTACTAATATAACCACCCTTCACCATGTTACATAATCTGCTAGTGGTCACTTTGCAGAAGGTGTACTAGTGTGAATATTGCTTTGTCAATGTAAAGCAGAATGTCGTAGTTATTTCAGCAAATAAACAGGAAATAGACTGAAGGCTGATTCTTTTTCCCTAGGCTTATTTTTATTTTAAAAGGCAGTACATTAGATGGACATTTGCTGTTGACTTTCTTTTGCCACACATACCAGAAACTTGTTTCATGTCCGAAATTGTTAATTGTGGCATAGGGTTTTGAACTCTCAGAATATACCCTGACAATATAAGGGGCAAGATGGAGACCAGATCTAGGCATGATGGGATACCAGTCAAATTCAAACACGCTCTTACACATTCAATATAGATTGGCCAGACAACTTAATTCACGTGATCTACAGCACCTGGAGAAAAATCCGCTTAGACATGGAGAGAACATGCAGACTCCACACAGATGGGTAATGACATCCATCTGAAAAGTGGAAGAATCGCCATGCTCCTCTGCATTACACTTCCTTCAGGAAATGCTGCAAAGCACAAAGCATGCTGGACAGTACAGTATGTTACTTTGCTGGTGTGCAGATAAGAATGAGCTGCAATAATGTGAGGTGCATGCATAGAATACCAGCTTGTGTTATACAGATCAAGAAAACCACAGAGTGGGAATCCCACCACCCTCAGCATTCATAATGCATCAGATAACTATATTATGCTCACTTCAATGAAATACTATGATAAGATCTCCCGTCTTCAGGGCTGTTAAATGTGGAAGGTTGCATAGGATTTGCAGTCTGCTCTGCAAATAGAACATTTTACCAGGTGGTCATGAAAAAAATACAAATGCTACACTTCTTGCCAACTATTGTCAGGATTTTTGAGGTTTTGATTGGGGTTTTGTTTCTTTTATCTTTTTAATATACTTGTTTTTTTTTGTCCAGTACACCTTTAGTAAAATTATGTATGGCAGGTTCACCAGTCCTTATGGGAGTGATGAGCAGTGAGAGCTGAATTTGAAGGAGCTTGAGTGCAATGTGTAAGAGCTTATGCGGAAAGAAAGAGATTCATTTTTTTATCTTAAGTAAGGAGGAACATTGTCCTATTGTTTAAAATGAAGTGATGAGTAACAAAAGTTGAGTCCTGCTTTTTGAATACTTCAAAATAAATTTTTCAGCAAGAACACAGGGCCAAAATGATTAAAGGTACACTGCACATAAACATCAGCTATGTCTTCAAACCAAGTCCAATAGACATTGTATATGGAGGAAGGTGCCATAAAATATGACTAAATGTGTCATATTGAGAGCCACAACAGCTCAACTTTGCAGTAATAATAATATAAATAATAGTAACAATAAATATGTATGAAAATGATAGTCATAACAAAACAGCCTAAATACTTCATGGGATGTATTCCACAAAAAATGCAGGTAAAGTTCCTTTGAGATTCTGGTTTATGTTAACATGATTGCACCCTGCAATTTCTGTAGATTTGTCAGCTGCACATTCATATTATGAATTTCCAGTTCTACCACATCCTGAAGGAGTTCTGTCAGACTAGGAAGGGCCACTGAAGAATACTGAACTCTTTGTCATTTTAATGAAACCGGTTTGATGTTGTTTTGCATTATCATGGTTAGCAGCAATACTGTACTTAAATAGGCCATGACATTCAAGCAATGATTTATTGGTATTGGCATTAAGTGTGTCAAGAAATTATTCTTCACACCATTTACACCGTTAGCACCACCAGCCTGGACTATTGAGACAAGGCAGGTTGAGTGTATTGATTCATGCTGTTAGCAAATTCTTACTCTGCCAACTGTGTGCCTCAGCGAAAATCAGCCAGGCTACATTTTGCCAGTCTTCAACTGTCCAGTTTTGATGACTCTGTGCCCACTGTAGCCACAGCTTTCTTTTCTTGGCTGAGGGAACCTGACATGGTTTTCTGCTGTTGAGGGTCATCCATCTTACTATTCAATGTGTTGAGCTTTCGAAAGTGTTTTTCTGCTCACCATTGTGGTACAGTTTCTGTCAGCATGAAACAGTATGACAATTCTCCTCTGACTTCTCCCATCAACGAGGCATTTCCAATTGCAGAATTGCTGCTCACTGGAGGATATTGTTTATTGTACCATTCTGAATAAACTTTAGAGACTGTGGTGGGTTAAAACCCAAGGAAATCAGGAGTTACAGAATTATTCAACCAGCCTGTCTGTCACCAGTTTACATATCATAGATGAAATCACTGAGATCACATATTCTCCCCATTCTGGTGTTTGTTGTGAATATTAACTGAAGCTCCTGACTTGCATCTGCGTGATTTTGTGTATTGTGCTGCTGCCATATGATTGGCAGATTAAATAATTGCAATGATAAGCAGGTGTACATGTGTTCTAAATAATTTCTTCAGTGAGTGTGTATAAATATTCATACCTGTATTTGTTAATATACAGTAAAGATAACAACAGATACTAGCAAGAAACTATTGAAATAATACATTTTTACAAAATAATGACAAATTAAGTATACTGGGTCACTGAAAAGCTTCTTAAACTATTAAATATTTCTCATGCAAATGAAGGAGAGAATCATTAATTTATTTCTTCTACAATAGCTACTGCCGGCATGGTGGTGCAGTGGTAGCGCTGGTGTCTCGCAGTAAAGAGACCGGGGTTTGCTTCCCGGGTCCTCCCTGCGTGGAATTTGCATTTTTTGCGTGGGTTTCCTCCCTCAGTCCAAAGACATGCAGGTTAGGTGCATTGGTGATCCTAAATTGTTCCTGGTGTGTGTGCCCTGTGGATTTGTTCCTACCTTGTTGGCTGGGATTGGCTCTAGCAGAACCCCGTGACCCTGTTTTAGGATATAATGGATGGATGGATAGCTACTGCCAGGTAGCAACACAGAAGAAAATTAAAAACTTCAGCAAGCAGATAAAATTCATTTTAATTTTTTTTTTCCAACCAAAGCCAAATGGCTGCCCAGCCTCTCCTTATAATTCTACATTTACATTACACAATGTCACTACCTCTAAAGTTTAGAGAAATGATAATGACATTTACAAATATTTTATGATTAAATGTCATTTGAATATGATGTAATGAGTAATACTGAGTATGAGGTCTATATTTTTTGTTAAAAGGGTAAAATACATTTAGATATAAAAAATGGACTGTTGAGTTTTTCTTAGGTGAGTCCTGGGCTGGAGAATGGAGAGAAATTACAGCATAGAGTTAAGGAACAGTGCAGAGATTAAGGAGAGCGAAGAAAGCATGGAAATAGATCATGATTGTAGGTGTAGCTGTGAAAAGTAGGCATTTCAAAAGACAATGTGGGAATTTTAACCTTTAATACAATGCAATTTTTTAGAAAAAGGAGTGCAGTTTCAAAATCCATAGAAAACAGTGAAGAAAATGTTACCCACCCACCCAAACAAGGAACTGAAAAGATTATAGAAATGTGTCTTGCCCCTGATCACACACCTTTGGTCCCATTTGCCATGTCATGAAAGAGTTTTCACAAATATTGTGTACTAACCATATGGCTATTAAGCCCATATTATTTATGTAAGGGATGTGAAAAATACTGTACTATTATCATCTATTTGAATTACAGCAGCTACCAGAAACTTCTCACCAGACACTGACCTGGGCAGAAATTCAACCTCGCTTTGATTTTTGCTGAACTAAAAATTTTCTGCATCAAGATTTTATAAAAAATAGCACGTAACCTTTGATGTGCATTTTTCTAAATATCTAAATTTATTTACCTAGGTGTCTGAAGAGATATACTGTAAATCCATCCATTTAAGATTTATTCAGTATGGCAACTTAAGGGACTTGAAGCTCATACAATGCTCCCACAGTAGTACAGAATATTTTGTTTGACCTAAACACATAGTATCCATGACCAGAACATGACTGCATAGTCACTGACATACAGCTTTATAGCAACATATACAGCATTCAATATATATACATACTGTACTGTATGTATATATGCAACTGAGCCATTGAAACTATTCCACAGTAATTTTTGATGCACAATACACAAAGGGCTTGCCTAAAGTTTGAGTGAGACTACTGTGTAACATGGCTGGTTCAGCAAACACAATGTAGAATCTCCGTATTTGTCAATATGTACTATATCAACTAAGAATCAGCTATCAAGTTAATACATTACAGTGTTGTGAAATGAATATATTGTTGTAAGATGTGGAAAATAAAGTCTTTCTGAACGTTTACTCAAAATGAAAAACGTTACCTAAATGAAAAATGTAGTTATAAACACATTTTAAAATACTGATTGCACTCAAAATTAGTCTAGTAATTGGATTTCTATTTTCATTCCAAAGCCATTGTGTAGAATTGTCACTAAATCTAGATACTATATGGTTAACATTAAATAATAAATAAGAAAACAATATTTAATTATTAAATATGTTGTCTTCTTGCACCCTACCACCATCCACTACCTCCGTAGTTCACTGCATACTTTTCTGTTAAATGAGAGTTTTGAAAGCCACAGTCAAGAATTAGAGCAGTAATCATACTTCTTGTAGCTCACACTGCTTACCTCTTTCTTTACATAAAGATGTAGACTCTCCTCCATCACCCGGCTCATCAGCTCTTCTATAACTGCATATACCACTTCTTCTCCCTCTTCTTTGGCTACCATGGTGGCCCAGTCAAGTTCTGTCAAGCGTCCAGGGACAATATCAGGTGGTGGGGCAATGGCCGCTGCATGAGGGGTAGGAGATGATGGAGTACGCGATTTTTCTGGCCGGGTCTTAGAATGTGCAGAACGGGACATGATGCCTGGGAGTGTGACACTTCGAAAACTAAAAATTAATGCTATATGTTTATATTTCCCTACTGCTTGATGCTGAAATAAGAGTGGTATTATAATGATGAAAAAATTTTGTATATGTGTCATCCTAATGTATGCACATGTCACAACACAGGTGAGAAGCACACTGGGACTGTGGAATGCCTGACTCAAACAGAAGCCTTTACTGTGTAGGATTAAACCAAAATAGAATGGTGGAGGGGTGCGTGGAGGAAAAGCATGCATTGATAAATGTTACATTTAAGCATTTCCTCCATGAAACAGTGCAATAAAAAGTTAAGATCAAGGATGGTTCAATACATGAAATATATTCCGGTAAACTATAGATCTTAAAAGATCTTTATGGATGGTGTACAGCAGGGTTAGGTTCCAAGAAGGTCAAGGTTATTTTTACCTTCTATCTAAGAAGTCATAAAGAATGCAACCAGGAAAGTGTTAACATCTGCCCTACAGTTGAACTGTGTAACTTCAGGCAAGCATTGATCAAGAATGGACATGTCTAGAATATTGAGTGAGTGGCGCCAATGTTGCCTTCATAATTTTTAAGTTATTTGCCTGTATTCCCTGCAAGAAAAAGTTCCTCTAAAGAAGCCCTTTCTCCCAAATGCTAAATGACCACCAGCCATGCTTCTTTTTCTTGATATCATTATTATTTTTTTATGATCCCATTTATCTCCTGAGTTACATCAAGGTATACAGGGGATGCATTTGAACAACCAATCACTGAATGCATTCTAGCTTTGTACCACATGAAATCTATATTTAAGGTACTTGTGTACTAAAAGGAAGGCCTGACAAAGGAAAACAGAAGTGTTTTGACGAATTCATAACATATTTATTGGGATAAAAAAACATATATAGGTTTCCTCCTACCCATTCTAGTATTGGGCTCCATGGGAGAGGTTTCACTGCCATCTGTTTAGTACACAAATACCATATTTACTTTCTGACATTTGCACCTCTGAGGATTTCATGATTGAGCCCCCTTCTTCAAATATCTTATTCATGCAAAAGCTGACGAGCAATCATGTCATCAGAATCCAAGCTTATGTTAATAATAATTAAAAATAATTTCTTTATACAACACTAACTTAACTGCCTCCAGGAATTACATACATACTTGCAAAATCTGGACCTAATTTTTTTCCCATTACAGAGCCTTGGAGAGACATGACCAGGTTACAACACAGGATGTGATGGTACAAGTATGGTGGGGGTATTTAACAAGCTTCATATCTCAGATGGATACAATTCAGTAAAAACAATTCTAGTGTTAGTTAGCTTTCAAACAAGTAAGACCTAGTGTTAAGTTTAATTTTGGTTTATTGGGTATGACGTTAAACTGCATCTGTCCCTGCAAGCAGTCCTCCAACTTGCAGGGAAATCTTGGGGGTTGGTGGCAGGATTAGCACTCCAGCCACCGTGAAAAAAACTTCACAAAGCTCTGAGACTACAGAAAGGACTCCTTTTTGCTCTCCGTGGGAGTAGCTCTGTTGCAGCCACCCATAGGAAGGATGTTTGCATCATGAAGGGGATGGGGGAAAGCCCTGTCGAAACCGTTGGAGAGCCAATAATGTCAGGTCTGTTGGGGATCGGAACTGGTGTGGCGCTGAGGCGTCACCCACTGCACGGCAGCACTCGGGTCCCAATTTGAGGCAGCCCATATGGGTGAGCACATAGAATGTCTCGTCTCTCTGGCAAGATGATCATCTTCCTCTGCTGTTGGAGGAGCTGTGTAAAGTCTGCATTTCAGTGGCGGCACTCTCTGAGGTGTGCAGACCAGGGACTGGCCAGATCTCTGTAGGTGGATACACCTTTAATTGGTCTGGTCGCTCTGATGGCTGTCATACTCAGGAAGTAACCGTTGCTGTAGCGGATTGGCTTCTTCCTAAGGTGTCCGATGTCACTACTTTCAACAAGCATATTATGGGACTCAGATTACAGCACTCCCTGGGTGTCTTGTCTGTTGTCTCAGTGTATGCTCTGACCCTGGTGAGTGATGTCTCAGTGAGGGAGGCATTTTATTTGCAGCTTCGCTCAGTGGTTGATGGGTACCCACAAGGTGACACTCATCTGGTCATGGGCGACTTCAATACAGCCACTGGCACTGACAGGGCTGGCTATGAGGATTGTCTCGGTCCCCATGGGTCTGGTGACCATGGTGAAAGTGGCTCCATGTTCCTTGACTTTGCAAAAGGTCAGAGGCTGCGAATCCCTGGATCCTGGTTCCAGCGCCCTGAACCGCATTGTTGGACTTGGTACTCCAATACTGGTGGTGCAGTGAAGGAGATCGATCACATCCTCGTGGGCAGATGCTGGAGGCTCTTGCAAAACTGCAGGGTCTACAGAAGTGCCTAGTTTGTGAATTCTGACCATAGACTTATTCTATTCTAGACTCTTAGGATCCAGCTTAGGTCCAGTAGGTTACCACCTACTAGACAAATGAGCCTGGACTTGGCCAGACTCCAAGACCAAGCTGTTTCTAATGAGTTTGCACGCAGTTTGTGTGAGGAACTTTCAGATTTGGGTACGACTGCCGATCCTAATTTGATGTAGGAGACCTTCCATGACAAGACTGCTGAGGGTTGTGTTGGTGTTACTGGTGTTACCAGAAGGAGGTATTTCATCTCGCAGGGCACCCTGGATATCATCGAGAGGAGTCACAGCACACGGCTCAATAGCATCTCTGGTCTGTACCGGGAACTGAGAAGAATGGCTGCGAGGGCTCTGAGGGCAGATAAAGAGGCGTTTGTTAGAGGAATCTGTGAACAAGTGACACACCATCTGTGGTCTAGAGACCCAAGTCTTGCTTACAGAGGAATCAAAGCATTCCGCACATCTGAATCTGTTCCTCGGAGAGTCGCAGTCAGGGTGGCTGATGGAACGGTCCTTACGGATGACACTGTAGTTCTGACCTGATGGGCTGGCTACTTTGAGCAGTTGTTCAAAGCTGATCCTCCGGCTAGGACGTTGGATATCTCTGGGTCCACGGTTCTTGAGGCTGATCCTCCAATTAGCTGTGAACCACCCAATCTCACTGAAATTGCACAGGTGGTGAACCAGCTGAGGGGGGGAAGGGCTGCAGGGATCTGTGGTATCTGGGGTGAACTTCTCCAGGCTCGTGGTTAAGCTGTCCTCCTGGCATTGCAAGCAATCTTTGCTTCCATTTGGGAGACTGGCATCATCCCAACTGACTGGAAAACAGGACTTGTCGTCCCTATCTGGAAAGGGAAGGGTGATCGCCTGGACTGCAGCAACTACAGGGGGATAACACTGCTCTCGGTGCCAGGTAAGGTCCTTGCTAGCATCATCCTCAATAGGATCTGTGATTATTTGCTCACCTACCAGTGACCGGAACAGTCTAGTTTTACGCCTAAGAAGTCTACCATTGACAGCATCCTGGCACTGAGGGTTCTCATAAAGCGCAAACGCGAAAAATGGCAGAGTTTCTTTGCAGCCTTTGCCGATTTTCACAAGGCGTTCGACTCAGTTGATCGAGCTGCCCTGTGGGACATCCTGAGGGTTCGCGGGATCCCCTCAAGGTTACTGGATATCATGGCTGGCCTATACACTAGTACTGTGAGTGCTGTGCAGAGTGGAGGCAGGACCTCTGCGGTTTTCCCAGTTGATTCTGGGGTTCATCAGGGGTGTGTTCAGGGCCAAGTTGTGCATTCCCAATTCCAGCAGTGTTATACTTTGTTAGGAGAACTCCAGGTTTAGGTGTCATAATTTTTTGTGTGATGTTTTTTATATCTCTTCATGTTGAATTTATATAACATAGTAACATAGTGCAAGTTCTTCCTTGTATATGCAGCACATTGCCACTCTCCTGTACCACGAAATCAACATTGTGTTAAATTGCATAACTCAATTTATTTAACATAAACAATCTTACATAATGCACTCATTACCCATGAATAGTTAATCACATTCAACTCCTTCAAAATACTTATCTGCATCCAGAGATGCTACTATAATTCTTCTAGTTGTTCAGACTTTGATGATGTTCCACCACAAGTAGGAATTTGATAGGCCACTATGACAAAGTATGTTGGACTGGAGATGAAATTGTAAACAAAAGCATAGTGTGAGGTTGAAAGGCTAACGAATTGGGCGAGTAAACCCAATACATAACCAAAAATCAGAGTCTCAGAAAACTAGAAAGAAATTCAAAATACTGAAGAATCTATTAGCAAAACATGCAGAAAGTATTGTTTTGAACTCCACAGACTTGGACAAAGCCTGAAGCATATCGTAAAGATAATGTCATATACTGTGACATTCCAGGAAGCAAAAGTATAGCAACTGACAAATGCACTTTGTGATGTGACCAGAAATGGTGGCACCAGTCAAAAACAAAATTGTGCCACAACAGATCAAAAATATAATGATAAAATTAAACTACAAGTAATTAAAGAAAACAAAGAGAGCACATGACCCTAGAGTGGATGGATGTGTGTTAGAGTAGCTCTCAAGGACTGCTCAGTAAAGTAGAGTAGAGTATAGAGTGCCTTTTAAGATTGTATTGTTCATTTTAAGGCACTGCATGGGTCTGCTCCTTCATATATTGCTGAAACTCTTACACTTTATTTACCATCATTTACTCTCTGGTCCTCAGTTATTATTATATATCACATGGACATGTTGGAAGGTTAAGTGTGACTGTGTTTTTGCAGCTGTGGCCCTGAGGCTTTGGAATGCTCTGACATATGAAATCAAGTTGCTATCTCAATTAATAGTTATCTCTCTATTATAAAAGGAAATCCTTTGGAATGAATGACTAGTAGACGATACGTGATCTTCACGTTAAGATCACGAAAGACAAATAAAAGAACCGCGAGATGAAAGAGAATGGGCAAAAAAAAGTAGGATAAAGGGAAGCAACACACAGATACAGGTGTCTGAGTGCACATCATTCAATGCACAAAACGTAGATTTACACAATAATGGAAAATATACTATGAGAATCTATGGACCCGCAACAGTTAAAGCAACGACAAGTGTAATTTCAAAGAAAACACAATTTGGTCAGGTGTATATTTATGATGACGGAGAAATGATCAGAACGCGAGCAGCAGAGACACAAAGTAGGAAAAAGGACAGCGGCTGTAAAGGCTTTAAAAAGATTGAAGGGCAGCGCAAATGCAGGACACCCCAACCGGGAGTGAGCATTTGAGCAAAAGAAGGGGCAGCATTATACGTCCTGCAAGAAAGAATTTAACCACGCCCGGGGGCGTAAATAAAAGGGACAACTATTGTTTTTAGAACGTCACGCGAGACCAGCCAGTGAGCCATCATTTAAAACAGGTCCACAGGCTTCTAACCTAGCAGTTGTTGGATTGCATCTGTCAGACAAGCATCATGTGCTCCCAGCTCTTAAAACAACGACAAGAGACAAGCAAAACGTGCAGCTCCCCAACAGCAGGAAGACAGCAGATAATGCGACAGCATATCCTTAGCATATGTTCATTTGCACCTCCCCTTCACAACGCGTATATTACCTGCCTAAGGTAAAGTCATCCCTGATAGAGGATCGCAGGAATCATGGGAAAGAGGTGTCCTTTCATCTGAATAACGCTATTTCAGCTGTGGAATGGCCAAATGGGGGAGGCAGCTTGATGAATGAGGTATCCAGGACTTAAAACAAATCCAAAGCATCTATCTTTCTATTAGTTTTTATCATTTGGGAAGCATTGTTTTACTGGTAATTTTGTTTTTAGTGTTAAGCATTTTGGTCAATTTGTAGTTATGTTAAATGTACTATATAATTAAAGATGATTTGATTTGACTTGACTTATGCAGGATCAACTCACTGCTTTATCAAACTCTTTTGGGGGGAGCTTGTAGTAATCTGAGCTAAAGGGGGAACAAATAAAGATCACCAATGAGATTGGGGCTTTGCTGACTTCAGTAAGCTTCCATTAAAGTAAAAAATGAACACTATCCTATCCTCTAAACTAATAGATTTGGAGGACAACCATAGAAACAATATCCATTTCATTGGTATTAAAGTCAATAAGAAAAAATTAGATTTCCCATGTCAGTCAGTCAGTCATCTTTCAACCCGCTATATCCTAACACAGGGTCACGGGGGTCTGCTGGAGCCAATCCCAGCCAGCACAGGGCGCAAGGCAGGAACAAACCCCGGGCAGGAAGCCAGACCACCGGAGGGCACACACACACACACACACACACACACACAAAGCACACACTAGGCACAATTTAGGATTGTCAATGCACCTAGCCCTGCATGTCTTTGGACTGTGGGATGAAACCGGAGCACCCAGGGGAAACCCACGTAGACATGGGGAGAACATGCAGACTCCAAGCAGAGAGGACCCGGGAAGCAAACCCAGGTCTCCTTACTGCGAGGCAGCAGCACCACCATGCCACCCAAATTAGATTTCTTATAGTTAAAAATTCAAAACTTTCTTTATAATTGAAAGATTTCACAGAATTTATACTCTTTATGATCACCGTTTTTGTTCAAGGTCTAATAGTGTAGTTTCTTATGTACGTATATGATTTTATGGCTTTTTGTAAAGCTCTAAAATATGAGTATACCATCGGAAAGTCAGGGAGTTCATCTTTCCCTGACTCTAACCCCTCAATGGCACAAGAAGGAAAGGAGAGGAATCCAGTTGTGGACATGGCATGCTCCACCTACATGGATGTAATATTTGAGAACCTCAAAAAAGCAATTGATAATTTTCAGGCCATTGCTATTTTTCCCCATTAAAATGTGTGTCATTCTATTCAGTATTTTTTCATGTGCTGACACTTTTTTAAAAAAAAAAAAAACTTTGATCTTGTACTTTTTGGCCTTTTCATTCATGATGACTTATGAGTACAATCACACAATAGTCTGGTATTTTTTAGTCATGCCTTAAAGTCAATATTACTGATTGAACTCAGCACCTCTGGAGGACAGTCCTTGTTCTCTTTGTGTTTGTTTTCTGTGATTCCAAGTGTTTCCCACGGAACTCAACAGGGATGCTTCACGACAGTGCAGTTCCCTGCATGTCTTCAAGTGTCCACATGGATGCTGCAATATAGCAAATTGGGTGAGACTGTAGTCCAGTTGTCTCCCCCTGTCCTTCTATTGTATTGACTTTCGGGTCAGGTAAAGATCCTTGCTCCATCCCAGCCAGGATTTTAACACACTATATTGCTGGCATCTTCTGCCAGCTCCCTGGTAAAGATGGGAATTGTTCTGCCCATCACAAGGGATAGCAATATATATTCCAGAATTTTAAATTTCAATTAGAATAAGATTTCCAGATACATTGTCAGTATACTGTACACTATTAAAATGGTTACAGTTCTTATGGCATTACAGTGGGTAGAAGATGTTTGGCCTAACACTGTTGTTGTCTGTTCTGATTCATTTTACAGTATATTGTTCTGATGGTGCGGGTCCTGCTCCATGCTCCCTCTTCTTGTTGTGGGAGCCTCTTGAATCCAACGTAACCAAATGAGCTGGCAGATGATGACAAATCACACATGGAGCAAGGGGAAGGTGTAAAGCGTACAGTGTTTTTATTAAACAATAAAAATCAAAACAGTGTCCAAAGTGCAGTTCTCCAAGTTTATAAATAAATAATCCATTTAAAACAAGGTATAAAATGTGGAGGTTAAAATTTCCAATAAATACTTCCAATAAAAGCGAGGTTAAAATGTCTGTCAGGAATCTAGCCATTAAAAATTAGCCTTGACGCAACACTTCAAAACCGCTGTGTCCTCTGCTTAACCTCAACGGGACCTAGCAACCGAGGAGATGTCTACTTGACAGGCACAGCCTTCCATCTATGCGGTCAACAAGTCTGGGCCCTACCAATTCCATGGTTCACCACATGGATCCTGATACGGACCCAGGCTCAGGTCCTTCCCGTCCATGGACACAGAAAGGCTCCATTTCCACGACTCTGCCACCAGCTTCCTGGACTTAAATGGTGCGCAGGCACACCTGCCCTCTCTCTCTCTCTTTCTCACTCTCGCTCCTACCTTCCCTTCATGTTTCTTTTTTTCTTCTCGTTCCTCCCCCCTCGCACTCACGCTTCTTCTTAAAAAATGGGGACATGGCACAGGTGTAGTGATTAACGGCTCCAGGTATCAAGTACAGGCACAGGCGGTTCCCCACCTGTGCACTTAACTGCAGGAATGCCCACGCCTGCATTGCACATGGTAACTGCTCTCGCCATGCTGCCACGCCCCATTTAAGCAGCGAGTGAGGCAATTATTTTTCAGAGGGGGACATTTTTGTACACTGGGTGGTTCCATTTCGCTCTTAGGAAAAGGAACATGTAAATATTACATTAAAAATCCAGCAGAAGAACAGGCAATAGGCACCCATTGTTTGGACTGGGGTGAGAAGTTAAAAGGCAAATTTCCTGGGTAATCCTGTTATTGTGATGGCTGTCTACAAGATACAGTATTGATATTTTTTGTCTTGCAAAAGAGTCACCGCTTTTAAGTTTTATCTGCTTAAACATACAAACAATATAACATTGTGATAAAAGAACTGCTCCTTCCTTGGAAAACATTTGTATTTACCATCCATCCATCTATTTTCTAACCCACTGAATCCAAATACAGGGTCACGGGGGTCTGCTGGAGCCAATCCCAGCCAACACAGGGCAGGAACCAATCCTGGGCAGGGTGCCAACCCACCACAGGACACAAACACCAAGCACACACTAGGGCCAATTTAAAATCGCCAATCCACCTAACCAGCATGTCTTTGGACTGTGGGAGGAAACCCATGCAGACACGGGGAGAACATGCAAACTCCATGCAGGGAGGACCGGGGAAGCGAACCCGGGTCTCCTAACTGCGAGGCAGCAGCGCTACCACTGCGCCAGCATGCCGCTTGTATTTACCTGACTTGGAAATTAACATGTCTGAGAATATTGGTTTCTAATCAGCTGTGTACTCATTGATAGTTGGTAACAATACATTTTGTTAACTTGTGTTTTCATTATTTGTTAAACCCAGGAAATTTAGATGTGCCATTGTAAAAAATGATTGTCCAGGACTGACAATGGCAGGGACTGAAGGAGATTTAAACTTCTGGGCAGGAGAAGGCAAAGACAGAGTCAGTCCACTGAAAACACTGCCAAGACACTCGTACAGAGCACAGGGACTCACAGGCAGACGAGGGTATATGGCTGGCATGACATGAGGCACAAGGATGGCAACACTTACTTCCAGGGAGGAAGAGACGGCTTCACAAGGAGATGCCAGTTGTGGGTCCAGAGAGAGAAAGAAAGCCATATGAAAGGACCGAGCAAAGCTGGCAGACAAGAAATGAGGCGTGACTAGATCACAGCAACACAAGGAGCCCAGAGTGGAAAAAAGGAACGATGAAGAGACGTTGACAGGGATTCCACGATTTTGACAAAACTTCTGTTGGGAAACGAGTGTCCAGTGATAAGAGTGCATCCGTGGACAGTTAGGCAATTATTTGTTGAGGTAACAGTGTGCAAACTGGACTCTGCACCACTAAAGGTTGTATCCTCTAATCCTCGGACTTTTAGAGTGTGGACTGTGTGCGTTCCTTTTTAAAAAAGGAATTTTGTTCCTGATATTGTTAGATTTTTTTTTATGTTCATTTATCTTTTTAATCTACTTATTATTGTCTTGTGTAATAGAAGTTAGTGTTGCTTTTCCTGAAATTACTGTTGTGTCTTTCATTGCGTGTTTACTCACCGCCCAATTTAAAGAAATCTGTGTGCTATTATCAGTAAATTTCAAGAGTTCCCAGTCTCTTAATAAAACTGGGTGGCGTAGTCGGATATGTTAATGGTGTCTAAGTTAGATTACCTGTAAGTGTGACCAGACACCTGTCACATATTTATTTAAAATGGTGCTGAACAGCCACGGACCCCACTTTACCACAAATGTTAGAGGTTAGACAAATGTTATTATGGCTGTGTGTGCCATTTTTATGGTTTCTTGGGCTTGTGGGCAGGATGGCAATTAAATACTTGACAGGCTGGCCAATTAATAGGCTATTTATGTTCAAATTTCATTAAGAAAGGAGGAGGCAAAGGTGTTAATTAAAGATCATGCTTATGCACTTTGGCAGATGTTATGGGATACACAAATAAAGGACAGACATTTGTATGGAATCCAGAAAACTGTTAAAACACCTCATAAGATAAGGGATTCCAGAAGGAAAACTTAATAATAATTCAAATTAGAATTGGGAATACTGGTTTAAATACAACAATATTTAAAATGAGAAAACATATCAAGAAAATGTTGATGATATTGATTTCCAGTGACAGATTTGGTGTACTATTGGAATGTAAAGCTCATGAAAAGAAGAGAAAGAAGACTACAGGAAATAAACAGGACACTTTTGAGTATTGCTATTTTTTAATTTTTTCTAGTTTTTCTGGCTTATTTTGTTTCTGCCATTGGATTTTGCTTACATATTGTGGATTTGGACTTGTTTTCACATGGATTGCTTGTTAGGCCCTTTTGAGCTTTTCCTTGTATTATTCTATTTTTTATTTATAAGAATCCTTTATCCACCCTTTTATGCACAAGCCAGGGGTTTACAGTCACCCATCCTCTGGGTTATATTTTGGCCTGTTTTTTTTTCACCCTGGCTTATGTGTATGTTCTTTTTCTTTGCCTTTTTCATTCATTTTTAACTTTCAATTATTTAGTATGATTATTTCAGTTAATATTGTTTTTCTCATTTATCATTTAGTAGATGTTTATGTTATATTTAAAAATATGCATGTACTGTTTCTTTAAATTTATTTATATCCCCTATATTTTCTGAGTTGTCCCCCAAAAGGATGGCCCACCTGCCCATCACAGTTGAGAGACTGCCACCAGTCCTATAAAGGCTGATGGGTATTGTTAATCAGCAGAATTCGCCAAAACGTTTTTGCAGTGAACGTGTTGTGTTCTCCAGTGACCTTGTTTGAGAAATATTTTCCTGAAAATTTGCTTTGCAGCTGGCTTAGGTGAACAATTTTTCTAACTGCCCCATGATGCTTTGCAAGGCCAGTGTGGTATCACAAAGCTGTAGAAACCAAGCACAAAATGTTTATGTATACTTACTGTAATGCCAGGCACACATGGTGCAATTTTTAGAAACACTGAGCAAACAACTACTGACACTGCACAATAGTGTCGCCAGTGGTGTATGTGCTCAGACTGTGCAAACACGTTCGATATGACTGACATGCCACAACTTGGATACTTAGACTATTTGTATATATGGCTCTGATGGACAGATTTACCCATCAAAAACACTATGACCACTGGCTTCTCAAAATGTTAAAAAAAGGGATGTGCTCGTGCCTTTTGCCGCACTGTCCTCTGACTGTACACTGAAAAAAAAGCATAACTGAACATGCTGATGGCTGAGGCACAGATAATAAGGTCTGCCTATTTTACAGAGAGAACTGGAGGTTTATATCTATAGAATTTACCATTCTGTGTGTTTATTTCAGGTTCTCCCAGTAATGGTTTCCTAAAATGCTTTTGTCATTGGCCATTTAGTTCTATGTGTGCTGCATTATAATATTTAGATTTTTGAATAAAAAATGTGAAAATGAGCATGATAAAAGCAATACCAATGGTTAATGATTGATGTATGAGGAAATTTTACGGCGAAATCAGAAAATTGGCTCATTGCTAATGGGGCCGTCACTGGGTCGCAGGCAAAAAAAAAAAATGCTGATTTAGAAGCTGAGATGTGCTGAAACCACCCCTGCCACTTCTCTACCAAAGTTTTTGACTGTAGTAGGCGATATTTTTCCTGTCTCTAACTGCACTTACTGTATTTCAACAAGGGGAAACCTCAATCTTCCAGTCCCACTTTTCAAACCCGCTTTTAGACTTTGCTTGCTGTATGTGGGTAATGAGTGAAATTAAAAAAGTAGAAAAGCTTTAAATATTGTAATTTCAGGGGCAAATTAGCGGAGTATAATAAGAATATTACATGAACTGCCACTGGATACATAACACTGATCTCTGTGCCCTTGTAGCAGAGCACCACCTAGCTAATTATGTATGCAAATTAGCCATGTGCTCAGCAACAAATTCAAAACAACCCTTAAAGGAGCCCACTAAACACAGGATATGCTGTGAGGTAGTAAAATAAATACTGTAAATGATTACTGTTTACAGGTATTTATAAACGTCTGCACAGATACATGGGAACAACAAAGACATTTTTGCTGCATCCAGAGCTGCAAATTCAAACAATGGTTTGAGCTAGTCCCATTCAGCCTCTTCATGGCCAGCCAATGTGTGCCTCAAGAGTGGAACTCTGTGAGCACAATGATTATTTTATTTACTTATTAATAGTTTCTGACCATTGGCTGTAGTTTGTTGGTAATATTCGTTCTGTCTGTGTCTTTTGTTTTTAGTGTCACAGCGGCACAGTGGTTAGCCCTGCTGCCTCACAGCTAACGTTACATATTTGGCCTCAATACTCAGTCCAGCATTGTTGGCAGACTATTCACTAGCCCCTGGTTCCTGCTTCCCCACTGACTTTAATGCATTTGAACAACTTTGGCAAATATTGTTTACATTTCTGTGATTTCGGCAAAACAATCTTTGCAGCATTCGCTCATCATTAATGATGGGTAATGCAGTCCCTCGCTATTCACTGAATGTGGTTTAGTGGAGTGTTGGTGTAAGTACTGCTTTTGCTGCTATTTTTGGATTTTATTTGTTTTTTCAACCTTTTTTGCTTCTGTTTAGTATTTTGTTTTGGGATTTGTTTGTTGGCAACTCCTTTTGCCCCTTTTTTCATATGCTGTTATATTCTGTTATATGTCCACTTTTGTGAATAAATCTTCAATTTTATAAAAACGTTTGTGGACTTATTTCTACCCCCAGCCAGAGTCTGTTACAATGCTTCCCCTGGAGGGACATACTGTACTTTGAGCTTTTTGAGTCTCTTTGCTATTATTTGTTCTTTGAAAGCCTGTTCTCCATTTTGGGGCCTAGTCTCGCCTAACGCCTCCAAGTTGCCTAAAGTCAGGTTTGCCTGGGTGAGGCCTATATTGGGGCTAGCCAGTCAGGTTTCTGGTCTGTTTTTTATGGGTCTTTTTGAAGGCCTTACACCTTTTTTGTTCTTTTGTGATGCCAAAGTTACAACACTATGGGGCTTTTGCTATGTGGGCCATTTCTTGTTATTCTGAACTTTAGAAACCTGTTCTCCTTCTGACTGAGGCATACCCAGGCCTGAGGTGTCCCAATTGCCTGGGGTCAGACTTGCCTTTATGTGATACTACCCAGGCTGGCACTGCCACCTGAACCCAACACATCCCAGACAAGCGTGGAACACAAGTTCAAGGGACTTTTCTTTTTTTTCCATGGGAAACACCTTCCCCGTTTCCCACAGGCACAACACAGCACAGCATACAAACAATACTCTTCCTCTTTGTTTTCTCCTTTCTCCTCCACTCCTCGGGTCAAGCTTTGTCACTTCTTCTCCCGACTCTGCCTCCCCGAGAAGTGGCTGCTGGCTCCTTTTGTAAGGCACCCGGAAGTGCTCCAGGTGCTTGATTACTCATTTCCGGCAGCACTTGCGGTTGTGGTGGAAGAACTGCCCATAAGGGCTCAGCAGCTCCTGCTGCAGCACCCCCTGGCGGCACCTGCGGATCCCAGCAGGGCTGCACCACAATTCCAACTCCCATGGAGCCCTGCAGGAGTCCTGGGGGAGGTAACGCTCTGGCCACGCTTGCTCTCCCGGTCCTCCTAGTGTGGAGGAGTCCCGGCCACACGTTACACTGTTTAGGACAGGTTAGGAGCACGTACTGCATTGTATTTGCATTGCTGCACCCACCACATGACAAATCAACTCATGATCCCAGATTAGGACCTGAGTGCAGCCATGCAACGGGTGACACCTCAGCACCACACTAGTTCAGACGGAATGGAACAGTGTGAGGTTTTTTTATGGTGGCTGGAGTGCCAATTCTGCCACCAACCCCCAGGTTTTTCCCTGCAGGTTGGAGGCCGGACAGGCTAGACAGAATTATGACCTGTTTTTGTTGGTCTTTTTTGTAGGTTTCACCTGTTTTGGCTATTTTTATGCCAGAAATCTAACTATATTTTAAAGTAGTGTTTTACCTTTTTGGGTACATTAGTATTATTAACTAATGAAATTGTATTAATGAATTAATATTAGTAATAATATAAAGAAATTTTTGTTACTGAATGCATCCAATAGAAAAATGAGTAAGTAAAAATAGACATATTTATAAAAGCAATTAAACCACAAGGGTCAGTAGCTTATTCAGAAATGTGAAAGTAATCAGATGGTAAATATTTGTGCCAATCATCAGGACAAAGTGTAAGCAGAGCTCTACTATCTAACAGTAACCTGACCTGTTTGGTCTTAGAGTAGTCACACAAGTCACTGTTATGCACAGGCTCCTCATGACTCATGTAGGTTAGAAAATGCATGCATAGTGTGTACAGTATGTAAAAGCTGCTATTCCTGGTAAAAATCTAATAATGGATATTTAAATTTTAACCACCGTTTTCTTATTTATTTCTTATTGTAGTCTATGAGCTGCAAATGTTTCAGGTAAGGAACACAGAAGTTTCCAGGTAAGGTAGTAAAACTCCAGCTGATTAGCTCATGGAACTAAGAATTTCACTATACTATGAACAGTATATTTGTTAATTAACTAAGAATTTCACTATACTATGAACAGTATATTTGTTAATAATGACCCTATAAATGTAAAAAGCTCTGAATCAGATGGCTCTTGAGTATTTATTTGAGCTTCCTATCATGTTCCTTGAGAATCTTGTTTAAGTAAAATGTACTTTTTACTAGCCAAGGTACCCAAGAGTAGACCAGGTAAATTTGAAGAATGGGTTAAGGAAAGAAAGCAAAGGTTTACAGGTAGGTATTTTTTTTTTTTAAAGGGAATCTGCTATTACTGCTAGTTGTTGCATCCATCATCCTCACTGCCTATCAATGTCTCTGCTCTTATGAGTCAAGAATTTGTTTGTTTTGGGGTGGGGTGGGGGGATATTGCCCCTCTTGCTACACAGCAGGAATTCGGTATAATTAGACTCTGATGACCTTCCATTTTGATATAGTTTAGGGGGCATGCACCCTTTGGTTTCATAACGTATACACTGTTACTTTCATAAATGGTGCTCAGAGGGTAACAGTGCCCAATCAGTATCATCAGAGATCAATGATCAGGGGAAGAGGACCTCCTTCATGTATGGATGGACCCACATACCCTTTTACTTTTATAAAAGGGCACCCCTCAGGTGAAAGCAACCTGGGCTGCTGCCTAATTGATTGACCGGCTCTGTACTGCCCCATCATTCATCCACTCTGCCTCTCTATCAGGTCTCTGCTCTAATGAATTGAGAATTAGTCCTTTTTAGGTCCAATTGGATTCTAGAATTGTGGTAACACCTTTCTGGGTTTTAACCAATAGATGCTGTAATGTCTGACTTGTGTTTTCAGTTCAAGGTAGACAGCTAATTGTGCTTATATTATGAAGAAAAGCTGCCAAAGCACAAGTCAAACAACAACCCTTTGAATTTCCTTTGTGTTGCACTGCATTTCAACTCTCAATCAAGCCTCACCCAACACCCCCCTGCAAAAGCACACAATACTCCTTTTTATATTACAGTAGACAGAAACAGCACTAAGAATTGTCCGGGTAAGTATTGTGATCATTTTATCTGCTAGTCTAGCGTAATTCTGTTTGAATGTTTCACTTGCTCTGAGCCAGCAGGTGGCACTGGCATGCAAACTGTAGTACAAAGGCAAAAAAAATTAAAACAATGGGACCCTCAGGGTCAAAATTTTGGGTTCCAAAGTAGTCTATATATACCCTCCTATAAAAGAGTATAACATTCCATTTAATCGTTAATCTCGGATCCTGGGCAGGTCAAACTTTTGGGTTGCAAAGTAGTCCATCTTGTCCATATACTCCTAGAGAGCAATTAAGGAAAATTTGGTCTAGATCAGTCAAGGGATGTAGGATTGTATAGGGAATAAACAGACAGTGATTCTGTTTTATATCATATATTCCTCTATGTTGGTTGGTATGGCGCCTCTGGACATCAGTTTTCAAACAGAGCCACATAGTCCTTATAGGGTTAATTAAGATGACCGCATGGACATGACCATTCCAAAACATTCATGCTATCTCTTTGAGACGGCCTGTTGCAGGGTTCTACAGACTTGGCGCCGAAAGTGTAGGAGTGGCATTAAGTATTTTTTACATCGCATTATTATCTTCAGTGGCCATTTTGGGTCGAAAAAACATTTATTATTCTGAGATTTTCATTTCATTCACATCAGATTTATTTAACATGATGTTCTATGAACGTTCACCCGGTCTTGCAAAAAGTATTCGTTATTCTGAAAATTTCGTTACTTTGGTATTTGCCATAATGGCATTTAACCTGCATATTGTCACACGCATGTGCTTAGGGAACAACATAAGGGTTTGGTTGACTTCTGACACAATTGTTTTGCCCCTTTTACAGTATTTCAATATATACGTTGTTTGTCTTCGAGGTGCTCCAGATGCTTTCTAATTGTCTGTTTTGTTATTACAATATATATGCAGTATATATATGAGACAGAAATACAGCATGATAGAATGTTGTGCCACAGCTTACATCAAATACTGCATTATCAAGAAATATCTTTCAATTTGGAACTTTGGGACAAAATTACCCATAGCTCAAAAATAATGGAAGAAATTGAGTTAAACGGATTGAAAAAAAAAATAAAAACACAGAAAATACAATGAAACAGTTAAATAGAAAATTGTAACACATTCAATATGTTAGCACTTGCAAAGCATGGCCCTTTAAATTGAAGCACACTACTCTCCTTGGCAGCATTGAGCTAAAGTGCATAAAAAAACAAAACAAAAAATGCAGAGTCTGTTTATCACAACCGTTTATAACTCTTTACAATAAATTATTGTCTGCATGAAATAATACATGCAATAAGCTTAGTTTTTTAAGTTTTATAGTTATTTTAAATTATTAGGTACTGAACAAATATAGTGAATATGTATCTTAGTGACATTGCATTTTAAAATGGAGGTGAAGAGTATGGGGTCTAAACCTGAAAACAAAGACCTTAAAACTTACTGAGTTCATGCACTTTGCACCACCAAAGTTTTCAATTTAAGAAAAAGTGACTTTCACATTTCTGAGCCATGCCTGTGATAACAAAAGTAAACTAGAAGTAATACTTTGTATCACAGATTCCTGGTACTGTCTTTTGAGGTAAGGATACATTTTCTGTTCGCATGTCTACTCATAGTGGCCATTGGGGGTAAAGTTTTGGCATTTCCACTACTGCACTCCCAATTCACCAAATATTTGTTCCTTCAGACTGCATATTATCCTACTTTTATCTTCGCACCTTTGTTTCTTCAATGGTTATATTCTGCCATGGCTTAAAACAAATGATACTCTGCTCAAAAGTGTGCCAAGTATTTGATATACAGATATCAGTGTGCTCTGAAATCATCTGATTTTAGTATACATCTTCCACGCATGCATGCTCAAATCATACTATTTTCTTATGCCATGTGTACTGTGGTGGATTGCTGGCATTTTACTCCGGCCCTCACCCCCTGGCCGCTAGGAGGAGCTCTCCCGAGACCATATATGGGCCCCGAATTCCAGCAGGGCCTCATGGACTATGTAGTTTTTATACACAGCCCTGCTGGATACCTTGGGGGCCACTGGGAGTCGCTGTCGGGAGGCCAATGGACTCATTTGGGCACCATGACCCGGAAGTTCGTCACAGGAAGAGCGACGGGCTTCCGGGGTAAAGAAAAATACTGTTTACCCTGACCCGGAAGGAATAAGGACTTGTGGAACTGTTGGGCAGAAAGACGTCAGGAGGAAAAAAATGACTCTGGGAACTCCCAGACAACGAGCTGAGCTGGGTGGTAGGAGGGCAACGCGTCTGGGAGTGGAGGATTTATTGGTTTACTGTATTGTTTATGAATATAGTGGAGTGGAGGGAGCTTGGTGCACATTATTATAATAAATATAATTATTGTGGCAATTTTACCAGGTGTTTGGCGTGGTACCTGAGGGTTCAAGGGAGCACTACTGCCCCCTACTGCGACAGTACTTAAATCATATTTTTTTATAGGCAATGCTGTTACACATACAAAATTAAATACAGACACAGTGATATAACAACAGATCTGTAACCAAATAATATGATGATTTGTTTTCTAACAGGCAAATACTTTTTACCTATACTGTATGGTGGCATGGATTGTGGACTGTCTTACAGACAGACTACAGTATGTGCGTCTCGGGAACTGCAGGTCTGACATTGTGGTCAGCAGCACCGGAGCGCCGCAGGGGACTGTACTTTCTCCCGTCCTGTTCAGCTTATATACATCGGACTTCCAATACAACTCGGAGTCCTGCCACGTGCAAAAGTTCGCTGACGACACTGCTATCGTGGGCTGCATCAGGAGTGGGCAGGTGGCGGAGTATAGGAACCTAATCAAGAACTTTGTTAAATGGTGCGACTCAAACCACTTACACCTGAACACCAGCAAAACCAAGGAGCTGGTGGTGGATTTTAGGAGGCCCAGGCCCCTCATGGACCCCGTGATCATCAGAGGTGACTGTGTGCAGAGGGTGCAGAACTATAAATACCTGGGAGTGCAGCTGAATGATAAATTGGACTGGACTGCGAATACTGATGCCCTGTGCAAGAGAGGACAGAGCCGACTATACTTCCTTAGAAGGTTGATGTTGTTGTTGGTGTCCCAATAAGATGCTGCAGATGTTCTATCAGACGGTTGCGGCGAGTGCCCTCTTCTACAGGGTGGTGTGCTGGGGAGGCAGCATAAAGAAGAAGGACACCACACACCTGGACAAACTGGTGAGGAAGGCAGGCTCTATTGTAGGCACGGAGCTGGACAGTTTAATATCCGTGGCAGAGTGATGGGCGCTGAGCAGGCTCCTGTCAGTCATGGAGAATCTATCTATCTATCTCATCCTCAGCTGTTATTCGCACCAAGTGTCAGCTTGTTAAGTGTTGCTAACGTGCACATGACAGTTTAATTATATTTTGTACATGTAACAATAAATCTGAAGTGATCTGATTACACTGCATTGTGTTTTTTTATAAGGGCCTTAGATCTTTGAAAAAGCCACGTGCATGTGGATACGTAATTTACAATGCCAAACATCTCGATAAGAGCTATGCACTTTTTGATGCATGTCGGGTACACACACAATAATAAAAATATAATGAGAAAATGAAAACAGCAGATTAAATAATACAGCTAAGCCACAATGAAACCAGCTGAAGATCCATTAATCAATTATTTTACAGAACTCACTTTCACTGAGGATATAGTGATAAAAGAACTGAGGACAATGTCTTTGAGTGAGTAGATGTAATTAATAACTTCCCTACTGATAGACATTTACTCAAGCCTATAAAATAATAAGGTAGTTCTGTGCTGTGATTCATAGCAATTTTAAATCAAACTTTACATTTTTTTATCACACATAGCGAAAGACTGTGAATGATCGTGTTACATTTTTTCAGTGATCATTGTCAGTTTGTCTACAGACATCTAGCTATCTATCTACAATGTGAATCTCACAGCTATTGTGACAAAATATCACAAAAATGTTTTACTTCTTTCTTTACTAAGATGACATACGTGTGATATTTTACAATATGTGTGCAATCTCAAGAAATGAATCAATACTTGTTAACAGTCTTGAAAAATAGATGCATTTGGTAAGTTTCAACGCTTTTGTTTTTATGTTTGAACCCTGGCCCCATCATCTCCATTTTAAAATGCAAGTACAGGCAATATATTTCATAAAACAATGTCATGTAGAAAATTAATATATACCATGATCGTGAAGAAAAAACTTTGACTTGAAAAATACTGAACTTATCCATTAAATATGAACAAACTTTCAAGCGATGTGCCCCTTACAGCCATGTGCATGGACTCTAAATTTTACTCATATGGTTAACTCATGTTATTTAAAAAATGTTGTGAAGTCCTTTATTCCTACACTGCCATTGTCTTAAGAAACTGAAAAAAAATTGTATAGCATTACTTAAAATGAATTATAGCTAAATTTATGTAATCAGAAAAAAGTTTAACATACCTGATTTAACATAATATATGCCTTTAATGGGCCTAGTATTCCAAACCAATTTTACCAATTTAATTTTTATTTTTTTACAACCTTATAAACATGTAACCTTGTACTGTATACTTGCTTACTGGTAAGCATAAATAAGTATTACATCAAACTTTTGTATACTATGTTTTTATTTTTTATCTGTCATGAATGATTAGTATAAAATATTTTACAAGGATAAATATATACAAAAACTAAACAATGTAACCTGTCAGAATATAATGAACATCGGTTTCTACAGATTATATAATTAATTATTAAAATTTCAAAGTTATTTTATAAGTGTTTCTCTGCAATCATAAAATAATATTTTGTACAGTGGTTTGATTCATTGAAGGTTTGTAACTAAATATTTCATTATGGGCATTGAAGCTGAAATTCCTTGTTACTAAAGGTGTTTAGATTGCTATTAGAATGCAAAGATAGAGTTTTAACAGAGACAAGGTATACCCACATAGTGTATGTCACTTGAAATATTCAACTATACTGTATTTTCGGTTATGGGCATTAAGTCATATTTGAAGAGGGAACATGTACATAAAATGGCTGCAGAGGATGAAGAATCCAGCATTATTCAGTAATGTCCTAAAATATGCGGTGGCGCAGGGGGTAGCGCTGCTGCCTCGCAGTTAGGAGACCCGGGTTCGCTTCCCTGGTCCTCCCTGCGTGGAGTTTGCATGTTCTTCCCATATCTTCATGGGTTTCCTTCCACAGTCCAAAGACATGCAGGTTAGGTGCATTGGCGATCCTACATTGCCGTGGATGTGTGTGTGCATTCCCTGCAGTGGGCTGGGATTGGTTCCAGCAGACCCCCGTGACTCTGTAGTTAGGATATAGCAGGTTGGATAATGGATGTCCTAAAATATAACTATTCACAGTAAACAAATAAACCATCCATAGTATTTCCATTGTTAGGTCTCAAAACGTGTGCCCCATCAGCATTAGAACTAAGCCAGCCCATCAGAGGACTCACACTTTAAATTTAGAGTCACTAATTAACCTGACATGCACATCTCTGGTGGGTAAGAACAAACACAGAAAGATAAGACCATGCATATTCCACACAGATAAGGCACCAAAAGTGCGAACAGCTGTGCCACTTATTTTCCAATGTTAAAAGCGTAAACCAGTTGTGTGACATATGTAACAGATGTAAAAAGAGCAAGTGAAATTAAAAAAGCACATCTATGCAAATTTACATATCACATTCAATATCAAATTGGTGACACAGACCTGTGATGGACTACAGTGCCCTGCCCAGGGCCATCAGATAGGCTCTAACCCACCTTGTGACCCTAAATTTGATTAGACGCCTTTGAGAATGTAAGCAACTCATTACAATTTTGAGAAACTGAAAGGAAGAAGAGGGAGAGATCAGTAAATCTTGAATGAAAGTTTGCTGAGTTACTATAACATGATGTGTCTCATATCTGTCCAACCACAGGAGTACCAAGCATTATAGTAGCCTTTCCACTGACGATCTGTTCCGCAGTGATTAAAGGCTGCTGTATTGATGATTGGATTGGTCGCAGCACTTTCCCATCCAGACTGCTTCTGCTGTGTTGCCTTATTGGCTCTTTCAGGGCACTACGTCTGTTGCCTGTAGGATCTATAATGGTCACACCTGGAGAAAGTTCAATGGAATCCCACAGCACATGGCCAGGTACTGGAAGTGGGCCTTGTTGTACTAAATATCGATCTTCTGGTGCCTCTTGTTCCCAGCTGAAGGAGGTCTGCTTTCTGGAATCAATACTTCGTTTCAGAGTGTACTTTGCTTTGTTTAAAGGTGATATAGAGAACTCAACAACTCTTTTGACATCAAGAGATGTTTTAAGTTCTCTAGATTTCTGCACTTTGGAACTACTTTGCATATGTCCTAATGGCTGAAGAGGGTCAATATAGGCCTGTCTTGTCTTCTCACTTGGGTCAACCACCTCCCAGGTAACCTCCAGCTTGTTTCTCGGTAGCTTGATAGGGTCCAGTTTACCTACGGATATGACATTCCCAGATTTATCAAAGGTCATAGTATTGCTGCGCTGTGGCGGTCTCCCAGCCTGGATCTTAAGCACATTATAGAATGAAGAAGGGAGCAAATCAGGGACATCCTGTTCTGCAGGAAAAGATTTTGAAAGACTCTCAATAAGAAGTTCTTTTTCAGTTACTTCTAAGGGCTTGGTGATATGGCGCAGGCCAGCTGAACGCAGAGGCCCCCGGTGTCGCTGGTACTCCCGTTTGACCTTCTTTTCATTGATAGGAGGAATAGGCTTCAGCATAGTTTGAGGTTTTAAATTAGCTGGTATATTTTCAGATTTTTTTGCTCTGGGATTTGCATCATTCAGCTTCCTGTTTTTAGAATTAGACCCCTCTTGTATTTTCTTTGCTTTGGGAAGAAGTGGTACATTTTGTTTAGCTTTGGGTTCAGGGCACACCTGTAGAGAAAAAAAAGATGAAAGAGAATTTCATAAAGCTAAGAGCATGAAATAAAAAAAAAAAACATTAAGTTATACTCATTTTTCAATCAATAGCAGCTTTTATTAAATACGTTACAAAGATGGATTAGTTAAATGGAGAGAAATGCTCAGCAGTCAGCAGCAAGTGTTTAGAATTCTGCACTTGGTGGTTCACATTATAGAGATGAGTCAGGGAGACAAAGGCCAAGTTAACTTTTTCTGCAGTCAGTTAGAGAAACCAAAGGATGAGTCTTGGCCCTAAAATACCTTATCAAGTGCAGAGCTACAACATAAACATATTGTAAAGCACTACTGAAAAAGACTAATTACAATTTATGGTTATTGACCTCCTACCAGCATTTTTATCATGTTGGTCTGATTCTGGCATAAACCAACAAGACAGTATGAAGGGTTAATTAATTTGAGGGTACATCTGGCACAAAGCACTGCACAGACTTAGATCTGGAAAGAACAAATCAGAAATTAGCACACTCGCAACAAAGGAGCAAGTCTGTGTCAGTTCAGAGCAGAAAGCAATCTGTTACTGTTTAATAAAGCTGAAAGGCACAAGGGCCTCATTACAATATGGGAGCTGGAGTTTCTGAGGAAATAAATGACCTTGATTAATTACTAGATTTGCAGTCCTGAGATACAGATGCACTGCTAGTTCTAGTTGGCATTCTGTAGATTTTTTCTTTATGCCCGTAAATGGCTCAGCCCTTCTTAACAGCAGAGGTCCAGCATGTTCCTCTATTCTTAATGGCAAATGACTTAACTGGGTGACACAATTTGAGTCTAATGGGACTGAAAAGAACCTTCTCACTCCATCCCAAGCAAACACAGAGCACAGTGTGAATTGCTAGAAGACAGTGTACATCTAGCCATAGAGATAATAACATGCTTCATTCAACAGTATGTATCATGTGGACCTTTGACATTTATGCAATGGCCCATATATTTCTCTGCGCATCGGTCACTTCCAGACACTTACTGTATGTGCTGATACTACTGTCTGGCATGTGGACATATATTTCAAGAACATATTGTTGTGGAATTCCAAGAACAACTCAATTCTTATTTGCTGAACAATATCTGTGTTTGCGATGTTCTACGGTTAATAGAAATTTTTTTCATTTAAATGTGCATTTTAACTCATGAACAGATTGCTACCAACCTGAATCAACAGGGTACAAGATGTATGTCAAATGTGACAAATTTAAAAGGAGAGGTAATACAGAAAAGAGAAAAAGAGACCGACAGAGAGATGAAAAAGAGTATCAAGAATGAATAGCTGCCCTCAATGTCCATAGATAATGACAGAATATTTCAGATCATTGAGGCCAGTGAAGTATTCTTGCAGTATATCACACTATAGCTAGATCTTTATCTCAGAAAATCAAAAGGGGCTGCTTTAAAAAAGTCTCTACATATTTCTACCATCTGGGTTGTTTGCTACTTTCCATGAAATCATTATTTTGTTTTTTGCATGCAGACTGTGCTCACTTTATTAGGTATTAGAATTTTAAATCATAATGACTTGATGCAGATCATCTGGCCATGCAAAAGAGTTCTATGAAACTGAGATCTGGGTGTTGTACTGGCCACTGGAGTAACCTGCATTCACTTGAGAGGATGCTGTCTTTGGCATGGCACATTATTTTACTGGAAGTAGTTATTAGAAGAAAAGATTACAAATGTGGACATAATGGGGTGCACATGGTCAAAGAAGAAGCGTGCCAGTTGTGGCATACAAGTGATGTTCAGTTGGTATTAAGAAGAAAACATTTTCTGCACCATTACATTACCCCCAACACTGTACTGCCGAAATAAGGCAGAATATGCTGTGTTCATTTGTTTGAGCGTTTTCAGTTTTGTAACATCTCACCATCCAATTTTGTTATATTCTTGTGAATGTCTGATTTTTTATGTAAATATAAAGAACAAAGTAACTGCATTAAAACTATATAGCATCACTCCAAACCCAGTTTGACCAGAAAAAAAGCAATTTCTCCCTGAATAAATTACAGTATCTTTATAAATTTTATATTATTGACTGAGGGAAAAGGTTAGCAATACATCACAACTCTAAGGACTGCGGAGCACATTTTCACTAGGTTAGTATTGTTTGTTTTGGAGATTTTTCTTGTTTATATTGTTATGTGTATATTTCATATTTAATATATTCATCTGTTTTTTTTACTTAAACACACTTTTGGAATTTTAAAGAAAAAATGTTACATGGCTGATCAGGAATTGATGCTGGCATCAAACTCAGTTTTATTTAAAGGTTACTCCATCTCAGTGGCACCGTTGCCATTAAAATTCTAGTGGACCACACAGATCTGGGAGAAAAAGGGATGAATTCATCCCAAGAACCTGTGTAGAAGATGTGTGTGTGTGTGTGTGTGTATGAGTGGGGTTGGGGGAGTTAATGAATCAAGTATTTAAAGAGCATAACTTACAAGATCCACTTCTCTGCCTAAATCCATTGGCCTAAGTAGATGATTGCCAGTGATCTGGGGAACGATCTTGGCTTGAATTGGCTCACGGAGTTGGGGAAAGTAATAATACAATAGATTGCATTGCCTCAAATCCCAAGTGGGCAGTCTTAGTTGGAGATGGTGTTATAAATGTACAAGTAGGGGATGCAAAGAAAAAACATCAATGGAGTCACATTGAAGGAGCTATAGAGGATCAGAGCTGTAGCAGCAAGTAAAGAACCAGTCTTCAGTAAATCTCATGTCATGGAGTGAGGGAGAGACACTGTGTTCCTCAATGTATTAAGCTACCAGTACAAGTGATGATAAAATGTCAGCTGAATAATGCCATAAAAAATTACACTAAATGAGTATCTATGAACATATTGCCTTACAGTACAACCAACAAAGGGGTGTACTAAAAGATATCTCAACATCAATATCAACTACTCAACACCAAAAGCAAAAACACATGTAAATATTCATACATTTTGAATTTTTGTTCAATAAGCAAACTGCTAAATCATGTTGTGGATGCAGTAAGTAATAGATGTGATACTTAAAGATGGTCACTGCTCCAAAATGGCATCATTCAACAGTTCATGCACCTTTTAAATTGCACCACAAAAAAATAAATAAAATTCAACCAATCGGTCAATTTAAAGGGGTCTATCCCTTATGAATTAACGCAGAACTGAAATGTTCATGCTGTATATGTGCAGACATTATCAAATGTCCACCGAGAAGACTAGAGAGTCCAAGGTCTGCCCAAGCAACCTAGAAACAGGCTCAAGGCTGCATACAAGGAGATAACTTCAAACACTTCTAGTGCAGAAAATTGCATTGAGCATATTAAGCAAACATAAAATATTTAGATTTTGATGGCTAAGTTGCCATAAGTGTGCAATAAAAATGTAAAAAAACATGCACAATTACTGAGGCAAGTTTTCTGATTTATCCAAAATTTGCACAGCAGTGCCATCTGCTAGGAGATTGGGAGCAGTGCCCCACTTGCCCCTCATGCTGAGATGCCACTGCTTCATCTTAGTTTGAGAGGTGATATTGCCAAAGGTATCTTGTTATCCATCCATTATCCAACCCGCTATATCCTAACTACAGGGTCACAGGGGTCTGCTGGAGCCAATCCCAGCTAACACGGGGCGCAAGGCAGGAAACAAACCCCAGGCAGGGCGCCAGCCCACTGCAGGGCGCTTGCACACACACACACACAAACACACCAAGCACACAATAGGGACAATTTAGGATCGCCAATGCACCTAACCTGCATGTCTTTGGATTGTGGGAGGAAACCGGAGTACCCGGAGGAAACCCATGCTGACACGGGGAGAACATGCAAACTCCATGCAGGGAAGACCTGGGAAGCGAACCCAGATCTCCGAACTGCAAGGCAGGTATCTTGTTATCAGTTCACAAAACTAAACAATTGTCATTCTTTCCTTCTGCTACCAATCACGCCTCTTATGTTCATCTCTAAATTTGTCCTTTAACTGCTGCCACCATCTCAGATAAAAATGTAAAAAGACAGAGGAAATCCATCAGGAACTCAGGCACAATATGTATACAGTGATGATGAAATGGGCTAATAAAGGACATTTATAGAGTAAACAACAGTTGCAAATTAATCATTTGTGCAGTCTACAATGTATAGCTTTATTTTCCAATAAACTTCATGTTAAGAAGTAATGCAACTCTGTATCATCTTGTAACCTAACAGAGTTATAGTGGTGCATATTTGAAACATTATAGAAATTGACATTTTAATTCTTCTTTTCTCTGAGAGTGTGTCTTCCCAGGTTTCTAGTAATTTATAATACTGTATGTTTGTTTTTGTGCCTCATTATAAAAATATGAAAAATGTTTCACTTACATACAAATAGCAACATAAACATTACTTTTCTCAAAGATCTGAGGGAGTAAATGATTTGTATACTACCAGCAAATAACTATAGACTGCTAAATAATATGCAGCCAAGTACTAGATACCAGTTTTGACTAACTGGAATTATGGGGACTAAACTCACCATTAAGAAATATCCAGACATCACAGCACCCTACGATGAATGTCACAAAATACAAAGACTTCAATCAACTCCATATAATGTACAAAACACAGACAGATGATAATTATTGTATATAAAACTTTCAGTGTAAAATCATCCATCCATCCATATTCCATAATGTTAGCTCAAAGCACATGCAGAGAATATATGCTTGAAATACTTTGCCCCTAAGTAACAATACACTACAAGAAAAAAAGCAGTATATACTGTAAGTTATCAAAGAATCCACCCAGGACAAAGGATTTTTTTTTTAATTAGTGTATGTTTGTGTACATAGAGTATATTGATAGATTCTACATCAAATACAATTTTAAGATCTATTACACTGTCTTCATATTGCATTACATTACACCAGCATGCTTTTGTCTAAAGGAGTGCATGACATCACTTTTACCTGAAACAAGAGGCAACATGGTAGAAAATTCACACACCACAATGTAAAATCTTCTTTTTGACACTGGCGCTAACTGTTCAACAACAATACAGTGCCCTCTGTTGACACACCTTCACAATACAGGCTGCCATTATAAAATGGGCATAAAATTGGGCATCCAACCAAGAAGTATATGTGAGAGCTTGCGACATGAGAAAATCACAAACCAAACAGACAATACATTTCTTTAATTGCCAGATTTCAGACTTAAATGTTCTTTAGTTTTGACAATGGAGTAATATAACAGACAATAGAAAAGATGATTTCTGCAAGGCTCACAAGAAGAAAAAAAATTCATTCAGTGCAAGGGCCCTAACTATATATACTGTTTATAAGGCTGCCTGATAAATGTCTTTGATTTTAGATAACATCAATTATATGTCTATAAATTGAAACACAATCCTAATCAGCTTCTAATTAATTTAAGTAAATTTTAAATTATTCTAAATAATTTAAGCAAAATTTTAACCACCATTATCAAGGTACCTGACTTGCAGTGCTGTGTTGTTTCTGTCGGTTGTAAATCACAGGTACTGCTCCGCTAGCCCAAGAATCTATACGGCTTGCCATGGGCTCTTCATCTTCTTCCCAAGTAGGGTTGCATTCCACATTTTCTCCTTTATCGGGCTCCATGAAACGGCACTGGATAACCTGCACTATAGTTTTATATGAGTTGGAAACAGCATAGGGAATCAGCTGTGGAGGACAAAGGAAGAACATATTGGGTTGGGCAGATACAGTTTTAGCCTAATTTTAGAAGAGGGATCTACTAAATCTGTTATTCTTTTGAACCATCAGCTAAACATTCTGAAGGGAATAAAAATGTATTTGAACACAGCGTTGAATTCTGGGATGCAAATGGTCATGCTAATGAAGATAACTCAGGGAGAAATATGTAGCTGTACAGCAAATGTTAAGAAGAATTACCAGCTATGTATAACCTCAGATAAGCAGACCAGTGTGTATATGCCTGTAACATAATATGAAATGGGAAATTTTGGGGACTTTACTATTTATCTTGTACCTCATAAGTAGCTTAAAGTATTAGGTTAACCGGTATGCAACACCAAGGGTAAATTCTCAATTGTCCATTTTTTTGGCTAATGTCAGTTACAAAAAATGGTCATCAAGCCATGGAATAAAAGAAACAGTCTACTGGCTTGACATTGATCTAAGTTCAGCTCTGGAAAGAGATGGACGTGAGACAGACACAGACAATATGCCCACTTTCAAAATGGAGGAATAATGCAGGTTTTTAATATGAGAATACAGTGCCTGCTATGAAAAGCTGAGTTATGAAGAAAGTGAAGCTCCAGCTTCAAAGTGAAAATGCAAGCAAACAAAGCCTGCTTCGTTATGATGCATCTTTTTAAGGAATGCCTAAGATGGATGAAAAAGAATGGACTCTTACAATTACATGGACATCTTTCTTCTGCTTGAAAGCTTGCCATTTCATACACTGATTTGAATATCTCAGGTTGTATATTTTCTTCCACTTTTAACTTCTAGTATTTAATGCCTATTTTTTTAAAGAAATACATGAGTAATGATTTAAATTAAAGTTGGAATATTTCCTCAATAAAACTTGGCTTAATTATTGGTATCATCTACCCCCAGTGTGCTTGTTCAAGTTATTGGTAATTTGTTTTACACTTTCTAAGGTAGAAATCTAACCTTATTGGAGTACATCTTTTATGTTGGATCATATGCGAGCCGTGTTTGTTCTGCTAGAATTGTGCACCTCTTTTCAGGGGTAACAATGAGAAAGCTGAAGGATATAAGCATTACGCTGGTATCTGCTAAGGTAATTTGAAACTGAGGTCTATTGCGCTGTTTGATTTGTGCATCCCTTTCAAAGTTTATCTGGCGAGTCCAAGCTCTTGAAGTGACTCTGTTCCTTTGCTAAGGTGTCCTTAAGTGTCTCTCTATGAAGGGCAGTGCCTTGGGACAGCGATAGGCCCTTTTTTAACCTGTAAAGGTATTTTTGCTTGCTCTTTTTTGAAACTAAGGAAGCAAGCCATGGGAATATTGTGAACTATTATTTGTGTACTTGAGATATGAGTGATGTGTGGATGTCATGGGGTGTACATATAAATCAAAGATAATAATTTAGACCTTTCAAATATCAACTTGTCCACCAATATAAAAAGAACCCTAGAGGTTATAATGCCATCCCTGGACACTTTTACGTTGCAAAACTGTGTTCTCCAGATAAATTAGTTCCCGTCAAATCCCACAATGGTGTATAATGGATTAACTAACATCTTAACATTGGGTTAGTATAAATAATGAGTGAATATGTACTGTGCTGGACTGTGGCCCCCTGTCTAGAGTTAGTTCCTGACTTTCAGCTGATGCTTAGATTAAGAAATGCTATGCTGCAATAAGCGGATTAAGAAAATGGATGGATAGATTTATTTTGAGGTTTAAAGTGAATTGTTTTAGACAATCCCAATGTTGGTGTTTTTTTTACAAAGTTTTTAGTCATTCTTATTGTCATGTTTATTGATAGGAAACTTTACCATTAAGAGCTCAGATATATTTAACTTTCCATCCACTTTCTTTGTAAACCTGTATCATTACATGGTGCTTAATAGTAAGTGCAAGTTCATTGCAGGCCACATTCATGAACACATACAAAAAAAAATTTGGAGTCTTTAGTCAACCTAAACTGCATGCCTGATAATGGGACAGAAAACTGTGGTACATGGGGACAATCAAACAGAGTGTGTCTGTCTATAAATTTAAACCAGATCCATGCGGCTGTGAGGGATTTGATACCCTATGGTGTCCATTGGGTTAACTTGTTTCTGAAATATTGTTAAAGTTTTAATTTTGATTTGTGGTTGGGGTGTTATATTGCTGCCATACTGATGGAGCTATTGTTGATTTCTGTTGCTAGGACCATCCAGGACTTGGTTGTCCTTAGAGGTCATAGCCTGTCAATTATGACACATCTGGATAAAAGTTCATCTAGACTCTAGATTTTGATTTTGTCTTGTGATTCTTAGCTTAGCTTAGCTGATGGTCATTCTCCTGGTTCCGACCCTTGCTATGGTTACAGTTTTTTTGACAATGTCCTTTTCTTCCAGTCACCCTTTGAAGACATGTGCCTGCTGGCATAACACTGTCTATACAAAAACAACTGCTTTTCAAAAACAAAGTTACAGAAAAGAATAACAAAAGCAAATCTTTTTGAACATAATGAGGTCTATGTTGGGATTAAAAAGGTTAAAAAATAGAAGATATACACTACATGAAAGAAGAAATTGTAATAGAGGAAATTTGCTTCTAAAAGAAAAATAAATTACATATTAAAGAAGGAACACAAATACATGATATCATATAACAAGATGATATAACACAACAAGACTGTAATGTACAGTTCATTTATAATGCAAATGTGTTTATTGTCCAGCCATTCAAATCAGTCCCAGGAAAATGAAGCGTATTCTTCCAGTACTGAGCACAAAGTATAATTCAACTTAGAACAGGATTCTATTGCATCACAGGGCACATTAATCTGATTTAGATTTTTTTTTTATTTGATATACTGTTTTTTGTATGGAGAAATGAACATGTTTCTCTCACTTATATCAGGCTACTTGAGATTTGCCAATTAAACTACCATGTAGAGATTTAGGACCAAAGTATCATATTTAGGCAACTCCTATTGGGACACAGGAAGAAAATCAAAGCTCCACACAGACAGTTGACCAAATTTTTAAGTGTACTCTAATTGCCGGTGCTACCTGTGAGACAAGAGGGCTTACCTCCTTGAACTTTTGATGCATTTCTACAATGTATTCTTTAAAAATCCCTACTTTTGTAAGCTCACCTCTCTTTGTACATATGCGTTGAGGCTCTGCTCCATCACCCGTGCCATTAGGTCTTCAAGAATATCAGAAACAACATTCTCCCCCTCTTCCTTTGCTACCATAGAGAGCCAGTCTTGCTCTGTCAGACGCCCAGGGACAATATCAGGTGTTGCTGTTACATTTACCACTTGTGATGAATGCGCAGAAGGCACTCTGGGTTTCTCTAGCCGTGACTTTGAATGCACTGAACGAGACATGTTGACTTCAGGAGGGACTCTGCTAAAAGAAACAAAGGTGGAACAATTTGAGCATAATAATTATAGCAGCAATGAGGCCTACATCAAGAGTGACCAGAACACTGAGGTCACGAGAAGCCACAGGAAATGGAAACACTAGCAGAATGGCAAAAAGCAGGACGCAGACAGAACTCAATTTAACATTTTTCAATCCAGAGGTAGAGTATAATCAATGCAATTACGGAGTAACAATTTCAGGGTTGTACCAGTACAATGGTGTGATGAACAAATTCACAGATACATTAAATACAGAAGAACACAAAGCCTCATTGGCATTCATGGGACAGGCAACTGGGGTAAGATCTGGGGCAAATTTCCAGTTACAGAGTGTCTTGGGATGTCCAACTTGGAGTGTTGCCACTACATTCCTTATCAGGAAAAATGAAGCCGAAGTGAAGTGAACAAGCTTACATCTCCTGTCAAATTATCCTATTTAAATGCATGATGGAGTAGGTCCTGGAAAGGCAATGTATTTCATATTCTATATGTTGTCACAATTCATTAAAATATGATAATGTTTACTCTTTTATTCTTATTTATTTAACTTTTTTCACCAGTTCTTAGCTTTTTGTTTGTTACGGGATACATTTTGGAGTGGGGTTACAATGACATTACACAATACTGGGGGCTTGACCTATATGTGGTGAAGTGGTTAAGACTTTGGACTTGTGGGTTCAAATCCCACCACTGTCACTGTGTGACCCTGAGCAAGTCACTTCACTCACCTTTGCTCCAATTGGAAAAACAAAAGAAATGTAACCAAATGTATTATAAATGTTGTAAGTCGCTTTGCATTAAAGAATCAGCCAAATGGATGTAAAATAAATAAATGTAAAATATGCATCTGTATGTGTGACATCATGGGACACTGTCATGTGCTGAAGATGACCATTGTCACAAACGTGCACTTGGGAGGCAGTCTAAGGTCTTAACCACTGTCTTACACTGGCGTAGTTGGTCTAATACTGCTTCATGATGTCAGAGGAGCAGGACTTCAACACCATATTGACCAACCTGGCAACCAGACTACAGTAGGTTAAGGTATAGCTCACAGAATCAGAGACGAGGATATAGGCATGTCTGGCTCTTCAGCAAGATCAGAACTCCAGCTCAGGTACTTGTCTTGCTGATGGACGATGATGACATTGAGACATATTTTCTTATATTTGAAAGACAGTGAACCAGACTCGGTGGCAGCGATACGAATGGTGCAACATCCTGGTGACTTTCCTGAAGGGGCTTACTACGACCTCTTGGAGGAAGATGCTGACAACTATGACAAGCTCAGGGCTGAGGTCCTCAAAGGTTCAGCGTTTCCATGGACCAGCAGGTGAGGCATGGTGCGAAAGGTGCTTCGACCCAGAGCGGTCAACACACATGCAGGCATTTGAAATCAGGGGGAAGACAGGGCACTGGCTGAAGCCAGAAATAAATGACACCCGAAAATTGTACAGCAATTAACCTGTGATGCCCTCATCAATGGCCTACCATAATCACTCTCCCAGCCGGTACTTGTCAGCAGCTGATTAAAAACATGGAGGCCTTCAATGAGGTCATTGAGCAGCATGGGGTGGCGTCCCAGTCTAAGAGGTCTGAACAACCTAAGTGCCAAGCCAGGCAGGTATAAAACACCCCTTCGGATCCCAACAGATGCACAACAGCCCAGACACATTGTAACAGCTTGTATCCTCCTCAGCGAGCCAATGGATCATGGGTGAGCCCAAGAAGAAAGGTATTTTGAACTCGTTAACCCACTGTCTCTTTCCCATACAGAAGTGGCTATATTTAATGGGCACAGCGTCTCTACTTTGTTTGATTACAGCAGTAACTTTTCCATTGTTGCTTGCCGACTTGTGTTGACACGACAGTGGCTGAAGGATAAGACTAGTTTAACCTGTATTCATGGGGAAATGTGGAAATATGCCACAGCTTTCTGTGTGGTCAGCATAGGGGATAGCCTCCAAAGCCTCCCGATGGCTGGCACTGCCACCTGAACCCAACACAGACAAGTGTGGGACACAAGTTCAAGATACACACTGATTTTTTATTTTCTTTTTACCTAGTGGGAAATGCCTTCCCCCATTTCCCACAAGTACAACACAGACTCAGCACAAGCACAGCACACAAACAATTCTCGTCTGACTCTTTCTCGCTTTTCTCCTCCACTCCTCTGGTCAAGCTTTGTCTTCCTCCTCCCGATTCTGGCTCCCCGAGTAGTCTTTGTTGGCCCCTTATATAAGTCACCCGGAAGTGCTCCATGTGCTCATTGCCCCACTTCTGGCTGCACTTCTGGGTGTGGTGGAAGAACTGCCCACATTGGCTCAGGAACAGCTACAGTGCACCCTGGCAGCGCCCCCAAGACACCAACAGGGCTATACCCAACTCCATCTCCCCTGGAGAGGTCATGCTCTGTCCACAATCGCTCCCACGGTCCTCCCAAGGCAGAAGTGTTCCAGCTGGACAAAGGTCCCGGCCATCCATGAACAAACCGACCCAGAAACTGTCCTGAAGTTAATTTGACTTAGAAGTGCTTGTGTTACAATATATGGAATGGATCCCCAAATCTTTCTTTGTTTTCTTGTCATATGCCATCTTTAAAAAGTTAGACACATGCTAATAAAACATTCACATTTTTTTATCTAATTAAGGAAATACTTTTTCTTTTAGAATATTTTTTTTTGTGTTGACTCTGCCTTTTAAATTTGGTAATGTGATGGATGGGTGCAGCCTTTTACCAGCTGGAAGGCCAATATATTGGAAGGACCAGGGGCACAGACATGCACAGAATGCTGCCTCTACCGGAGTGCTAGATCACAGCCCCCCTGATTTGCAGCAGCACCTCTGATTCCCACAAAGCTTCATGGGAGTTTTAGGGTTTTGTGGAAGCCACCAGAGGGAGCTGGGGAGGACGCACAGCTGTGCTACATTGGGCTGTCACTGCACCTTGAGTGATTCCAAATCCAGTTAACAAGCCACCTGGAGCACTCCCAGAAGCAGCATAAAAGAAGCCGCCTCACTTCTCTCAGGGGGCCAGAGTCGGGAGAAAGAGGACAAAACTTGCCAGAGGAGAAGTGGAGGCAGAACAAAGAACAGAAAAGGAAGAAAGGAAAGGACTGTGTTGCATTGTACTTTGTTACTTGGGAAATGTGTTACTGTGGGGAGTGAAAGAAAAGCACTTCCTCACTATAGTAAAGTTGTGCTCTGTGACAAGACTTGTGTCCATTTCCTTCTGTGTTGGGGATGGGCAGCTGGAGCGCCCACTGGTGGCCACAGTAATTAAATATATTCCTTTGTTAACAATCTAAGTTTGACACTGACTACTCCCTTGTTTGCCTTTCAGGAGTTTACTGTGCCTCACTCACTCTTAAAAACTGTTGTGATTTGTTCTCAAAATGAAAACATCATAAGTTGTAAAAAACTAATTTATCAAAATTAGTTTATTGGAAAAACCCTGAAAGCCTTAATGAATGAATTAAAGACTAAGGTTGGCATTTTTTACGTTTGTTTTTTCACAATCATGGTATATATTAATTTCCATCCATCCATCCATTTTCTAACCCGCTGAATCCGAACACAGGGTCACGGGGATCTGCTGGAGCCAATCCCAGCCAGCACAGGGCACAAGGCAGGAACCAATCCTGGGCAGGGTGCCAACCCACCGCAGGACACACACAAACACACCCACACACCAAGCACACACTAGGGCCAATTTAGAATCACCAATCCACCTAACCTGCATGTCTTTGGATTGTGGGAGGAAACCGAGCGCCGGAGGAAACCCACGCAGACACGGGAGAACATGCAAACTCCACACAGGGAGGACCCGGGAAGCGAACCCGGGTCTCCTAACTGCGAGGCAGCAGCGCTACCACTGCGCCACCGTGCCGCCCTATATTAATTTTCTATATGAAATATTAAAGTAAATTCTTTTTTATATATTTAAGAATTTGTTAGAATTTTGAAAAAATATTAAACTTGTTTTTGCAGTTTAAAATAAGCTCCATGGGGATTTTTTTTTTTTTACTTTTTAAGTAATTTATCCATGTTTTGAAATTGCAAACAATATAAAACTGTGTATCCATTTCATTTTAGGAAGAAAAAAAACAGTCATTTTTGTGATAATAAGTGATTTTAAAAGGTCATCAGCTGTGTGCTATACCTCACTGCATGTCTCCCTGCATGGTTACCTTTTAGCCCCCACAGTTGTGGTTTCCTGCAGTATATCCTGTTCACCCTAAAAAATGCCTCCAAACACTCATATTGAATGTTGACACTCAGATATGAATTAGTGCCTTCGTTGTATAGATAACTAGACAACTATCACCAAAAAATGTCACACTTACAATCACTTACAGTCTTTCAATATGTGCGATGAGCAGAAGCATACACAAATCTGAAAAACTGTCAGCACACAGCTTGTTGTAGTTATGGATGGTGGAAAAAATATACAACTGAGGGACACGTGGACATGTATAAAAAACAATGCAGGATTCAATAGTAATATGGAAAAGAATGAGCAGTGGTGTTCAGTAATGCTATAAGGATTATTAAAAATAATTCAAAGTTGATTTTAAATTCCCATGGATCACAGCTCAGAACTACTTAATCATATTAGGGCTTGAGTTAATGTCTCTGAAGAAGAAACAGTGAAAGATACTAATTACGTTTACTCCATGAAAAACTGTGTCCTCATTTGTTCTCTTATTACTGTATCCTCAGAATGATTCATGGTGGCTTAGCTCTATCACATAATGTGCCCTTTTCATTTCCTCACTGTTTTTTTTTTTATCGTGTGCACATGACAAGCCACTGAAAAAGCATAATGCTGAGTGTGATCTGGCATTGTAAACCTAGAACTAACATGCAGGTGGCTTTGGCTTTTTCAAAAATATATGGCTTTGATAAAAAAATACAATGTAGTGAAATCAGTTCAATCCAGATTTATTGTCATATGTACAAACTGCAGTGGAAGTCTTTCTTCTGTGCACATTTGACCAACATGCACAACGCTAGCACTTTAATTCAATTTTTCCCTATAGGATATGTAAAATCTGCGGTGGGTTGGCACCCTGCACTGGGTTTGTTTCCTGCCTTGTGCCCTGTGTTGGCTGGGATTGACTCCAGCAGACCCCCGTGACCCTGTAGTTAGGATATACTGTAGTGGGTTGGATAATAGATGGATGGATATGTAAAATTAACAACACCGAATATTAATAAGCAAAACCCCTGCCGTAATCATTGCTCCCCATGGTTCTATTATTCATGACTTCACTAAGCAAAGCCACATATAAAATCATCGCAAACACAACTCAATGTTTTCACATACAGGATAATGAACACTTGTTCTGCTCAAATTTCCATGTTAAGAAAAGAGAATATGGCACAGAGTAGCCTGGGCAAGCCACAGGTAAAGAGCATAATGTTGGAAAGCAGCACTGTTGCAGAGACAGCAGACCCTACAATGTATGAAAATGTGACCATAGATAGTCAGATTTCTTAGCTTGATGCTGACACACATCTGAGATTGAAACATGGCTGTGGCTGGAAGGACTGATGCAATATGGAACCTGAATACATACATAAAATATGATTTGAGTGCACATCAGTTATCAACCCATTGTGTCTGTTTTTGATTCAGTATGTGCACCAGCACTGCATATTAAAATATGGCATAAAAAATAATAAAGAGCATACTGTGTCATAAGCCATGGCAAAACATGTTTTGATTATGTTTTGTTTTTAATTTACATTGCCATCATTTTGGGTTTTTTCTGACCTTTATATGCCTGTTAGGATTATGAAGATTCCAAATATCTGGATTACAGTAGTTTTGTACAAAAGATTTATTCATCCATCCATCCATTGTCTAACCCGCTGAATCCGAATACAGGGTCACGGGGGTCTGCTGGAGCCAATCCCAGCCAACACAGGGCACAAGGCAGGAACCAATCCTGGGCAGGGTGCCAACCAACCGCAGGACACACACAAGGGCCAATTTAGAATTGCCAATCCACCTAACCTGCATGTCTTTGGATTGTGGGAGGAAACCGGAGCGCCCGGAGGAAACCCACGCAGACACGGGGAGAACATGCAAACTCCACGCAGGGAGGACCCGGGAAGCGAACCCGGGTCTCCTAACTGCGAGGCAGCAGCGCTACCACTGTGCCACCGTGCCGCCCAAGATTTATTCAACTTTGTTGAAAAATATTTTGCTCTTTTCTTTTGTTATGGGAACTGCCATTTCACAAGCTCTGCTGTCAAGATGCAGTTTCCAGTTGCCAGTGGGTTGTGCTTCGAAGGTTGAGGTATCTGACATCAATTTGTCAAGGGTTAAAAAATTACCTTGGCAGCTATTTTGGATCAGAGTTTATGAATAAATTCCTAAAAATACTTACTGTAACTTTCTTTTCATTATCTCAGGTATAATACTTTTTGGCAATGCTTTTTGACTTCAATTTCTGGGTTTTGTTTTTGGCTAGGCAATGGTATGTGGACTTTTGGTTTCAATCTGTGTGCATTTTCAACCAAGTTTAATTTCCTTGTCCTTCTCTTTCAAAATACACTCTCCCTCTCCCTATTTGAGTCGGTAAAGAATATAACTGTTGATGAAATTTCAGAAACAAATGGAGGAAAATATGTAGCCTGAAGCTACAGTGTGTCTGTGGTGCACTTAAGGAAAATGTAAAACTCCACCAGACAAGCAAACAGGAAGCACATCCTTGTCTCAAGAAAATAGTACCAAGAATTTGTGATAACCTTTTTTTTTTTCTTCCAGTTTACTTTTATTGTCACAAAGAAGCCCCAGAAATGTTGAAGATACATTTTCTTAAATCAAAACCCTTGCTTCTTCAAAGAGAATGCACTCAATTAGTTTTAAGGCTTTTGTTTTCATGTTTGGACCTATGCCCCATGAGTGCCATTTTACAAAAACATGCTAGCTACTTTTTAAAAATTATTTAATATTGGTAAAAATGACTACTTTTTAGAATACAATATCAGATGGCAAATGAATATATACCATGACTGTGAAGAAATAATTCTGACTTGAAAATTCCACACTTATACTTTTAACACAAAAAAGGAATAAATAGATATCCCTAGAAACAAAAACCTATACTTCTAAAACAGAGGAATACCACAAAGCTAAATTAACAATTATAAAAAAAATCTTGCGACAAGACAGTTCAGATGACGAGACGTGATCTTTTGAAGAGAGAGAGAAAAACAGAGAGACACTTTCACTTCCATCGAGATGGACAAGTCACATCATACTTACAACCTTTGGAAGCAAGTTATGTGATGCACCTACAGAGCAGGTTAGAAATAATGAAAGTAGGAAAATGCATCACCGTTTAAGAGGGGATTTGGAGGAGTGACTGTGTCTCCTTGGTGTGTGTTTGGCCTCCCTCTTCACAATGGCGAGAAGTGCTGGCGGGGGAAAGGGGTATGAGAGCGAAGTACAGATCATACGGCATGGCAGCAGCAGCAAGCAAAAAAACTGATAGAGCAAAGAGGAGTTAATAAAAATTATTTGTTTCCCATTCTATCACTGTTTAAGAGGGGTTTCGGAGGAATGGCATGTCTCCTTGGGGTGCGTTCAACTAAAACCATACATTTTATTAATGACATAAAAAAAAGATAACAAATAAAAAGAAAACAAAAGAAAAACAATAAAAAAAAGTAATGCCAGGGATAATGCCTCAGTGACATCAGATATTTCTTTCTACAAGGTAAAAGACTTTTTACTATGAAATTATTTGTTTCGGTTTCACTGGGATATCTCCCTTCCAAAGGAGACGTGGTAAAAAACCTCTCTAATATAACTAAAAGGGCAGAAAGAACAGTGAGAATGCAGAACTAAGGGACTGAATTGATTGAATGATTATTGTAAATAAGTTTGTAAATAAGTGAAAATTATGCTTGCTTATCGTTCCAAGCTGGGAGACCTGTGTTGCTGGTTTATTAAATTGAGCACTTAGGTAAGTAACTTTGAGACAATCACTTTGGATTTGCAGAATGTGTATTAAGCATAGATAATTCTAGTTATGTATGTGTCCACAGACTAATTAAATAGGATACAAAAGTGAAGGATGCTTCAAGTGTGTATATATAAGATATTGATGTTGCTTCAAATAGTTTGAACATGAGTTGTTAGGTAACTTAAGAACTATTACTGAGGAGTAGTGTGGTGGCACACTGATTAGCACTATTTCCATTTTTCCCTACAAGGTTTTTTGGGAGTTTTTCCTTGTCTTCTCAGAGAGTCAAGGCTGGGGGGCTGTCAAGAGGCAGGGCCTGTTAAAGCCCATTGCGGCACTTCCTGTGTGATTTTGGGCTATACAAAAATAAAATAAACTGTATTAGCACTACTGCCTGGCAATACAAAATGAAAGTCTAAGTTGAAATATTTTTCTGTATACAGTTTGTGTGTAGGTTTTCCTGGGAATACTTTCTTGATGTAATTTCTTGCTTGATGGTTTCCTAGATGTTAGATTTCTTCCTTGCAATTGCTGACTTAGTTTGCTAGCGGAGTATCCTTGACTGGGAGCCTTGTATTTCAGTAGATTTCACTGCTGTGCTCTCTTCGAAGGTCACAGAAGGGATTGGGGGTTGTGTCATCAGAGGCTGTTGGGTGTTTGCTTGTCAGTAAAGTCAGTGTGAGTGGAGTGTATAGGTAAAGCAGTTAACTGATTTTTTTTTAGAATTTGCTTCTTTCTGTGCATTGATTTGTTTCTAAGCACAGTGTGTAAGAAAATAGATGTCTTAAGTTGCAGGGAATTGAGAGAGAGTAAATGTAAGCATGAGAAACAAAGAGTGTGTAAATGTTTTAAATAGTGACTGCTAGAAAAAATAAAACTTGAATGGGTTTAAATGTGTTAAAGACGATTTAAGTGACTTTGAGTATGTCATGGGAAAGGGATCTTCTTGACTGAAGTGAATTAAGAGAAGTTTAAGTGAGTCTGAGAATGTGTTTGGTTAAAGACAGTTTGTGAAAGTATGTAGTGTTGGTTGATAGGATGAAGCAACTGATAAAAGTATTCATACATTTTTAAAATGTTTATGTCTAAATTAAATTAGCCTTGAATTCAAACTGAAAATGGTATGATTAAGTGCAATTAAAAAGTCTCCAGATTTTATATACCATGTGCACCACCTTCCTTTTGAGTACAGGCCATGCTTTAAATGGAAGGAGGTTCTTTAAGTAATTTTAAAGTAAAAGGCAGCATATTCTCTAAGACAAAAATGAACTTGGTGATAAGCACTGGCCTCCAGCCCCGGTATTGTTCTATACTAAGACATGCTGTACCATAAATAATGCTAGAGAACAAATTTTAACTACCAAAAAAGGTGGACTGTGCTTTTTCTACAGAACCAATACTCTGGAAAAAGGCAAGGATAATTTCAGATGATACTAACAAAAAAGAGTGTATGAATAACTAGCATTAACAGGGGGTTATGGGTAAAAGAAATAGATGTTATTAAGCATATATAGACTTTGTATATTAGAATATTTTTAGTTTAAAGCACTGTAGTGTTTAACTGACAAAGGAGAAGAAACTTCATTATCAGCATACAACAGTGTGAGGTAGAGGTCTGCACTGCGGGACCGATTTTCAGTATTGTGGGCGGGAGTGGGATGTTGACACTCGTGTGTGGACGGCAGCTAGAGTCAAGGAAAATAAAATTACATTTAAAACAGAACGTACATTCCTTCAATATATCAGTTATGTCTTATAAATAAGCTGTTTCACGCGCAACCTACTCAAGATTGAAGAACCTGAAGACAGCCTTACAACCACTGCGGTAGAAACAGCATTAAAAAAGCTCACTAAAGGGAAGTCTGACATTTTCATCTGTTATCGATGGCGAGGGCAACTAAGTGCCGTTAGCTTGCTGCAATAAATGTGCTAACATATAATGGTCACAAGTTAGGCAACTCAGGTTTAAAGCGTCACGCGTGTGCAGTAGCGAAGGGTCAAACTAAACTGACATTCTTGCCAAACCTGACAAAAGTAGCAACTAACGCTAAAAGTGAAGCATGGGATAAATCAGCTGATTATGTTTTCAAGGATATAATGCTTTGCGACAGAGCCTGAATAATGGCTATACAGTATTCAATTTGAGCAATACCTGGATGACACGGCAGCCAAATAAACTTTGAAGAGAATACTGTCTCGTCTGCATCGCGACACATGGTAGAAAAAAAAAAAACAGAGAAAATATATAGTACGTGGCATGCTAGAGACCAACAGTAATTATTCGTGTGCTGTCATCACTGATATTTCCACCAAAAACTTTCAGAACACATCCATTGTATCATTGGATTACAAGTGACATCAAGGGCCTTTTGAACCAGAAGAGTCCAGCTCAGGGCGGCAAAAGAGCAGTACAGGAGAAAGCTGGAGCAGAAGTTGCAGAACAACAGTATGAAGGAAGTGTGGGATGGGATGAAGATTATCACTGGCTGCAGCTCGAGGGGGTGCCGCCATCGAGACAGACGTGGAGAGAGCAAACCAAATGAACAACTTCTTTAATAGGTTTGATCACAGTAACCCACTCTCACCTCGGAGTACTGCATCCTCCAACCATCCTTCTGCTGATACCAGCATAGGTGAGACATCCCCACCCACAATTACAGCAGCCCAGGTGAGCAGAGAGCTGAAAAGACTTTGTGCCAGCAAAGCAGCGGGTCCAGATGGTATATCGCCACGATTGCTGAAGGCCTGTGCGTTGGAACTGGGGAGTCCTCTACAGCGCATCTTCAACCTGAGCCTGGAACAGGGAGAGTCCCGAGGCTTTGGAAAACATCTTGTATCACTCCTGTCCCAAAGGTATCACGTCCTAGTGAGCTGAATGACTTCCGGCCTGTTGCTCTGACGTCACATCTGATGAAGACCATGGAGCGGCTGCTGCTTCACCACCTGAGGCCACAGGTCCGTCACGCCCTCGACCCTCTGCAGTTCGCATACCAGGAGAAGGTGGGAGTGGAGGATGCCATCATCTATATGCTTCATCGATCCCTCTCCCACCTGGACAGAGGCAGTGGTGCTGTAAGAATTATGTTTTTGGACTTCTCTAGCGCCTTCAACACCATCCAACCTCTGCTCCTTAGGGATAAGCTGACTGAGATGGGAGTAGATTCACACCTTGTGGCATGGATTGTGGACTATCTTACAGACAGACCTCAATATGTGCGTCTTGGGAACTGCAGGTCTGACATTGTGTGCAGCAATACAGGGGCACTGCAGGGGACTGTACTTTCTCCGGTCCTGTTCAGTCTATATACATCAGACTTCCAATATGACTCGGAGTCCTGCCACGTGCAAAAGTTCGCTGATGACACTGCTATTGTGGGCTGCATCAGGAGTGGGCAGGAGGAGGAGTACAGAAAGTTAATCAAAGACTTTGTTAAATGGTGCAACTCAAACCACTTACACCTTAACACCAGCAAGACCAAGGAGCTGGTGGTGGTTTTTAGGAGGCCCAGGCCCCTCATGGACCCTGTGATCATCAGAGGTGACTGTGTGCAGAGGGTGCAGACCTATAAATATCTGGGAGTGCAGCTGGATGACAAATTGGACTGGACTGCCAATACTGATGCTCTATGTAAGAAAGCTCAGAGCAGACTATACTTTCTGAGAAGGTTGGCATCCTTCAACATCTGCAGTAAGATGCTGCAGATGTTCTACCAGACGGTTGTGGCGAGTGCCCTCTTCTACGCGTGGTGTGCTGGGGTGGCAGCATAAAGATGAAAGATGCCTCACGCCTGGACAAACTTGTTAAGAAGGCAGGCTCCATTGTAGGATTAAAGTTGGACAGTTTAACATCTGTGGCAGAGTGACGGGCACTAAGCAAACTCCTGTCAATCATGAAGAATCCACTGCATCCACTTAACAGGATCATCTCCAGGCAGAGGAGTAGCTTCAGTGACAGACTTTTGTCACTGTCCTGTTCCACTGACAGACTGAGGAGATCGTTCCTCCCCCACACTATGCGACTCTTCAATTCCACCCGGGGGAGTAAATGCGAACATTAATTTTATTTTAATTCTTTTCATTTTTATTACTATTTAATTTAATATTGTTTCTTTGTATCAGTATACTGCTGCTGGATTATGTGAATTTCCCCTTGGGATTAATAAAGTATCTATCTATCTATCTATCTATCAATGAGAACTACAATCTTGTGTCAATTATGCTTTTTGGGACCCCGTTTGAAGCAGGCATGTGTAAAACAGATGAAGACATTCGCGCTTTACTGTTTGAACAACACAACTGACTGCAAAAACGATCGCTGATTTGCGAGGCTACACCAGATTAAACTCTACTGCCCATTCTCTCAAGTGCTTTTACAGCAGCCGAAATTACACAGCTTCTGGGTAATGTAAAAAAAGGTTACTCAGGTATTTTAAACATACTGGACAGCAAGACAAGCTCACAATGCCACTCAAACACTCTGAAGAGATAAGATGAAACTCTGATTTCGGTACGGCGGATTCAGTGTTGCGGCAATTTCACGATTGACCGCATCAACAAAAAGTTACTCACAGATGTGAGCTCTTTTCTGAAATCGTTTAAAGATGCGGCGACTGCTTTAAAATCAAATATTATGACATGTGAAAGAACTTGTCAACAAACTGTGCAGCAACGGCTCCTATCTCCGTGGTCTACAAAGTAGCAACATTTTTCAGTCTGAAACTTCTATTTCTATAGTGTTTATTTAATAGGGTAGAAAAGATGCAAGAACAAAATGAGATTTGTAATAATTTGTACTAATAACGCTTTAATGTAATTGCACTTAATCAAAGAGTGCAGTAATGATGTTTGCAGAGGGCTGTTAGTAACGCCCTCTTTACTCTCAGGGCCAGGGAGCAGACGAGGAGATGCCTGTAAGTTCATAGTGCTTGCTTGGTTACAGTGTGCTCGTAGTGTAGTTAGCAAAAAGTACTGACAACTAAAATAATAGCAATTATTAACACAGATCGTTCTTTATTTCAATATAGAATAGTAAGCGGTTGCCTACTTACAAACCTTTAACAAGACAGGTTGCTTGAACTGCCCTTTATTGTTTCTTTCTGTAAAAAAAACGTAGAGACTTGTGCTCAGAAATTATTTTAATTTCATCGGAAAATATGTATTAAATACTGATGAAGCAGAATCATCACAAAAAGGTGAAAATGACAACCTGGCCAAAGAGGGGAAAGTTTTAGTCACCTCCTTGTACATCATCATGTTAAACAAGCTTATCAAGCGTACATCACTTTTTTCCTTAATGGAAGCAGGGTGTTTCTGCGGGAGGGAGGGGGACAAATGAGGTCAAGTGTATGTGGGAGTGGGCGGCCGTAGGTTTAAAAAATCAGTCCCATGCAAACGCACTAACCATCCTGAAGGCATTTCAAATACAGATTTTGAATTATAGGTCATTTGATGCATGCGATATATCAACTTCTTTTCCCCATCTTCTCCTTGTGTTTATAAGCATAGAATGTTATATGTTTGTACGACTACATTGCTGATGGAAGGTTTAGTTTTATTTCCTATATTCTTCGATGTTATAATGAAACATTCTGGCACACACACTTCCATGCGTAGACGTTTATATATAAGATATGTGACTAAATATAAAGAAAAATGTGTACATACCTGGACAATCCTCTGTAATTAGAAAAATTGGAAACTGAATGTGGTGCATGACTGTTTAAACTTATTTTGATCTCATTTCTAAAACTAATTTGAAATTTACCAGTTCAGATATGTGGATTTCTTCATTGACTTCTACATACTATGATGACTGATAGATGTTCTCTGCAGGACATGCTACATTACCATCCATTAAAGGGTACAGTGAACACAGAGACAAACAAATTTGTACTTTAGAATAATCAACTGAATTTTTCTTAATTTCTGCAGGAACCTCCACAGAACAAATGACCCCTTAATAACTTTTCTTTTGGTTTTGCTTCCCATTCCTGGATGCATTTGTGTTATCTGAAAGATCTGAAAGATGAGTTATAGGTTTTCAGTGACCAACAGTGACCCTCTCGTTCTACATTCTCTCTAAAAATATACAGGTGTCAATAAGGAGGGGAAGGGTTGATTTTTGTGTTTTTTTTTTTTGTAAATTAATTTTAGTTATTCTTATAGCAGCAAAGGTTATGTGCCAATTGTTGGAATATTGTGAAACTAATTTAATGTTTTTTTCTTTCATATACTGTATATTAAGATTTACTTTATTTATTTATTATTTATTTATTTTATTTTATTAATTTTATTGCAATCCATACAAAGCAATCAAGTTTTTACAAAAAGAAGAATTGAGTTAAGAACAGATCAATCCCCACCCCTGAGAGAGAGAGCAAGCTAAACGGCGTAAAATTTAAGGCTTGTAAACATACCTAAATGAATAAGTTCTCTGTGCTTCATGAACTTATTTTAAAATATTACTGATTAGATCCTGCTATGTTTTGAAAAAAGTCTGTACAGATCCTCTAACTGAGTATTTGATTTTTTCCAATTTCAAATTATATAACACATCGGTTTCCCACTGACTTAAAGAGGAGAGTTTGGGTTCTTCCAGTTTATCAGAATAAGTCTGCGTGCCAAAAGTGTAGTGAATGCAATCACAATTTGTTTGTCTTTCTCCACTTTAAGCCCCTCTGGAAGAACCCCAAACACAGCTGTTAATGGGTTAGGAGGGATTGTGAGTCCAAGGCTGTCTGAGAGGTAAATAAAACTTTTTGTCCAGAATAATGTTAATTTGGTGCAGGCCCAGAACATGTGACCCAGTGAGGCTGGAACTTGGTTGCAACGCTCACAGGTTGGATCATGCCCTGGAAACATTTTGGAGAGTTTTAGTCGAGACAGATGTGCTTGATATATAATTTTAAGTTGTATAATTGTATGCTTTGCACATATGGAGCTCGAGTGAATTCTCTACATTGTAACTTTCCACTCCTTTTCTGATATATTGAGAGATCTTTTTCCCAGTGTCCTCTTGGATCTTTGAAAGGAAGGGATTGTAAAATGATTTTATATATTGTAGAGATAGAGTATAAGTCCTTGAGATGGAGCAATATTTTCTCCAGCATGGATGAGGGTGCAAGATGAGGAAAATCTGGAAGGTTCTGTTTAACAAAGTTCCTGATTTGAAGATAGTGAAAGAAATGTGTAGCTGGAATGTTAAATTTGGAGTGTAATTGTTCATAGAATGCAAAGACGTTGTCTATATAAAGATCTCTAAGCAAGTTAATTCCAAATTTTTTCCAGATATTATTTTATATTGTGATGATTTACTTGTTATGATGGATATGCTTTTCAATTGAGTACTAGTACTAATTCAACTATAGAGGATATGTTTTTTTTTGAAGGATTTGTTTTGAATATAATAGATACAATGATAGGAAACTTATACAATGTGTTTACCACCTTTTGAATGCATTTTGACCAGTTATAACAAGTTGGCCAAGTCACAAGCACAGATTGGATAAAATGTGTGCCAGTCGCAGCGGCTGTGAGTGACCGTAGGTGTTGCTTCCCTGCAACACAGTTAAGGAGTCTCCCCACAATCAGAAAAGAGACATGGGTAGATACTATACATAGTTCACAATATAATTTTTTTCACCTGTTCTCTCCTGTACATTTCTTAAAACATTCAATTCATTCCATAGGTTGTGTATATGTGCAGCTGTAAAAGTATTGTCTGTTCGTGATAAGTTAAAGTAAAAACATGATTCAGTTTTAGAAGTTTATTGTCTGGCAATGGCTTTTGGACTAATGTCATTGTTACCCAGATGGGATGCTTCCTAAATGGAAGGAAAGGGGGAGAGGACTTCCAAAGGGCACTATCTTCCCCAAACTGTTATTTGGCAGCCCCTCAGGTAGTAACGGTGCCTCGGTTTCCTGCAGGGCTCTATGGAATCACTATTTGCCGGCACAGCCCTGTTGGGATCCGTGGATGCCGCAACAGGGAACTGTGGGAGCTGCAGAACCCTACTTTGGGCTTCAGCTGTACCTGGGAGCAATTCCAGACCTCCCTAATATACCACCTGTAGTTCTCCCAGGTGTTACTTAAAAAGGAGCCAGCTACCTCTCAGAAGAGGCCGGAGTCGAAGGATAATGTTTGTGAGGCACACATGTGAAAGAGAAAGGAGGCTGCAAGGCTCTGGAAGAAAGGGACGGAGTTTCACTGTGCTTGTTACTGTTGGCATCAGTCCTTGGAGACTGCTATGGATTTGGGTGCCTTTCCATTAATAAAATGGACTGAGCTGGTGTCATTGCCTATTTGGGTTGGGGAGGCAAGCGTGCCCCTGGTCTTCACGACATATTCATAATATCAGAATTTTTTTTTTTTTTTAAATAGTTCTATAGTACTGCATGATACATCCTCCAAAGGTGAACATATTACTGGCAATCAACTGGGAAACATATTCATGAGTGAACAAAGAAAAAATCAACATCTGAAGCCCACTTTAGTTTCTCTTCCTCTTCCTTAGATTTGTGGTTTGCTCTACTTTTTATTTGACTTTCCATTGATTTTCATTTTCTAACATCATTTGGTTTATTTCAGTTCTTATTTGTTGCAATTTTTAGTTCATTGCTTTCCCTGAGATAACCTGCTGTTCCCATGCACTAGGCATGTTTTAGGTTTTATATAGCTTTTGATCTAAACATTCTAAACCTTTGTAACGTTATAAGATTACAGATCAAAGTGCTACATTAAAATCTGATCGAAGCAGACATTTTTTCTTGATGCACTACTGATTGAAATTATACTTATACACAAAAATCCCAATGTTCCTATTTTCAAAACAAAGTTTCCTCTAAAATTCTATTTTGGAATGACCATCAACAAAAGCTACTAACTAGGAAAAGCATGAATTGATCTAATACAGGCAGGAAGGTTTTACTTATGGGCACTTTCATGTAGCATGTTCAACAGTAGGAATCTCCAGAACTGATAATATTAGCTCCAATGTAAAAATATGAATATTGTATACATAAAAGTACTTAGTTAAACAGTACTTCTAGCACATCAGAACTTTGCAAGGACTTCTGTCAGCTGAGCCAGGTCTTTCGATTCTATAACTGAGGAACACTGTCTTAGAAACGTTTTGGGCAAAGTTGTGTAACAGTCTACACATAAAACTAAACCACTGCTGGCTCCAGAGCCAAGGGGCAAAACTACACATGTATGAACACTGAATAATACTGAATAGAATTGGCTGATTGGAAGAGAATGCAACAAAGTGATACATATTAAGAACTGTCTTTGTGTCCATCTGGGATTTGTCAAAACACATACGAATAACCCTGCAAGGATGAGAATAAGACTAACCTTGGCTGTTAAAATTCAAAATTTTGTGTACAACGCAGACTGAATACTGACCATGTACCACCAAACAGTATGTCTACAATGAAATACTACAACAGCAGCAGAACAGTCTGGGCATGCTTCTCGTTAGCAAGGACTGAGCACTTTTTCCTTTCAGCAAGAGAGCTGTCCTACATACAGAGCCAAAGCAACATTGTACTGGATCAAGACTGTTGGAAATCACAGATTTGAAGATTGCCCAGTTTGTATGTGCACTAAATTCAACAAACCGAACAAAATCTGAACTGGGTGGTGCATCTGAGAAATATCAAGGGAAAAAGGAAGAAATAAGGAAGAAAGAAGATGCCTTTTGAAGACTATAAACATAAAAGACGTTCTCTTTTAGAAGGTTAATTGAAACATGACAGTGCAAGACAGAAAAATGATGAAGGACAAATGATAAGGTGACGGAACGGGGAAGAGAGAAGAACAAAGGTAAAAACGTTACCAGACTACCTATGTCAGTGAATTCCCACAAGATAACTTCTTGTACCTATAGAAAAAAAAACTAATTGAAGATTACATAAGTTTTATGACAGAAATAATGTGAAAATTTTCACCGGCTTTAAAAATACTGCATTTGACACAAAAAATAAATGGCTCTTTAATAACTATCTGCGGTCGTACATATCATTTCGAATCCGATGAATTGTGCATAAGGAAAAATAAGCTATACAAAAAACAAGCTGTTCGAAAAACTTTTAGAATGGTATGCAGTGTTATCTCATATCGAATTCAGATTCAGGCGAAAGACCCCTGAGCCCAGATACCCTGTATGTCCGTACATGTTACGACTGGAACTCAGCATTTTAGGTGCCCCGCTTCGTAACATCTGGACAAGTAAAGTAGTAGCTTACCGAGGTTCGATGAGGGTCAGTCCGGTGCAGTTTGCTTCGCCCGCCGTCGTCACTTAGCAACAGAAAACGCCGCGCTCCCTTGCGTGCTGACGTCAGCCTTAGCGTTGCTGTCGCCATGGCTGCCAGGGAACTTGGACGTAAATGTTGAGCGCGAAGAGTCCTTGAAGATCAAGAGACTTTGAAACACCAGGATATTTTTTGCCGGTTCTCAGAGAGAAGCAAGGATTGTTTGAAACCCGGGTAGGTGAGACACTGTGTTTCTCCCAGCCTTTCCTTGAAGCGTGGCAGTTTGAACATTAACGGCCTGCATAAGGTACAGTGGAAAAAGAGTGTAACACCGTAAAGTATCTTGGATATTTCTCGATTCGTCATTGTGTAGACTTTAACAAACTAGATTTTAGACCTTGAAAAATACTGCGCATGCGCAAAATGTGACGCTTTTCTGACAGGAATGTGATTTCAGTTCGTGTGGTTTCAAATCTTGGCCTGTGAGGTGGATGGAGGTGGGTTGAGCGCCAATGGTCTCATTAGTTTTACTGAGTGACAGAAATTCCAACCGATAGTAAATGTGCAAAATATTTTTCTTTCCTGTTAAAAATAGTTTTTTGATCATGTCCATATATTTTTTATATTCGCATATTTTATGTTGTTTTTTCTGACAGCTGCACATTGGTTATTGCACTGGCATGTGAGGTCGTGCATATAAACGCAGGTATACAAAAATATTTCTGCAACCTCAGTTGTAAGCCACGCTTAACATAATTACAGGTGTTGTGTTTTTAAAATAAAACCCCAAACTGCACACCAGCAAAAAATGCAGAGATCAAAAATACTATTCAGTATCGACAGTGAATGATTGTATAATACTGTACAGATAATATATCTTATTTAACTTGGTAACTGCTCATTCCTTATACACACATACACACAGTTGTGTGTATACAGAATTTAAACATCCATCGAGAAAGATGTCGATTTTTTTGTCATTGTCGTTTATAATGTTTTTAAATATTAGTAAGGAAAAGAGAGAGAGAATAATTTCTAGATCTCGCTTTAATATGCCCAAGCGAGTACTTGGGTTCCGTCGTGGAGATCTAAAGAGGATGTAAGTTTTCGTTCCAATCAGTTTTGTAATTGGAAGCCAGGCCTAGCAGATGATTAAATTTCATATTTATTTATGTGACTTGTTAGTGCTGTCATTCCATCAAGACAAATCTTTATTGTACATTTTTCATTTGAGATCATTATTCATATGATTTGTGGTTCAGATGATATTTGCAACTGTTGGTCCTTCCCTTTTCTCTCATTCATTTCAAAACATTGAATCAACACAGGTGCTTCATGGTGCATAGACAGAGGTGTAAGAGGTGTAGTAACCAAAAGTGTTCTAATTAAGAATTTGGTTAAAGCAAAAAGCTGCAGAAACTGTGGCCCTCCAGGATCAGAGTTGAGTATTCCTGTCCTACGCTAACCCACCACAAATGATTGTGTAGGTATTCCAGAAGGCACCACCATGCAGGGCAAATAAGAATGATTATGACAACATATCACAAACAGCTTATACTCGGTTCTTCAATAGTCGGGAGACATCCAGTCCAAGATTGCATTTTAGGAAAAGCAAAAGTTACTCATTACATCTCCTGTGCAGCAACCAAAATAGAATTCTCAAAGAAAAACCATCAGCTTAAAACTAAGAGTAGACCAAATACAGTAACATATGGCAAATGCATAAGAAAACCTCAAGCCTCCTCCTCTACTCTATGTGCTTTTGAAGCTACATGCCTTTATTGGTGCACAAATGTTTTTTTATGCTTTTATTGCAGCCTCATTTGCAAAGGACCAATAGGGGTTTTTTGAAGAGCTTTTACCGAAATTTATTATGGAAAAAAAAATTAGTAGCTCAATGGAAAATAAATACTGCTAGAAATTGTATGATATACAGCACATCTTGATATTGTTACATGATTTTAGTTAGATGCATTTAGAACTAGCATCTGATATTCTCCAGACAAACTCACACATTGGCAAGGCTTCATCACAACAGTATTATAAACATGCCAGGAAAGTGTTTAAAAAGTAAATGATATAGGAAAGGTGGTGAGAATTAAACAATTCACTAAAATGGTGCATAATACTCTCCAAGATTTTAGGCTATTGAGTTTTAATATTTTGTAGAATTGATGCATATGGTTTTCTTTGTAGACTATTCCTTACCTTGTAATATAGTAGTAAGCATGATAAATCATACCAGGCAATATTTTCACAGTCCTTGGTCCATGGTTGCATACTTTCTTGTGTGACAGATGCAGATCCTTGTTAAGTCCATCCATCCATCCATTATCCAACCCGCTATATCCTAACACAGGGTCACGGGAGTCTGCTTGAGCCAATCCCAGCCAACACAGAAATCAGCAAGACTGGTGTTGTTCATGCTGGGGTTCGATTATGATCCATGTTTTACATGCACTCACAACAGTAGATTTGGAGCCTGTAGTAACTATAGTAGTTATACCATGTTCAAAACCACCTAAATCTTTACCCTTGACCCATTCTGTAGTTCTACTTTAGATTTTCACATATACATATAGCATATAATCAATCAGTTCCTGCATAACATCCTAAAAACATTATCTAAACATCTGTCTGATTGGGGGGTTAATTGTGGAGGAAGGGTGAAGTGAATATAAGAAAGTAGCTGCTCGAATTATATCTGAGTAATGCTGTTTATAACTGTTACTGAGAATATTGAATGCTACAAGGGACATTTTGTGGCACCAGCAATACTGCTAGAGGAATGACATTCTGCTAGCTGCCTTCTAACCTGTAATCATATTTTGTAATCCAATGTAAAAAGAAGGAAGGCACATTCTAGTGTTTTAGGGACATAGTGGCAGCACATTGTAGTTTTAATGTCTACTAGGTCTCCAAAAATCCATCAACATACAAAGCATTCAGTATTATATTGTGAAAGAAAGAAAAATCCCGGCCAGCACAAGGCGCAAGGCAGGAACAAACCCCGGGCATGGCGCCAGCTCACAGCAGGGCACACACACACACACACACACACACACACACACCAAGCACTCACTAGGGACCATGTAGGATCACCAATGTACCTAACCTGCATGTCTTTGGACTGTGGGAGGAAACCCACTCAGACACGGGGAGAACATGCAAACTCCATGCAGGGAGGACCCGGGAAGCGAACCCAGGTCTCCTTAATGTGAGGCAGCAGCGCTACCACTGCGCTACCATGCCGCCCTACACACAGAGTATTGCTTATTAAAGAGTACACACATAGAAATAAAAAAGTTTTACTTCGTACCACTGTACCGGCACTCAAGCAAACAAAACACGCACAAGAAAAACTTGTAAAGTTACGAAGAACACAACAATTTTAATAAATAACATTTTGGACCTGACTGCCCTCTCTGCAAGACTAAAAATTGCTGAAAATTACAACATTTGTTGATTTGTTTATTTATACACTATTAGTCATTCTCATGAATTCATTTTTTTTTATTTCCTTAAGTAGGTGAACTTTGTAAAAGAAACTTGGTTCTGTCATATTGTGTATAGTTATCCCTGTAGCTATTAGAGTGAAATAAGCTAAGATATATTATAGTACAATGAATCTTTACTGTTGACATCTTACAGTATTGTTGTGTTAAATTCAGAAATGACAGAAATACATTTGAAAACCTTAATTTAAAACTGATACAACAAAATCCCAAGTCACAATGTGTATTGAACTGCATTAAATATTATGTATGATGAGGATGAAAATAGTAATGTTTATATTGGACAGAGCTACGATTACATTGGTCAGTCTAAATGGTGCTGTAGCATAGTTGAGAAATGATGTTCAACAATTCGTACAACAACATTGTGTTCCACATCAGGAAGACCTAGGGACTTTAGAAGCATGGAAGACATAATATTGATCAAAGATATTAAAACGTTAATGAGAACTGTCTACACATTGTTCCGTTGGTCTTCCACCAAAACATGCAAGTTTCAAGAATTAGTGTTTCTGAATGTGTTTTAGTTTCTTTGAGACCTTGTAAATTGCACTGATTATCTAGACATTTTGCACTTCAAGCAATTATTTGAAATTATGATCCTCTATTGGAATATTTTAAAAGAGAGAAAGATCACAATTCAGTTTCAAAGTATGGATTAAAATGTGGGTAGCATGGTGGCACAATAGTAGTGCTGCTGCCTCTCAGCAAGAAGGCCGGGGTTCATTTTTCCAGGTCCTCCCTATGTGTTCTAGCTGTGTCTGCATGGGTTTCTTCCAGACAGTCCAAAGGCAAGCAGGTTAGTTGGAACGGGAATGCTAAATTGGCCCTAGTGGCATGTGTGTGTGTGTCTGTGTGTTCATCATGTTGAGGGATTTTTCCTGCCTTGCATGTTATACTTGTTGCAACCCTGCTCAGGATAAAGCAAGTTAGGTGGATGGGTAGATGGTTGTAAAATTCTAAATGGCCAACTATTCTGAACAACATTGGAAATGTGCAAAACGTTTTTAAAACCTGGCAGGATCTAATCAGTAACATTTTAGAATAAGCATTTAAATTGAGGAAGTGGATTCTTATTCTCTTATTTATTTTAATTATTTTTATGTATGTATGTATGTATTTATTTACTTATTTTTCCTACTATTAAAGTCTTACTTTATTGGCTCTTTCTCATGGGTTGGGGTTGATCTGTTGATCTGTGAACTTAGTTTTGTAAAATTTCACTTGTTTGTATGGAATGTTACTTGCTTTTAATAAATTCAATACAATGCAGAAGACATTTTTTGCATGAGTCCCCTTAATAAAAGAACAAGTGCCTGTTGCTTCTGTGTGTTTATCTGGTTAGTATGTCTCTTTCATGGCACATCACAAACATTGATGCTGATTTTATGAATCCCATTCAAATTGCTATATAACAGAGACTTAATCATTGCATTTATCATTCTAACAGATGGCATATCGTAAACATTTGTAGTAATGCATTTTATTACTACCATCTGTTAGAGTGACAAATTTAATTCATTTTATTACTATATGCATTACAAAATACATTCCAGTAGATGCTGTATTTTAAATGTTAACACTGAAGTCTATGTTGGTTAAATTTCAGCTTGTCTCAGATGGGTAGTACAGCTAGTAGCCTATAAAAAACATTGCTCATATATGCAGGAAATGGTTGAATCACTTACCAGAAGCAAACTCTCTATATGTATTGTATTATTTATTTTAAAATGCATATAAGGTTTAAAAAAAGAAAGGAAGTTTCTAAAAATTCCAGCGTATTATTACTCCTTTACTAGGGCAAATTTAAAAAAAAAAAAACAAAAAACCTAAGCCTCCACATAAATTGTCCTCCCATTGTCTCTTTTTGGTGTAAATATCTGAATTGTGTTGTGTATGGCTATGTACATTTGGGAGGTTGCTCACGTAGCAGATATAAGACACCACCTCTTATCACTCTAATGTGCCGTGATGTTTTTTGTACAGTTGTGTCTGCTCTCAAATTTGCCATTGTTTTTTTATTAGTTTTCATATTACTTGTAGTGTTGGACCATGATCCTATGATGATATCACTTTACATTTAAATTTGTGCAGCAAAGACATTTCAATTTGAGCTTTGTTTGAAACTCATGTTGTGGTATTTTTCTCTTTTTTGGAATTTCAGAAATGTTGCCTGTTGTACAACTGTAGTTTTTGAATTCTATTTTCCTTCCTAATTGTTTAATCATTGTTGCTGTCCTTGCCTTGTTTACCTATGACTACGTATCACTCTGCTCCAGTTCCATCATTAAATTTGCTGCATACAATGATGAGTATTCTACAGAGAAGAGTGTTACCAGTGTTACCTGCTGAAGCAATGATGCCAAGACAACAATCTTATCCTTAATGTCAGCATAACCAAGTAGCTAGCTATAGATGTTAGAAAGCAGACCACACTCCTATCTACATCATAGTGGAGCAGCTTTGCATTTATTGCAGTGAGTGGCCCTGAAAACCCAACCAGTATCTTTACATCCTCAGATTAATATCACTAATCTTTACAGTGCACAGTGATGTCCTAGCTGCGTAAAAAGCTTATATAGCACCTACCCAACTTAAGAATATAAACCACTGCATAAGGTGGTGAAAGTAGCACAGAATATTAGTGCCACCCAGCTGCTTTCTGTTCTGGAAATATCCCATATAACAACACATACTGCTTTAGTCAGGCAAACAGTCTTTTTAAAAATCTCAGCCACCCTTTTTTTACTCCTCCTTAATCTGACAAGTGGTATAGCACCTTTCACACTCACACCAGTAAATTCGGGGATAGTTTCGATTCATAGATCATTAAGTTACTGAATAGCCAGTCATAGTTACACTACTGTATATGTTGAACTTTTGTTACCAAAACTTAATATTGGACGAGTAATAGTGGGAAGAAAAGGTGTCTGAAAGTATTTTAATAGCAAAAATGGGAATTGTGAAGGAGGGCAGAAGGTGTTAAATGTCTACTGTAGTTATATTAAACTTGTATGAAAATTTTTAATTTTAAAAACAAAATCTAAAAATTAGAGCAAAACATTGTCAGCCCTTTACTGGATTTTGTGAAGGTTTGATTTTAGGAAACTGCCTCCAGCAGGTTTAAATCAGCAGGAGATGTTAGTTGATCAGGCTCCTTGACCTCAGGACTGCTGATGTTGAACTTGCTACTAAAAAACAAGAATAGGAATTCATATGTTATGACCAGTAGGGGGCGTTGTGGCATCCAGGTCATACAGAAGTCCCATAAAATAGGGAGAGCAACAGCATCACCTGGCAGCACCTACGGACTGCTGCAGGGCTGCCCCACTGGACTACAGTTCCTAGCATTCCCTGCGGGTGTCTGAATAGATACTGAAGCTCAGAGATGCTGCCATCTAGTGGGTTGGGGAAGCATACAGCCTTGATAGGGAGCCTTCTCCCGATCTCTTCATTATATTGGGCTCTCGGCCGGTTAAGGGAACAATCCAATCACGGCAGGAATGGCAGCCTATGTGTGCTGTCCTTTACAAGGTATAAGTGACAGTTTTCAAGACAGTATGTTTAAACTCCAAAGGGAGGAGAAGCCTGTCTAGATTTATTATTCTATAATGATCAGGCAAGAATTTGGGGAATGAGGTGACTGAAACATTAGGATCTAATGAGTAATAAATTTTTCCTACACAGCTATAGAGAAGATAGTAAGTACATAAAAGCCTTAACATTTATTTTTCAATGTCATTGCACATTTGACAGGTTTCATAAGACTGGAAACCAATGTTTCTCTGAATGGGTTTCAAAAGTGGGGCGGCACGGTGGCGCAGTGGTAGCGCTGCTGCCTTGCAGTTAGGAGACTTGGGTTTGCTTCCCGGGTCCTCCCTGCGTGGAGTTTGCATGCTCTCCCCGTGTCTGTGTGGGTTTCCTCCGGGCTTCCTCCCACAGTCCAAAGACATGCAGGTTAGGTGGATTGGCGATTCTGAATTGGCTCTAGTGTGTGCTTGGTGTTTATGTGTGTCCTGCGGTGGGTTGACACCCTGCCTGGTATTGGTTCCTGCCTTGTGCCCTGTGTTGGCTGGGATTGGCTCCAGCAGACCCCCGTGACCCTATGTTCAGATTCAGTGGGTTGGAGAATGGATGGATGGATGGATGGGTTTCAAAAGTGGCCAGCACTGAAGAACAGCAAACATTTAAAAAGTTCATGAAATGATCTCAGATTACTCCTATTGCATAATCCCCATTTCAGTTATCAATCTTTATACTCGCAATATCCAAAATAAATGTATTTTTGATGCAATATTATTAAATAAATATGAGCAGTGTACAAAAGTTAAGTATGTTCAAATGGGATTGCATTTCGGAATAGAAAACTGCTCCCCCTAATCATGGGTTAAGAGTCCATTCTTCATTTCAGAAACTTGAATTTTCTTGATGACCTGAGATTTTTCAATGGACATGTTAATACAGTATGCAGTAATTTGCTGTTTTTTATTGTTGGCCCCTGGTTTTCCTCCATTAAAACCCACTGTATAAGAAGCTTTATTATGTCTGTTTTCCATGAATATATGAGATTGAACATTTTTATCTGCAATCACTACAAACAACACAATCAAGTTCTGCAGGAGTCAATATTGTGGCAGTCGTAATTAGTTTTCTTCTAAAGTAAGACAGAAGATTATTACAGTTGTTCAACAAAAGTACAGTATGAGATTAAAGTTTATAACAATATGATTCACAGTATAAATTAATTCCTATTATCTTTCTTTTCTCTACAGTTATACAAAGTAGACCAAATATTACTGGCTTGATTTATATATTTTTATTTATTTTTTTAGATGCATCAATGGCTAATGATGTACAGTACTTTACTTGTATCCTGTCTTTTTTTGGCCGTAGTTAATTTCTTCCTTGAAGTATGTACCGGAAGGAGAAAAGTATTCAGATCAAGAGCAGTGCCTCTGCCCTCTACAGCAACTTGAGTGTACTGCCAATCCCTGAGAAGTCTCTCACATATTTTACAGTTGTGCATGGAAATGTTCTGAACATGGTTAGTGCTTCTGGGGATGGCCTCAACTTCTCTCATCGGCAGTTACAGTCCAAGGAGGGAAGCATTACTGCCAGCTCTTCACTCATTATGCAGGTATGCATGTAAGAGCTAATTCTAAAAAGATATTGTTAACACTAAATTCATATAAGTGTTTGCTTAACACTTAGAATAGAACGTTAGTTTAAATAGCGACATTGATAATGGAAGGTTTTGTTTATTGAATAAGCTTGAAGGTTAATGCAACATTCTTCAAAGTCCTGGATCAGTCAGTAAATTGGCGAACCTCGGCCCATTCTTGCAGTTGAAGGACTGGGACTTTTGTGAAGGCTTCTTGTTTACTCTACCACAAAAGGCTTATCTGTTTAATATCACCTTGTCACATTTTTATTAGTCCTAAACTACCTCGTCTCAACTTTTTTGGACTGTGTTGCAGGCTTCAATTTCAGAATAAATGTACATCTCTAAATAACAATGCAGTTGATAAGGTAAATCTTGTTTTTTATTTGAAACAAGTCAAAATCACTCCTTTGTGTTTTTATTAGCATATTCTATGCTGTCCCAACTGTTTTGGAATTGGGATTGTATTTGTATTTTCAACCTTTAACCTGAAAGCCAGCAAAGTTAATTAGTATATTTCATTTATCATTTATTTATACTGGGCGGCATGGTGGCGCAGTGGTAGCGCTGCTGCCACGCAGTTAGGAGACCCGGGTTCGCTTCCCGGGTCCTCTCTGCGTGTAGTTTGCATGTTCTCCCCATGTCTGCGTGGGTTTTCTCCGGGCGCTCCGGTTTCCTCCCACAGTCCAAAGACACGCAGGTTAGGTGGGCTGCCGATTCTAAATTGGCCCTAGTGTGTGCTTGGTGTGTTTATGTGTTTCATGCGGTGGGTTGGCAACCTGTGTTGGCTGGGTTTGGCTCCAGCAGACACCCGTGACCCTGTGTTCAGATTCAGAGGGTTGGAAAATGGATGGATGGATGGATTTACTGATACAATAAAGTTTTCTCAATTGGTAGCACCACTTGTAACATATGGCCCACAGGTTTGCTTTTAGGGCGGGTTGCACATCCTCCTCCTTTTCATTTTGGTTTCTGGAATGCCAAACAACTTGCAAATCACTGTTCAGCACATTTTAGATATTTTTAATTTTTAGCTTTGTCTGATTAAGTGATGGGCTGTGGATCATGAATGATTTAGCCATTAGGCCACACTGCCAGCTTGTGTCCAGGAGAGGCTAGAACACATATATCATAGTTACAGTTGCAGTCAGCCCATCTCTATTCTTTAGAAGGAGTCAGTGACCCAACCATGCCATAAATTTCAAGGAGGGTCAAAGAGCACAGCCTTAGATGATAATATAGCTTAATATGCAAAGGACAGTTGCAGTGCTATGCCTAGGTTTGAAAATTTTAAAGTTGTGAGCCAAACAGAATAATGTGGTATACATTTCCAGACATAAGGTAGATTGTACATGCTTGTAAAGTAAGCCAGAATAAAAGAATCAAGGATTTGTCTTTTTGGTATTACATGGTGATGTCTGACTGGAGCTGCACAAGACAAAGATACATTGAGTGTGCATGATGAAAGGAGAAAAAGTACAGTAGCAAGACTTAGAAGATGCTGTTAATAGGGCTATGAAGAATGAATGTAAATTGAATAACGTTTGTAATGCAAAAGAGATCATGAGCAATAAGAAGTGGTTTTTTTTAGCCTTGTACTTATGCATATAGATTTGACTGCAAATCCTATAATTAATAGTGAAGCATGACATTAGTGAAGTCAAAATGTATTGAAATCATTTCATATTTATACTTCACTATCCATTTTGTAGGCATCATGGTGTGTATTACCTTCTCGAGTTCTGCTTGTACTTACCTCACAGAAGGGGATCCAGGTAAGATTTTTTTTTTTTTTGTTTGTTTGTTCTTTGTCTTAGATAGTGTGAGTTTCTACAAAAGACTATCTATCTATCTATCTATCTATCTATCTATCTATCTATCTATCTATCTATCTATCTATCTATCTATCTATCTATCTATCTATCTATCTATCTATCTATCTATCTATCTATCTATCTATCTATCTATCTATCTATCTATCTATCTATCTAATTGTTAATTTAATAATGGAGGTACTTTTAATAAGAAGCTGTTGAATGGGATTTCTGTTTGTGCTGTGGTATTTAAAGGTATTGAATCATAAAATTTCACATTACTAGGAAAATAAAATCACAATGTCTTGAATAACTAGGGAATAATGAAATTAAAGCAATGCTGCCTGGGAAGAGTTGTCTCAACTGGCCACTCCTGGCAGAGAGATTGGGCCAAATCACATTCTCAAATGTGGAAATTCTGGAGAAATATCCAAAGTCTTGCCCTGCAAAATGTCTGGGACAGATATTCTGGAATTAATATTTCAGCTTGTTCACTTCTCTTGACCTCAGACCAATTCATATCATTGTCTGTATGTGTAAACAAAAGCTACTGCAAGACCCTAGAGTTCTCTTCTGTTCATAGAAATTGTATGTAATTTTACAACTTGAAACAACTATTTATTTCTCAAATCCCCCTAACCAGTGCCAAGACAAAGGAATGCACTTAGTACTGTTTTTTTTTTTTGAAGAGTCTGTCTTTTTAAAGTAGTTCTCAATTTCTTTATAGATGTACGAGTCTGATGGTTCCATCATGGTCTACTGGCATGCACTGGATATTCCCGAAACACCTTCAGGTAAGAAAGTGCATTTCAAAGATGAACTATTTATGTTTTCAAAAAGACTAGTATAAAAAACAATAAATGCATGCAAACTTAATTAGACTATATGTGGTTGATTGTTTTATTTTTCTTCAGAAAATTTGTGATTATGTAGAAGGAAAAAAATGATCTGAATCTTTGCTGATTGGAAATGATTACCTTAGGCTTTTTTCTGTAGAAACATTTTTTTCTATGCCATATTTTCATGCACAGAGAAAAGAAAAACAAGCTAAATTAAGCCAGAATAATAATGAATAAGTAATAAAAAAATCAATATGATCTTGCGTGACATAGATATATAATTAGTAGAAACGTGGAGTCTAATATATAATACTGTATTCTAAGTTTCAAAAGATGAGCCCAATGATGAGGTCAGATGGCTTGGAGGACAGAAAAAACAAACAAAAAAAAAAAAATCAAGCTGGAGAAAAAAAAAAAAAACAAACCCTGCAGGAGTTTCAATGTCAAAAGACCACCCAGCCCCCACTGGGCAATCTACCTAACATAAAAGTGCTTAAGTCATTGCTCATTGTTCCCAGGCTTGTGGTAGGTCTTGTGGACATCTGTGTTGTGTTTATATATATATATATATAGATAGATAGATAGATAGATACTTTATTAATCCCAAGGGAAAATTCACATACTCCAGCAGCAGCATACTGATAAAAAACAATATTAAATTAAAGAGTGATAAAAATGCAGGTATAACAGACAATAACTTTGTATAATGTTAACGTTTACCCCCTGGGTGGAAGTGAAGAGTCGCATAGTGTGGGGGAGAAACGATCTCCTCAGTCGGTCAGTGGAGCAGGACAGTGACAGCAGTCTGTCGCTGAAGCTCCTCCTCTGTCTGGAGATGATATTGTTTAGTAAATGCAGTGGATTCTCCATGATTGACAGGAGCCTGCTCAGCGCCCGTTGCTCTGCCACAGATGTCAAACTGTCCAGCTCCGTTCCTACAATAGAGCCTGCCTTCCTCACCAGTTTGTCCAGGCATGAGGCGTCCCTCTTCTTTATGCTGCCTCCCCAGCACACCACCGCGTAGAAGAGGGCGCTTGCCACAACCGTCTGATAGAACATCTGCAGCATCTTATTACAGATGTTGAAAGATGCCAGCCTTCTAAGGAAGTATAGTCGGCTCTGTCCTCTCTTGCACAGAGCATATGTATATATGTATGTATATAATATATATATGTGTGTGTGTGTGTACATATATATGACTTTATATATTCCAAAAATCATTATGTTTGCCACCCCATAATATACATATTATTCAACATATACATATATACACACATATATACTGTAAATATCCATTTTCCAACCCGCTGAATCCAAACACAGGGTCACGGGGGTCTGCTGGAGCCAATCCCAGCCAACACAGGGCACAAGGCAGGAACCAATCCTGGTCAGGGTGCCAACTCCCCACAGGACACACACAAACACACCAAGCACACACTAGGGCCAATTTAGAATCGGCAATCCATCTAACCGGCATGTATTTGGACTGTGGGAGGAAACCGGAGCGCCCGGAGGAAACCCACACAGACACGGGGAGAACATGCAAACTCCACGCAGGGAGGACCTGGGAAGCGAACCCAGGTCTCCAAACTGTGAGGCAGCAGTGCTACCACTATATAAATATATACAGTATATATATAATATATATATTTATATAACCACCCCCAGCCGCTCACCACAACATATACATATATACACATAAATATACACACATATACATATATACAAGTGGGTACGGAAAGTATTCAGACCCCCTTCAATTTTTCACTCTTTGTTATATTGCAGCCATTTGCTAAAATCATTTAAATTAATTTTTTCCCTCATTAATGTACACACAGCATCCCATTTTGACAGACAAAAAAAATAATTTTTGAAATTGTTGCAGATTTATTAAAAAAGAAAAACTGAAATATCACATGGTCCTAAGTATTCAGACCCTTTGCTCAGTATTTAGTAGAAGCACCCTTTTGAGCTAATATAGCCATGAGTCTTCGTGGGAAAGATGCAACAAGTTTATCACACCTGGATTTGGGGATCCTCTGCCATTCCTCCTTGCAGATCCTCTCCAGTTCTGTCAGGTTGGATGGTAAACGTTGGTGGACAGCCATTTTTAGGTCTCTCCAGAGATGCTCAATTGGGTTTAAGTCAGGGCTCTGGCTGGGCCATTCAAGAACAGTCACAGAGTTGTTGTGAAGCCACTCCTTCGTTATTTTAGCTGTGTGCTTAGGGTCATTGTCTTGTTGGAAGGTAAACGTTCGGCCCAGTCTGAGGTCCTTAGCACTCTGGAGAAGGTTTTTGTCCAGGATATCCCTGTACTTGGCTGCATACATGTTTCCCTCGATTGCAACCAGTCGTCCTGTCCCTGCAGCTGAAAAACCCCCCCACAGCATGATGCTGCCACCGCCATGCTTCATTGTGGGGACTGTATTGGACAAGTGATGAGCAGTGCCTGGTTGTCTCCACACATACCGCTTAGAATTAAGGCCAAAAAGTTCTATTCAACTCCAAACTCCAGGCGGGCTGCCATGTGTCTTTTACTAAAGAGTGGCTTCCGTGTGGCCACTCTATCATACAGGCCTGATTGGTGGATTGCTGCTGAGATGGTTGTCCTTCTGGAAGGTTCTCCTCTCTCTACGGAGGACCTCTGGAGCTGTGACAGAGTGACCATCGGGTTCTTGGTCACCTCCCTGACTAAGGCCCTTCTCTCCCGATCGCTCAGTTTAGATGGCCGGCCAGCTCAAGGAAGAGTCCTGGTGCTTTCGAACTTCTTCCACTTATGCATGATGGAGGCCACTATGCTCATTGGGACCTTCAAAGCAGCAGAAATTTTTCTGTAACTCTTCCCCAGATTTGTGCCTCGAGACAATCCTGTCTCGCAGGTCTATAGACAATTCCTTTGACTTCGTGCTTGGTTTGTGCTCTGACATGAACTGTCAAATGTGGGACCTTATATAGACAGGTGTGTGCCTTTCCAAATCATGTCCAATCAACACAGGTGGACTCCAATTATGCTGCAGAAACATCTCAAGGATAATCGGGGGAAACAGGATGCACCTGAGCTCAATTCTGAGCTTCATGGCAAAGGCTGTGAATACTTATGCACATGTGCTTTCTCAATTTTTTTATTTTTAATAAATTTGCAAAAATCTCAAGTAAACTTTGTTCACATTGTCATTATGGGGTGTTGTGTGTAGAATTCTAAGGAAAAAAATGAATTGAATCTATTTTGGAATAAGGCTGTAACATAACAAAATGTGGAAAAAGTAATGCATTGTGAATACTTTCCGGATGCACTGTGTGTGTATATATATATATATATATGTGTGTGTATATATATATGTGTATGTATATATATATATATATATGTATATATATATGTATGTATATATATATGTATATGTATATATATATATATATATATATATATATATATATATATATATATATATATATATATATATGTGTATATATATATATATATATATGTATATATATATGTATATATATATATATATATATATATGTATATATATATATATATATATATATGTATATGTATATATATATATATATATATATGTATATGTATATATGTATATGTATATATATATATATATATGTATATATATATATATATATATATGTATATGTATATATATATATATATATATATATATATATATATATATATATATATATGTATATATGTATATATGTATATGTATGTGTGTGTGTGTGTATATATGTATATGTTGTGGTGAGCGGCTGGGGTGGTACCCAGCCGGGACGCCTGAAAGGACCGGAAGAGGAACTACGTCTCCTCTGGACCACGAGAGGGCAGCCACCCTGGTTGCTATGGGGACCACGGGAACAAAGCATGGAAGCTCAACCCTTTAGTGGCCCATGGTCACCGCCAGGGGTCACCCAGATTCCTGAAAAGCTCTGGAGGTAAGCACTTCCGCAACACCCGGAAGTGGTGGCGGAAGGATTACCAGGGACACCTGGAGTTCTTCCGGGTGCTTAACCGGCACTTCTGCCACACCAGGAAGTGCCGGCGAAAGTTCATCTGGAGGCACCTGGATCACATCCAGGTGAACATGAAAGGGGCCGCCTCCCTCCATTTGTCAGCAGGAGTCGGGTGGAAGAGGACAGGCTTGGAGGAGAGGAGTGGAGGAGGTCAGAAAGAGAGGCATTGAGGGAGGCCTGGATTTAAGGGTGCTTGGTGCTGGTGCACTAGGTTGTGTGCGCACTTGTAAACAGAAAATGTATAATAAACCTATGTGTGGTTTCAAACCATCAGTGTCTGCCAGTCTGTGTCCGAGCTGCTTTCCACAATGTATATATATGTATGTGTATATATATATGTGTATACAGTATATATATACAGTGGTGTGAAAAACTATTTGCCCCCTTCCTGATTTCTTATTCTTTTGCATGTTTGTCACACAAAACGTTTCTGATCATCAAACACATTTAACCATTAGTCAAATATAACACAAGTAAACACAAAATGCAGTTTTTAAATGATGGTTTTTATTATTTAGGGAGAAAAAATCCAAACCTACATGGCCCTGTGTGAAAAAGTAATTGTCCCCTTGTTAAAAAAGAACCTAACTGTGGTGTATCACACCTGAGTTCAATTTCCGTAGCCACCCCCAGGCCTGATTACTGCCACACCTGTTTCAATCAAGGAATCACTTAAATAGGAGCTGCCTGACACAGAGAAGTAGACCAAAAGCACCTCAAAAGCTAGACATCATGCCAAGATCCAAAGAAATTCAGGAACAAATGAGAACAGAAGTAATTGAGATCTATCAGTCTGGTAAAGGTTATAAAGCCATTTCTAAAGCTTTGGGACTCCAGCGAACCACAGTGAGAGCCATTATCCACAAATGGCAAAAACATGGAACAGCGGTGAACCTTCCTAGGAGTGGCCAGCCGACCAAAATTACCCCAAGAGCGCAGAGACGACTCATCCGAGAGGTCACAAAAGACCCCAGGACAACGTCTAAAGAACTGCAGGCCTCACTTGCCTCAATTAAGGTCAGTGTTCACAACTCCACCATAAGAAAGAGACTGGGCAAAAACGGCCTGCATGGCAGATTTCCAAGACGCAAACCACTGTTAAGCAAAAAGAACATTAGGGCTCGTCTCAATTTTGCTAAGAAACATCTCAATGATTGCCAAGAAAAAGGGAAAATACCTTGTGGACTGATGAGACAAAAGTTGAACTTTTTGGAAGGCAAATGTCCCGTTACATCTGGTGTAAAAGGAACACAGCATTTCAGAAAAAGAACATCATACCAACAGTAAAATATGGTGGTGGTAGTGTGATGGTCTGGGGTTGTTTTGCTGCTTCAGGACCTGGAAGGCTTGCTGTGATAGATGGAACCATGAATTCTACTGTCTACCAAAAATCCTGAAGGAGAATGTCCGGCCATCTGTTCATCAACTCAAGCTGAAGCGATTTTGGGTGCTGCAACAGGACAATGACCCAAAACACACCAGCAAATCCACCTCTGAATGGCTGAAGAAAAACAAAATGAAGACTTTGGAGTGGCCTAGTCAAAGTCCAGACCTGAATCCAATTGAGATGCTATGGCATGACCTTAAAAAGGCGCTTCATGCTAGAAAACCCTCAAATAAAGCTGAATTACAACAATTCTGCAAAGATGAGTGGGCCAAAATTCCTCCAGAGCTGTAAAAGACTCATTGCAAGTTATCGCAAACGCTTGATTGCAGTTATTGCTGCTAAGGGTGGCCCAAGCAGTTATTAGGTTCAGGGGGCAATTACTTTTTCACACACGGCCATGTAGGTTTGGATTTTTTTTCCTCCCTAAATAATAAAAACCATCATTTAAAAACTGCATTTTGTGTTTACTTGTGTTATTTTTGACTAATGGTTAAATGTGTTTGATGATCAGAAACATTTTGTGTGATAAACATGCAAAAGAATAAGAAATCAGGAAGGGGGCAAATAGTTTTCCACACCACTGTGTGTGTATATATGTATATATATATATATATATATATATATATATATATATATATATGGGGCACTGTAATTTAAATATCAATAATATATAGGGTGAGCCAAAAATAAGTACTAAATTTCAAACATTTATTCTACAAAAACACTACAAGATAAAATAAATTTCATTACGACAAAAGGAAGGATGTACAAAATAGATTTCTTTCACTGTGGTTTAAAAATGATGTCTTGAAGGTGGTGCCCATCATCAACATACTCTTCGAGTTGATTTCTGAACCCTCGAATGACTTATTCAGCCATTTCAAGGGGAATAGTGGTGATTTCATTGCGATTAGCATCCTTGAGGGCTTTAAGATTTTGATGTCGTTGTGTGTATACCTTCGACTTGAGATACCCCCACAAGAAGGAATTGCATGGAGCGAACGTGAATGCCACCTGACATCGCTGCGCAGGGAGATCAGCTTCCCAGGAAACTTCGCCAGCAAAACTTGCATGGATCTCCACACCGTATGAGCTGTTGCTCCATCCTTTTCAAACCAGGCATCCACCATATCCATTTCTTCCAGTTGGGGCCGCAGAAAGTTCTTTAGCATTTCAATGTAATAAATAAGGACAAGGACTTGTGCAGGGGAAAATTTACACAGTAAAGTCCACTAACATGGTGTGTTATGTACCATGCTTGAATATTTCTAGTTTTACTATAGAAACTTTTCAGTTATTTAAAAAACCATTTCCACATATAAAAAAAGTTTAAATTGGATCAATTAAAGCAGGGGTTCTTCTTATTAGCTGTAGCAGATTTAGAGAAATGATTTAATCTTTAACTTCATTCAAATAAAGAAAAATTGCAATATATATTGTGACCTAGATATAGATGTAATATTGTATTGTGTGGTCTCTGGTAGTTGCTAACACTAGCATATATATAATTTTATTTTTTACTTTTGACTTGCCTGGTATTCTTTTTCTACAACTCTGTCAAATGTTTTCTTTCAACTGCAGCACAAGCCGTGTTTGCACGTGGAATTGCAGCAGCCAGAGGTAACTTCATTTGTGTCGGTAAGTCTGCTTATGTTGTTTACTCATTGTAGTAGTTTGGATAAAAGCAATTGTCCTTAGTAGAGGAGAGGCTAATGTTCACTTTGTGAAGAGAAGGGAAAACAAAGAGAACAGAGAGGTAGTTCTAGACAGTTTATACCATAGATATGAATACATGTCCATCAGCAGCTGGACAAAAAGTTGAAATATTTATGAATTTTGCATGTTATAAAGAGCATAGATATGCACATTAAGTGTTCTGATTCAGAGTTTTAAACTTACATTCTAATACTTCTAAGAAAGGTCTTTACTGTCTAAGATACCAATGTAGTCCGCATATCATATATTGTCATGGTAAGTGGAACATAGAAGGTGAGGCAACATATATAGTACTTTGTGTAGTTGAGGCACCATGATACAATAAAGAAGACATTTTAATAGTATAAACTACACAGAAAAGAGCAACCTAAGTGGCTTCAATCTAAAGGACTCGTTCTACTCTGACATCCTCAGATACCGAACTTTTTAAATTTTGAAAGAGAAAGTTTTTAGAAGATTAATTGAGGTCCTGAATTAATTTGTACAGCTGATCTTGAAAAATGATTTAGTTTAATGCTGAAACACATTTCGTAAGAAATTAGTGGAAATTAAAGAGAAAATACATTCAAGACAGAAACCAATGAGCACTTGCTTATACAAAGTGTTATGCAAATCTGGAACAAGCAACACATAATCTACCAGTTGTCAAGGTCAAATGGGGTAGACAAAGTGTGGATAAGCTCCTTTGATGAGTTCAATGACCAGCAGTAGGTAGAAAAGGCTTGGAGCCCTAACCTGGAAGTTTGACTAAGCTGTCTGAAATGTATGCTTTGGAAGGCATTTGTTCTCTCATCAAGGCTAAGAGGTTGACTTGTGGCCATCAACCCTAATTGTAAAAGCTGTTTGTTACAGAAACTGTGACTGTACCACAACAATCGGTCTGGATTCAAGATGATTTCTCTTCAGGAATATTTAAGGTGTATAATGGTAATAGCCAAAAAAATCTTTTAACAATGAAATTAAATAGCCAAATAGGGACCTGTAATATCAAAACTCTGTACAAGATTGGAAGGATAATGCAGGTTGCCAGTGACATGAGGAGGTACAACATGAACTACAAAGGACTAAATTCACTATCACGTATGAACAAAATCATCTTCTCCAGGCATGAAGAAGAAGATCACAAACATGGTCAAGGACTAGAACTTAAATGTCTTCAGATGTAAGGAAACCCTTGAATGGAAATCAGTGTCATCCAAAGTGAGAAAGACAACAATTATCGAGTGCTACTTACCTAGGAGATTTGAACTCTAAGTTTGGAGATGAAACACTGTAAATTAATTCATTGCAGGTGGACATGGACTTGGCAACTGAAATTTGAATAGGGAACTTGAAATTAGTAGATCAGTGACCCTACAGAAACTAATCCATAAAGCAAAATTGTCCCCAGATGAGCAGACAGAGAATCAAATAGACTGTCTAGTCATCACATAGCTCTCCATAACTCCTGAGAGCTCAATGCCAATTATTGACTGGAGGAATTAAAACTTAATCATCACATAGTACTAGTGGTACAGTCTTCTGGATGCCAGAGTCACAAAGGGAGCAGAAGCTGCATCACATTACCAACTTGTGTTAAGAATTCTGCATAACTTCATAGATATTTCAGATAGCAGATGTGTATTGCTTTGCAGATTACATTACTCTGCTTTCACTTTACCAGCAGTGCAGACAAAGATCACATAGCTACAAGAAGTAGTGGAAAAGCAGGACCAAGGTTTAAGTAATGGCATAACATGGGTTGTAAGCTGAACAACAAACAACATGAGTTCATTCAACTAAATGGAAAAATACTTCCAGAAAGATGCAAATGTATGTTTCTTGGCAGTGTTACTTTAGAGAAGACGACGGTAGTGAGAATGTTCAGTTTGTAAGATCTGCGTCATCAACAAAAATATCAAGTGTGTCCTTCTCTGTGGCTTGGAAACTTGGATGATCACCAGAGGCATTACCAACAAACTGTATCAACAGATGCCTACATTATATTTTCAATATCTGGCGGCTAGATAAGATTTCAAATGCTAAATTGTGGGAAGCAGCCAGCCTAATAGTCATCAACCAAGAAATCCCAAGTAGATATTGTTGCAGACCGGAGTAAAGTGGGTGTGACATACATCATTTTTGCCAATCATATATTAAATTTGTGTATGTCAGGCACTTATGAGCCAATCAAAATTAAAATGTTGCGGTCAATCACTTTTTTTATTCAGCAAATCCCCAATCGGTGTTATTTGTCATTCATGTTCTACTTCATCTTTACTGATATTTAAATAGGAAGGCGGAAGTAATTTCTAAAGGTGGACATGTAAGATAATTTCTAAATGTGGACGGTGAAGATAAAGTGACTGTAACAGACGAAGTGTATACTTGTAAAGTATATCTCTGACGGTAGCCTACTAGTGCCAGTATCTCTCGAGTGTATTATTAATAATAATAATAATAATAATTGGTCAGTTGAATTGAAAATCAGAATGCACAAAGAAGATTCATTTAACAAACAGACTGATCAGGGAATATACTGAAGTCGAAGCATTATAACTGCAGCATGCCCACTTCTATATATTATATATAAATAAAAGAACAATGTAATGGGGATGGACATGTTTGTAATGTACAAAAAAGTAATGAAACAGTACAATGCAGTTATAAAAATTAAAGAAAAAATGTAGATGACATCAATTGGGTAAAACAGATACACAGTCAATTTCAAACATCAACGATCTTTGACGATAACAGAGTGTCCTTTATTATTTATATCAATAGTTAAATTAAATATACACAATTCTATTATGCACAGTCAGTTTCACACTCTTAAAAAAAAAAAAAAAAAAGGCAAAAGACAAATAAAGAAAATGACATGTTTATAGTGTAGGGGTTGAGATGAATCCTAAGGTTAAATGATTTAGTAATGCAGTCCTTGTGCTTAACACCACACTATGACCTTTCTTAAATGAAATTGTGTAGTCAAAATTGGCTTAGCTAAGGTGACTCTTGTCGAGGTGACAAAATTGTTTGTGTATTCTTGATGAAATCAAGTGTTGATTTCTAAAGATATAATGTATGTTCTTTTTTTGCGGGGTATTGGAAATTCATGATTCACATAAGGTTAAGGCAGGTGTTGGCGTTTGCTAGGTTGTGATTAGTGCTAAATCCTGTGAGGCTGAGGCAGATGCTGGTAATAACAGATGACTTGAGGAAGAGGACACTGAAGGGGTGGATGGGGGTAGTCCTTCTTTTGGAACACATCTTTGTAAATGTTCTGGAAACAGTCCTTTGTAGAACTGTGACAGTTCATTTAAAGCAGTGATAGTGCGCTCTCTCTTTGCATCACAAATTGCAATGATAAATGAGCTTGCTTAGAGCAGTATAAAATTACAATTACATAAGTTAAAACAAACAAATACAAATGCATGTCAACACAATTCAAATTGTTATTTTGCATTTAGTAACAGTCAAATAAGCAGGAATGAAGAAACAGTAAATAAGCAAAAACTAAGTCTAAGCCAAACAAAATTTAAAACATATATCGTGTGTATATGAACTGTGCAAATAAAATTGTAGCTTCATCTCTTTTTGGATTTTTAGAGCTTCTTTAAATCCCATTGGTTGATGTAAAATAATCTATACTAATAAAAGGCAAAGCCCTCACTCACTCATTCACTCATTCACTCACTCACTCACTCACTCACTCACTCACTCACTCACTCACTCACTCACTCACTCACTCACTCACTCATCACTAATTCTCCATCTTCCCGTGTAGGTAGAAGGCTGAAATTTGGCAGGCTCATTCCTTACAGCTTACTTACAAAAGTTGGGCAGGTTTCATTTCGAAATTCTACGCCTAATGGTCATAACTGGAAGGTATTTTTCTCCATTAACTGTAATGGAGTTGAGCTGGAAGGGCGGAGTTTCGTGTGACATCATCACGCCTCCCACGTAATCACGTGAACTGATTGTCAACGCAGTGCGTAGAAAACCAGGAAGACCTCCAAAAAGCGCTTAAGAAAACATGCATTATATAATTGAGAAGGCAGCGAAAAACAATAAGAAGCGAGCGAGTGACATATACTACCATATTCATGAGTGTTGCTGCCTCGAAAGAAAGCAAGGTGTAAACCTAAACTTTAAATTAAGTTCATAGACAGGCTACGCTGCTTTCACATGCCCACAGGTAATGCGGGATACAAGTTTAATGAGAGGACGCAGGATATAAACGAGAGTTTTGATCACTTTGTAACTAAGTTAAAATTGTAGGTGAAGGGGTGTGCTTATGCAAATTCCGAGACTGTGTTTGTGGGGATTGACAGTTAAGGCGGGTGGGGGAGTCACGTCATCATCTCCCCTCCCATTCATCTAATTTCGGTCTGAGCTGAGCTCAGCGGCTAATGCCGTCTTTCGAAGCAACTTCGTCAGACTGCCACCAAATACTCACAGAAAAATCCACAAGTTAATACACACGCTGTCTCTAGAGTTTCTCCACACTGAATCCTCCAGGCACTACTTACAAAAGGTCACATTGACAATCGTGTTACGCTATTTTTAAAATCTTTCCTTTTCTTAGCACAAGCACAGCTGAGAAGCTTCGATGCATGTGCTCCATAACGTTAAAAATAATGCATTTAATCACACTTTGCATTACAAGCAAAGGGAGCTTTTGTCAATGCATGATTTCCTGGTACACGATTACATTGATCAGCGCATCCCGATTCATTTTACCCTCGCACCACCTTAGTTTGAGAAGAAGTCTGAAAAATATGAGGTTAACACAGAAAACAGATCACCAATTCAAGCTTTATGAATAATCGATTCGCCATCAATAATTGTTTTGGTAAAGCCATCCTCCTTCCATTTTATAATTTTTCCGCCAATAGCCATGATTAAATGAACGGTAAATAAAGTAAGAGCAAAGCGAGGGTGACTTATTTAGGCAGGCATATATATGACAGCAACACTCATGACAATGTCAATCATGTTACGCTATTATTAAAATGTTTCCTTTTCTTTTCATTACTTCTTTAACACACTACTTCTCCGCTAGACGCGGGATTTTGCTATATATATAATATATGAATGACCTCCAAAGAGCGCTGAGACTTTTGATATCATGAACGTGTCTGCAAAACTGTGGTCTCCTGCCCAGCAAAAGTCGAGCAGCCAGCGCATGCGCATAGCTGTGCCGGCCTTTGAGACGCTGACTGCGCTTCTGCCTTAAGTCAAAGTGAGCACTTTTAATTTTTTCATCCTCCCCGCGCTATAGCCCAGACAAGTGCAAACACGGACCCCTTTTCTACACCACGGCAAAATAATATTAAGGCGATTCACACTTTCTTTGCACGATATGATTATGAGGTCCTCACTCGGATTATGAAGACACGCACACGAGTGGAGGACTGACAGTGCCATCACAGCCGATTAATGGCGGGACGCCTCACCAGTCTACACAAGACCCACCGCGACTGTCCCCAAAAGGCGATCATAACGCCAGCGAACACATCTCTATACTATATAAAAGAAAAAGGCAACTTTCCTTTCTTTACACCTTTTTCCTTTTATCCCAAACCAAAGCCTTTCTCTTAACACTGCAGAGGACACAAAACTAATTTTCTTTAAATGCCGGTAAGGCACATTACCAGAGGCACAAATTTGAACGCTCACATAGAAAATGTAATTTCTATACCACAGCCGTCGTGTAGCGCCTTTCAAAAGGGATCTACTACCGAGAGATGATCCATATACATTTTAGCTGCTGTTAGTTACTTACCTGTTGTGTTACACAGTCTTTAAAATGTAGTTTACCCGAAACCACTCCAGTAGTGCTCAATGTACCTGTACTTCTTAAAACGTTAATGTTTTACTGTTTAATAACTTATAGACTATATTTTATTATTTTTCCCTTGCACTCAGTGACCAAAGCTATACACACACATATAGACACATACAAACATACACATAAGTATATCTATGTGTATATATATATATATATACACACATACATACATACATACACACATATATATATGTGTGTATGTATGTATGTGTATATATGATGTAGATAGGTATGTATATATATATATATATGTATATGTAGATATGTATATAGATATGTAGATATGAAGATATGTATGTGTATATATATGTATGTATGTGTGTGTGTGTGTGTGTGTGTGTGTGTGTATATATATATGACAGCAGCAATCCAAGCTGTGAGAAAACACTAAAAAGGAGGCGTGTCAGACGTTGTGGTACATTTTCTGATGCAGCTAGATCGAAAAAACTTTGTGACGCTGCTGCCAAATACACAAAACAATTACTTTGACAATCATGTTACATTATTTTTAAAATGTTTCCTTTTCTTTTTCATAACTTCTTTAACACATGACATCGCAAGCGCGGTATTTTGCTATATATATATATCACAGCGACACTCATAACAGTGACAAAACAATTACATTGACAATCATGTTACATTATTTTCAAAATGTTTCCTTTTCTTTCTCTTTCCTTCTTTAACACACTACTTCTCAGCTGCCATATATATATATATATATATATATATATATATATATATATATATATATATATATATATATATATATATATATATATATATATATATATATATATATATATATATATATATATATATATATATATATATATATATATATATATATATATATATATATATATATATATATATATATATATATAGATATATATATATATATATATAGAGATATAGATATATATAGAGATATAGATAGATAGATATGAAAACAACATATATATATATATATAGATAGATAGATAGATAGATATGAGAACAACACTCATATCAATGACAAAACAATTACATTAACAATCAAGTTACGTTGTTTTTCAAATTTTTCCTTTTCTTTTTCGTACCTTCTTTAACACACTACTTCTCCGCTCAGAAGCGCGGGTATTCTGCTAGTGGTATTATAAAACACAAAAATGTTTGGCATGAAATAAACTGCCACTAATTCAATCCAAAACATTAAGTAATAAATTGTTCAATCAGAGTAACCTATGTTAAAACACTGATAAAAATCACTAAGTTTGTGCACAAGTAAATACATTTATACATCTGTGAGAAACTGACTTCCTGTCCTAGACTTACCCCATCTAATATCCATGGCACCTGATGCTCATCTGTGACCCTAACCAGGCTAACAGGCCAGGGCAAACAGCAATCACTGAAACAGCAAATCTCTTTTTAAAATTACTTTAACACTGTTTTAACAGTTCATTGAAAATGGAATGAAAGTCCTCAATTCCTGCCCTCTCCAAGATGCCTTCAAAAAGTAAAACGTTTTTGCAAACTGTCCTTTTGGTGAAGTTAACATGGTTCTATGTACAGACATGAATTATAATCTATATATTCTTCAGCCACCTTATATCTTTAAAATAAAAATTAAAATACTAGTGTATATTGAGCTAATGTTGGTTGCACGTTTGTTATCCTAATATTGTCTGTTGTTAATAACAGCACAGTAAACTATATCAACCACTGTAGCCTTTTACATACAACAGAAAAATATAGGCAATTGATCTGTATATGAAAAATATGATACTACAGCTGGTTAAAGAACTGCAAGTGCCAAACAATTTCTTCTTCACTATCATCATCAATTGCCATTTCTATGTGGGGTCGATGTGCTTGAAAAATGATTATTAATACAAACGTAAAGGTTCACACTACAAACACAACGGTGCAACACAAAGTTATTAAAAAATAAAAAAAACAAGAAGAAAACTTTGCAATTACAAATTTTAAACATTTTCATTTCAAAGCACACTTCCTTCCATGTCAAAAATAACAAGCAATTAGTTTCTGCACTTCTTCTTCTTTTATTTAATGGAGTTTTGTCGCTTGGTACAATAGTAGGTTATGGTAACTCTATAAGGCAGAACCTCAAAGCGGTAGGGTCGATGAACTGTGAAACGATTGGTGGAAGTTACACTTGATAGACAACTTGAAACCGTTGATAATTGGTCAAATGAGTTTTTGATTACCATACAGTAACAACGATCTCATTCGTTGAAGTTCTGAATTTGCACAATATGATTTGCTGAAGTTAAATTTGATTGAAAGTTATCCCCCCTCTAGATCCAGCCTTAATGTCTTCGGTCTGTAGCATTACCCTTCTTATGGTGCTTTTCCACTGCATAGTACGGCACGACACGGATCAGTTCAGCTCACTTTTGGGGGGTTTTCAACTGGGAACAGTACCTGGTACCTGGTCCTTTTTTTAGTACCACCTCAGCCGAGGTTCCAAGCGCGCCGAACTGTTACCAAAACGTGACGTGTAAACTGCTGGTCACTGATTGGCCGGAGAAAATCATCATTACTGCGTCACTGGCTATTCTTTTCATTAAAGGTACACACACGCGGAAGTTTGTGTCCCGTCTCTCCATCGCTGGACGCAGTTTGTTGCGTAAGTGGATGAATGTTTCTTCAGACATTCGAAAGTTCTCCAGCCACTGAGTGTTTGTAAAACCGGGAACAATCACATCCCACCACTCTGAAGCATGGTTAAATGTCCAAACAGATGGTCTGTTGCGGCGACTTTTTTGCAAAATGTGGAAGATCTGTAATATACAGAATCAGCATTTTAATGTTACACTGGCAGTTAAGTTCATTTTATGCTTTGCAACAGTGATAAAAGTTAGCTAGTGATGTGCTTTTTTTAGATGCTTACCCTTGTGCGTCGTCGAGCTAAAGTGTTGTTGTTGTCTGTGTGTTGTTGTAAAAGTTCCACGGTGTCACGGCAGTAGAGGCGGCGCAACTATAACGACACGTGAATAATCCCACTCTAAAGCGGTACTAAACTGCAGTCGAAACGCAAACCGAGCCGAACTGAGCCGAACCAAGGTGAGCTGTACTGAACCGTGCTGTGCCGTACTATGCAGTGGAAAAGCGCCTTTAGAAATCCTGAAGAAAACAATTGGGTTGGATTGGTCACAACCTACCAAAGACCTTTACCATCATCACAAGACAAACCCTGCAATGTAATGTGTTCTGTGAGACTTTGTTGAAGCATAGGCTAATGGATCAACAAAAAATTTGGCTCAGGCATGTTGGTCCTTGACGACTAGCTGTTGGTTGGTCTCGTGGTATAAATGTGATTCTGAAATGAAAATACATGTCTGAAGACAACTTGTTAAGTTTGTAGTGAATTGCAGCAAAATCTGACACTGCAAAGGATATGCCCGCTGGGCTCCTTCCTGAAACACCCAACCCCAATTCCTCAAGTCTGTGTAATTTTAACCTTCAAAGTTATAGGGACAGAGTAAAAGATGTGATCCTGAGAGAAAATAAAAAGCTAAAATTGTTGTCATCAGTTTAGGAGTTCAGTAGCACAAGGTAGCTGAAAGGCAATGATTAATTTGTACATTGTAATGAGCGTGGCAAGAGAAGAGACAGGCAGACAGACACACACATAGGCCTCTGCAGTGGCTTGATTCCACGTGTTTACAATATGGCATAACAAAAACAACAACGAATAGAGTTTAGATAAGCATTGTGGTCTATGTATGTAATGCATTTTAAAGAGCTGCGGCTATACTCTGGCATGGCAAGTTTGTTTTTCTAATTAGACAGTCATGTTAACTTACTTTAGTTTTTCATTTAGACATGCAGTCAGAAAGTGGATACTGTTCAGCCTTGTCTGTACTTCTACTGGAGTTATTAGGCATATTTACTGATTAAGGTTTTTTGAGTACTGAAAGCTACATCGCCTTTGACTCTTCATTAACAGATGTCCTTTTCATCTCTTTTTGACTGGGTTTGACATATTGTTTATTTTAAATGCATATTTTGAAGTTCATATTTTCACAAACGGCTGCTGATTCTTTCAGCCTTGCATTGGCTCCTACACTATCATCATAACTGAGAGCAGACACAACACTTTTACAACTAGCACATTGATGTTTTTGAATGCCAGTGTATAGCTTGATGTTACAGAAAGGTTTTTCTCTTGCAGCAGGTTATTCATTGTGCTTTCTGCACACACACCTCACAGTTATATATTTAATAGGGGTCTTTTTGGAGGTTTACCGACTGTAGACAGGTTATTGTAATCTGAAGCTTGCTCTTTGCTGCTCAGAATCACTGCCCTTGCTTATGAGATGTTGGATTGGTTTAGAAATGTGACACATTGTTGTCTTCTTCTTCTTTCGGCTGCTCCCGTTAGGGATTGCCACAGTGGATTATCTTCTTCCATATCTTTCTGTCCTCTGCATCTTCCTCTGTTACACCCATCACCTGCATATCCTCTCTCACCACATCCATAAACCTCCGCTTAGGCCTTCCTCTTTTCCTCTCCCCTGGCAGCTCTATCCTTAGCATCCTTCTCCCAATATACCCAGCATCTCTCCTCTGCACATGTCCAAACCAACGCAATCTCGTCTCTCTGACTTTGTTTCCCAACCGTCCAACTTGAGCTGACCCTCTGATGTACTCATTTCTAATCCTATCCATCCTCGTCACACAATCTAATTTTTCCCACCCAGTTTTGAGTAAAATTCACTCATTGTTGTGTCCAAATGTATATATTATACATCTGACTCAGCAAGACTAGCTGTTGGTGGACCTTTACATTGAATTGCTTGCTCTGTCTCATACCACTGATGATATGGAGGCCACTGCCTGAAGATGGATACCTTTTATGTTACTAGAGTCATTACGGAATTTTACTTGAAATCTTCTAGCATTTCCACCAGGTTTATAATTTTAAAGCTACTTTAAAATCTAGATGATAGGTAAGCCTACAGTAAGTAACATGTTGCATTCAATAAACGTATAGTGTAAAGTATTATAAATAATGTACTTTTTAATAGAGTTGTTCTCAAACGTATATCGGCTGCATTTTATTTTGTTATTATAACTGAAAAAATCCTTTAACTTGTTTGTATAATTTGATCTTTTAAGTGTTCTGATATCTTCACAAATTGGTGTGCTGAAAAATCTATTTAATTTAGCATAGCTACTGATTAAATAGTTTGTAAAGAGAAGAAACACAGGCAAACTCATCAAAATGAGCTTAAAATATTGCAGAAAAGTTATTAACACCTCTTCTTTCTTCTTTTAGCAAGGATATTTAAATAAAGGTATACTTCAGTACCCAGTTTAGATTTGCACACCTTTTTTATTTTTGCTCTTTTCCTAAAATTTATTTCCTGAAGTTTTATGATGCAGCCACATGTAGTGCTTAGAATGTGACATTATTTGTACTTAAAAAAACCTGTAGGTACAGCCTTTAGTTTAAATGTAAAAGTACCATTAATACATGTATTTGAATTAACAGTCTGAAAAAAGTTGTTTATTTATTAGGTGCAGAGTTGGAATAGAATAGAGATAGGATAGTCCTCCAAGAGTATGTTAAAAGATTTGAATTAAACAATAATACTGAAGCAAATAACTGAAAATTATTTTGCTTACATTGGATAGTTTATATGATGTATGGTATCTTGTTGCTAGAAGGGCTCTAGCCAAGTAGAATTTTTGTAGCAGTTTTGTTCTGACTGTTTTTCATTCAAGCTGTGTAATTCTGTAGGCACCTCCTCTGGTTCACTGCTAGTATTTGACGTACCAAGCAAAGGGACAAATATTACTCTTTCTGAGGTGCTGGAGGAACACAGAGAGCCTATCACAGACATTGCTTCTGAGGTTTCCAGTAACAAGGTCAGTATTATTGGATTAAAGTAAATGAATATTATTTGGTCACAAGTGATAATGTCTTTAAATAAGATAGATTTAATATCCCTGGATTTGATAAACCATTCTGAATTAAATAGTTGGACAGTGTACTCTATGTATAGCTGTATTTACATATGCTTTAAACCAGCGTTCTTCAACCTTTTTACACTTGCGAACTGGCAAAAATAAGAGAAATATTTTGTTGACTGGCTGATGGCTGACAGAATTAAAAACCAAGAGATAGTATAAAATTTTATTTATTAAATCTTATGTTATAAAATTACAGCTTTAAGTCAGTGTGACATCTGCTGTTGCTTCTTTGTTAGAAATTTTAAGATATGTGGCTGCAGCGTTGTTTCTCTGTTTGTTTTTTATTACTGACAAGGCTGAAAAAGTCTTTTCACACAAATAGGAAGTCGAAAAAACGACCAACAATATGGTAGCTTTATAACTTAGTGATGGATATTGTTTTTTTGAGTGGTATCCAAAATTGAGACAGTGATTGCGTTTTATGTTTGGACACCAGAGTGATATCAGAAGACAACTTGATCAGCTTTTTTTTCACAAGGATCAAGTGCACATGATTTTATATCTTCCAAGAAGGGATTATTAATCCAGAGCTTTCATTTACAGTGATCCTCATTTTCAGGGAAATAATTATTAAAGTTTTTAGCTAACTCCCTTAAATGTTGATTTATTATGTCAAGTATGACTTTCTGGTTGACATCAGCAGCAACCAAAAACTCTGCCAAAAGTGGAAACATTTCTATATCTTCCTCTTGCACGTGACTATCCCAAAGAGCCAGCTTCTTTTTGAATGCATCAATTTTATTTCTCAATGTAAAAATATTTGTACAAGACCCCTGAAAAGAAATTTTAAGTTCGTTCACAAGGCTAAATATGACTGCCATATACGCAAGCTTAGCCATCCATTTCCAATTCAACAAAGGCTCTACTAGGTCAGATTTTCTCTCTTGCAGAAACTGCTTTACTTCTTCCCTCAGGTCGAAAAGGCGTGTAAGAACCCTTCCTCTCGATAGCCACCTCACTTCTACATGGAGAAGGAGATGTTGGTGTTGTGAGTCCATACTCTTACTCTTAGCTCGACTGAGAATTTCAGTAATGATCTTCATCGTGTCATTCATCACAGTGTTTAGTTCTGTAGAAAGCTTCTTTGCAGCTAGGAGCTGTCTGTGGATCATACAGTAAGTGGACAAAACTTCCGGGTGTGTGACTTCCTTTATTTTCACAACTCCTCCTGAGCAGCATCCAGTCATGCTCGCAGCGCCGTCCATACACACTCTAAGCCCTGCTCTTCAAAATACTCATCAAGACCATTTAACTTCTCTGAACTAGTGGTCCATCCAGGTAAGTCAAGAGAAAAAAGAAGTTTTTCCCTTAAGTCTTCATCTTCACTATAACTCACCAAGCAAAGTAGAATAGCATAGTTACTCATGTCAGTTGATTCATCAAGTTGAATCGCAAATCATCTCGATTTCCTAATCCCCTCTCCAACTTGCTTTTCAATATCTGAATAGTGGTGTCCGAAAGCGGTATAGCCTCTAGTTTTTTAGTCACTTGAGGACCCAAAATTTCTCCTACATCTAAGGCTTTACTAACACTCACCAATAGTAAATATTTTTTTCATTTCAGCTATTCAAGAGCTCACTAGTCGTCTTCATTTTCAATTGACTTTTCTGAATTTTCATTTGGTCACGTAATCTTTCAAAAAAGTCCAGTGGCTTATCAGTAAAATCTCTATGCTTTGTATGCAAAAGATGAGCAAGTTTGGAAGGTTTCATAGCGTCATTTGACAGAATTTCAGAACATATAACACAAAGGCCATGGCGATAGTTCACTGCCAGGGGCTACAATGGAACCAAGATTTAAATACTCCTTATAGTAATGCCTTACAAAGTTTCATTTTCTCTTTTTGATTTGTATTGCACATTCCAAAATATCAACATATTTATTTTTCTTTGTTTCTTCTAAACTTGAAGCACTAGTTGTTGGCATACTTTCAGTTCCATCACTACTTTTCTCCTGAATCTTGTCCTTGCCTCTACTAAAGAAGGTTAAAAGGTTTTGCTGTTTGACTTTTTACATTTTTTTTTGCATTTTATTCATTTTCATATAGCATTCCATACAAACAAGTCAAGTTTTACAAAAACTAAGTTTGAAACAAATCAACCCCCACCCATGCTGTTTGACTTTTTTTTGTCTCCATTTTGTAGTGTTTCAAATTTTATGGAAGAAATTACTTGTTTTCTGAATGCCACAACACAATATTAGAAAGCAATACACACAAGTGCGATAAAATAAGAATTTTTGCGGCATATCTTAGACAGGTGAGCAGACATAATACTGGCATTTGGTGGATGCTCACTTTGCCTATACTCGTTGTCACATGCAGCGTCCCACTCGCCCAGCAACAATATAGCTCCCAAATCATGTAGCTGGTTGAAGAACACGGCTTTAAACCATGGCTGACATTTTTAAATGAAAGAAACATGCAGCCCTTTATCAGTACAGTATGTAGTTGAAGAAGACATGTTTACTTAAAGCAAAATATAGACATTCATGGGATACTTAATGGAGTCCTAAAAGTACTTTTGTTCAGTTCTGCCCCTTCATACAGTTCAGAGCATGAATTATTACTGATGCTAAAGTCTTTCCTCCTGTGCATGACAGTCAGTTTATGCATTCTGTAATGCAATAAATCCCTGTAGTTATGAGTTCATCCCTTCCAATATTTGTAGATGGAGTTGAATTACCTGCAAGTTTTTTACTGAGATGAGCAGTTTATAAAATGGATAGATGCGTGAGTGGAATTTGTTTACTACCTTAAAAATTATAAACTTTCTTTTGATACAGACTAATGAAAGAGAATTTGAAATCTTATAGTTATACATTCACAATGAAATTGGTATTTTGTGTCTTTAATAAGGTGACTGAGCTCAGTTTATCCAATTTTATGGAAGCTTTGTACACTGTAAATTTGGTGTTTTTCAGCTTCTTTATAAACATTGCTGAAGGCGTAAGCATTAAGCAAAAACATGAGCAGAGAGTGACTTCCAATAAATAGATACAATCCTACTTAGAAAATGTACTCCATTTTCTCACCAGCATTGTCATTTAAGAGTTATAATGATCTGGAGCCCATCCTAGCACCACCAAGTACAAGATAGGAACCAAACATGGGATGGAATGCAGTTCTGTTGCAGGACACTTTAACAGACATGCTCATTATGACTCGTTCTGTGTCTGCTTGATGCTAGTTTAACCTAACACAATCATCTTTATAATGTATGAAGAGGCCATTAGGCTGGAAAAATGTGCAAAATCTTCAGAGACATTTACTTTTCCAGCAATATTAAACTAAGATTATTTGTATGTTTTCTGGTCTTGTTTATGATATGTGGTTGAAATGTTGTTGTATAGCTGCAGAAATTACTTTTACGTTTCCTCAGGAAGCATTGGTCAAATGGAATTAATAGTTTTTATGCTTAATGACGTTAATGATGAAACAATGTTTACAAATAAAGGGACAAAATGAAAGCAAATACTGTTTCATACTTTCTAAAAGATATCAAGGAGGGTGCAATTACAAATCTTTTTCAACTCTGAAGTATTTATCATATGTCAACCCAAATATCCTGCCAGTGGGAACAAGTTAGTTTACTGTTCCATATCCAGAGCATATGCTACTTGTTCCTCCTGGATCGTTGGTTCTTGTGTTGAGTGGAGTGTCTGTTTCATCATCCTGGCATCAGCTTTCCCAGGGAGGCTAACATGTGTGATCCCACAGTAGTTGGAACATATCCGTGGAACTTGACCCCAGTCTGCCAATCTAGAAGTTCTCTTTACAACTTCCATTCAGTGTTGAAAAGATACCTGCACAGTATCCATATGCTTTTAACACTTTTAGGTAGATTATTTTTTCTATTCCAGTGATGTCAGGTACAGAAATGTATTTGGTGTCACTGGACATTTCTGGTATGGAATTATCCTCTTTCAAGGATGTATCCACTGGGTTTAGATTCTTGACAATATGCCATGTCATGGTCAGTGTTCCTCACCTTGGTAAGAAAGATTAAGTGGTGTTCTAAATACTGTTCTTATGGTGTTGTATCATTTATCAGAAGCTCCTTCACCATGGCCTCACATAATTCCTCTTACATATGAGGCTTTGCCATTACTACATGTAACATGTGAATGGCCTTCCATTACTTGCCAATGAATTATACAGACTCTTCTGATTAAACTGCACGTGACATGTCCTTATTTCACTTGATGATTGCTCATGTTGTTGATATGCACCAATGAGTGATAGGGCTACCACCATAGCTGCATGTCTTGGATAGGACGCTTTGCATATGACTTCACCTCTTCTATCTTGAACAGGTTTCATTCATATTCCCAATTACCTCACCACCTTTGAGAGAGAGAGTAAAGCTCAACTGCAAGTTATAGTTCAGTTTGCATAATGAACAGCCATCTTTGGATTTCCCAGTGTAATCATGACCCATTTTAGTGTAAGATTTTTAGTGATATTAAATGTTTTCAAAGCTAAATGCCAGATCACCATACAGTTTGCACCTCAGTAAAACAAATGTAACATTGAATGCTGCTAAAAAGCTCTTTTTTGTGTTGTAATGTGCCTTAGTCTGGGTGGTGGCAATAAAATCTTTTTAGACACTTTAGCATCATTTTACCTAGCTAAGGTGTGAGTACTGAGAAAAGCGCTATATAAATATAATGAATTATTATTATTATTATTCTAGGAAACAGTTGGCCCTAGCTCCTTTAATGTTTGCTAAACACAGAACCAGTGTACCCAGAGATCACCAGGGAGCATTGTAGTGTGGTGTTCTTACTAGTTTTAGCATCACCTTGACCACGGCATTAGCAATAGGAAGGCATGTACAGTACATGGCTTTACTTTTTGAATTGAAAGGTGCAGATTAATCAAAGTATTAACCTGATTGGAAAAATAAGTGAAATGGAGATAAGGTTTGGTAACAGTTAGGTAAGATCTGAGCAATAAATGCAGGTTACGTACTGAAGACCATCCTTGTTTAATGCATTTTGGTCACATGCACTTGCTTTCAGCATTATGAGCAGTAAAATGATACTATAATTGTGCTTTCACAGTATAATGAAAAGAATGACATTCTTTTTTTTCCCCCCAAGGAGTACATTGCTGACCTGGTGAGTACAGATGATTCAGGCTTGCTTTGTGTCTGGAAAGCTGGAGAAGATTTCAAACTTTTGAACAAGATTCCTGCTTATGGGTAAGAGAAATAATTCTATTGTACATAGCTTTACAGTACTTTCAGAAAAGACAGGGGTTCCTATCCAAACAGGATCCTCACAGACACACCAGACAAAGGATGAGGTGCACAAATAGAGGCAAGTGCTATTATTTTTGAGCGAGGTGATGGGTTCAGGATGTCAGACACAAAAGACGATTGCAGTCTCCCTTGGCCTCATGTGGGCTGCATTTAAATCCTGCACCTTCGTCATTGTTCTCCTGCCATCCACTGTAAGGCAAGCAAAGGCAGTCTGGTCTCGTAGTGATCTTCTGGGGCTTTAAGTACTATAAGTAACACTTATACAACTGAACAGTTTTGCTGCTTTAAAAAATAAGGGCAGGACATAACATGCCCCCAACATTGCATAAACATTAGTAGTAATGAAGCTCCTTATGTACAAGGTGCCCCATCATTATGACTTCACCAAATTTCAAAGTTGTTTTCATATGTTGCAATAAATCCACAACTCAGTCAAAAGCAATAATGATATTTTTAAATACCCAAGGTTGTCTTTTTTTCAAATAAATCATAAACTTCCATATTATCTGCTCTCTTTTTTTTGTAAAATATGCAACTTGCACACATATATGCCAAGGAAAGGATCACATCACAGTAGAATGAATCAGCTTTTTATAAAAAATCCCACCTATGTTGAACCACATACAGGGAAAGACTCATTACTATTGGATAGCTGAGGTTCAGTGTATTGCAATGATCTGTTGTTGTCAGTGATTGGTCATTCATATTTAATGCTACAACTGTATGTAAAAAGGAAAATTAATTGCATGTTTGACACCTTATCTTTACACACCGTTTAGCACAAAGCTTCAGTCATAGTGCATGGGGATCATTTGGTTGACAATAAGATGTGAAGTTTGTACTAGAGAAATGTCTTCTTTTTCAAAAAAGAAAACTTAATGGTAAAGAAGTCCTAAAAAAGTTACAGTATGCTAGTGATACATACTATGAAGGCCTTTAGTCAGATTCTGATCACAGTTTTGACTCTGTTGTTGTGTTTATTGACACAGTTGATTCTACTCTTAATTTGTAAGTTTTGTTCTTAGTATATGTTTTAAACATCATGACATGTAATTTTGCAGTTCAAGTGTCAGGGGTTCAGTTACCATACCCAGAGGTTATCTGCTGCACATTCTACTTATGTTAATTTTCTGAAAAGTGCTCTTCCAGTTTCTACTTTGAACACTGGGGACACTATTTGACCACAATTCAGTCAAATATATTTGTATAGCACAGAGCCATGCCACTCAAAGTTTACTAATCTATACTAATAAAAGGCAAAGCCCTCACTCACTCACTCACTCACTCACTGACTCATCACTAATTCTCCAACTTCCCGTGTGGGTGGAAGGCTGAAATTTGGCAGGTTCATTCCTTACAGCTTCCTTACAAAAGTTGGGCAGGTTTTATATCGAAATTCTACGCGTAATGGTCATAACTGGAAGCAGTTTTTCTCCATTTACTGTAATGGAGATGAGCTTCAACGCCGTGGGGCGGAGTTTCGTGACATCATCACGCCTCCCACGTAATCACGCAGTACATAGAAAACCAGGAAGACCTCAAAAAAGTGCTGAAGAAAACATGCATTATATAATTGAGAAGGCAGCGAAACAATAAGAAGCGAGCGAGTGACATATACAACCATATTCATGAGTTCTGCTACTCGGAAACAAAGCACGATGTAAACCTAAACTTTAAATTAAGTTCATAGACAGGCTGCTGCTGGCGTTTGTAATTTAGTGCCTGCCCATATAAGGCCGTCCGTCAGCGGCAATCCAATAGCAAACTGCCACGGGTAAATATTCACGGGTGAAGGACTGTGCTTATGGAGAGGAAGATGAGATGGTCAGGGTGGTGTTTGACACAAACTCAGCGAAACTGCGAGAGAAAGTTTTAAGTGCCAGGACTAAGGTAACATTAAATACAGCCATGGACATAGCACGAGATGGCACCAGCACAGCTGGGAACCTTCGATGCATGTACACCGAGCTGCTCACGGAACTGACGAGTGCACAGATAAAAGCAACAGTTCCAAAGAGCGCTGAACAAAACCAATTACACAATTGAAAAGGCAGCAAAAATATGAAGTGTCTGAAAAGCATATTCATAAATCCAGCTACTGCGGAAACAAAGCACACGGTGGAAAAAGTCAATGTCCCGCTAAAGGAAGACAGTGTAAAAACCCGTGCATGCAGTGTGTCAGGTCTCAGATAAAGAAGAAGACGAGCTGTTTATTGATGCAGTAAGAAACGAATCGATGAATGAAACCTGTCATCTTTACAACGATTGACAAACACGGAATGTAACTTGAACACAACACATCCTACAAATACGAACCTGATTGAAAGAAATAATGATAATCAAATCCTTGATGACAGCAACACTCAGTAACACTCACAAAACAAATACTGTATATTGACAGTCATGTTACGCTATTTTTAAAATGTTCCCTTTTCTTTTCTACCTTTTTAACACACTACTTCTCGCTGATACGCTGGTATATATATATGTATATATATATATACCGATCTACATACTAATAATGGATACTTTATTCGCCATCAATGATTGTTTTGGTAAAGCCATACTCAGTGTATTCATTAGATGAACGGTAAAAAGTAAGAGCGAGGGAGGATGACTCATTGAGGCATGCAGGCTGTAGTGCGCGCAACTCTATCTGAATTGCGCGATCACATTTGAAAAATATATCTTTTCAAGTTCTATTTAGTCCATATGTGTCAAACTCAAGGGCGCGGGCCACATCCGCCCGGCGTAATTATATCCGCCCGAGATCATTTTATATACTGTATTATTGTTATTAATGGCCCGGTATATGAAGCGCTGGTAACACAATAAACTACAGATCCCATAATGCAGCGCTTCAGCTGCCTTGCCAACACTTACCGCTAATCAAGTCTACCTTATGATGCTGCAAGTTATTGCGGCTAGAGTTATTGCGCACTGAGTTTGCACGGCGCTTTGGTGACTTTGAAGAACAAAAAGTCCGCCTACATGCGGCTCGAACCTTGTGCATGTTTGGTAGCACATATCTGTGTGAGAAGCTCTTCTCAGTGATAAAGACTAACAAAACAGCACACAGGAGTCGCCTCACTGATGAGCACCTGCAATCCATCCTGAGAATCTCCACAACACAGAACCTCACACCAAACAGAAACGAACTTGTGGCCAAAAAGATGCCAGGCGCCCAGCTCTAAAATGACATATGAGCAAAGACAACTGAATGATTTGATTTGTTATTGCACGTAAGAGCGGAGTCAACTGTTTTAACAAACAGCGTATTGCACTGATATGAAATAGCTGTGTGTGTATATATGTAGATATATATATATATATATATATATTTCTGTGTATGTATGTGTGTGTATATATGTAGATATATATATGTATGTATATATGTGTATATGTATAGATATGTATATATATATATATATGTTTATGTGTGTGTGTGTAAATATATATATATATATATATATGACAACAACACTCAACACTCATAACAGTGACAAAACAATTACATTGACAATCAGGTTACGTTATTTTCAAAATGTTTCCTTTTCTTTTCATTGCTTCTTTAACACACTACTCACTGTGGTATTTTGCTAGTATATATATATATGCCAGCAACACTCATGACAATGACAAAACAATTACATTGTCAATCATGTTACGCTATTATTAAAATGTTTCCTTTTCTTTTACTTCCACAATCGCAGGTATTTTGCTATATATATATATATATATATATATATATATATATATATATATATATATATATATATATATATATATATATATATATATATAAATAGATAGATATGACAACAACACTCATATCAATGACAAAACAATTACATTAACAATCATCTTACTATTTTTAAAATGTTTGCTTTTCTTTTCATAACTCTTTAACACACTACTTCTCTGCTGCAAAGCTGGTATTCTGCTAGTGTATATATATATATATATATATATATATATATATATATATATATATATATATATATATATATATATATATATTGTGGCCTACAGGGGGCACTCCCTCTCCTCATACCTGACACAAGCAGATGCAGACAGAAGACCGATGCAGCATACAAATTTTATTCTGTTGTGAGAAACGCTTCCCTATTGTCCACCACAGCACAGTACAAAGCACTAATAAAGCACAGTAACAGCAAGCACTTTGTCTTCTTGCTCTTCATCTGTCTTTGTTTCTACCTCCACTCCTCCTGGCAAGCGTCGTCCTCTCCTTTCCGACTCTGGCTCCTGGAGCAGTGGCAGCTGACTCCTTTTAAGTAATACCCAGGAGTACTTACGGTGCCCCCTAGGTTTGGTCTTGAAGCACTTCTGGGTAAGGTGGGAGCCTGATGAAGCAGGACTCTGCAGTCCCTGCTGCACACCCTTGAGGTGCTCCTGGAACCCAACAGGGGTGAGCCACAAAACATCAAGTCCCAGAATTCCCTGTGGGAATCCGGGGTGCTGTAGAAACCTGGAAGACTCCTATCTAGCTGTCCAGGAAAAATAATGCACTAAGCATACTTTCTCCACTGGTCCTGCCAAGATGGCATCCCGGCCGGTCAAGGGTGCCAGCAGTCTGCCACAGAGCCCCTTCCTCAGCTTAGCCTTGTGGGGCGAAGCAACCCATCCCAAAATTTAAGTCGCCAACTATTAGAAACCTCTCATAGTTAGTTATTATAATTGACACTAAATCTGAGAATTCCTCAAAGAAAGACTCGTTATATTTAGGAGGTCTATACACGGACAATACTAGAGACTGAGAAACTGCTTGAATAACAACGGCAAGATATTGAAAAGGCGTGAATGTACCAAAGCTGACATCTTTACACTTTAACCGACTGGAATAAATATTTGCTAAACCGCCGCCTTTCTTATCCTGGCTACCCAAATAAGTAAAGCTGTAATTTGGAGGTTCAGATTCAATTAAAACAGCCACACCATCAGAGCTTAGCCACATTTCACTTAATGTAAGACAACAGATTTTCCTATTACTAATAAGGAAGGAGGAAGGAAGGAAAAGGTCTTGTTGGTTAGTGCTCTTAACATTTAATAAGGCCATATTTAAGGTCTAGAAAGAGCAGAATTGAACTGGCGGAGTATTACGGCTGTTCGAAATGGTAATTAAGTTATTCGTATTAATGCTACTTTGTGCGAAGGGAAACGGCACAGAAACAGTAAGCACTGTTTTGACCTTGGGTGCCGCCAGTTTGCAAAACTGAGCAGAAAAGTGCGTATGCATGGTCTGAGGCTGCCGTGAAAATGTGCGTGGCTTTAGACAAAGTTTAGTTTTTATACATCTCAAAGTGAGGGTGGGAATGGGCATGCACAACACAACATATGTATGTATGTGTATACTGTATATAGGTAGGTAGGAGGTCAGCAATATTTCTATGACAGCTGAACCATTGCAACTACCCATTGAAATTTTATATTTAGTTTCAGTCCCAAGAAACACTAAAGTAACATGTTGCTATAAAAAAAAATATCACTACAAAATTACACAGATTTTTATTTTATTAATAGATATTGAATTATTCTATTACTAAATTCTAATCAAAAAAGTACTATAGTGGTTTGTTTGACATCTTCCAAATTCCAATAACTTTATCAGACACAAAGCTCACCAGGACAAAATACTTGTAAATGCTAATGCAAAATGAAAGCACTGTATGTAGAATGTCCACAAATATTGTAATTAGGAAGCTTAATTCACTTGCTAAACAAATAATACAAACTCAAAGCGAAAGTAAAAAGTCCATAAATGTTACATGGACACTGAGTAATTCACAAACAGTTTTGATTTCTGCTTGTAATGTTTCAATACAGAGCAGAGGCCAATGGACTGATGAGGGTTGCAATACTTACTTGTGTCCCTTTTTTGTGTGATTTATTTGTTGATGTTGTTCTGTGAACACTGACGAAGGGCTCAAGTTAAGTAGGTGAAAGAGTATTTTGCAATACAGTAAATCAGTACAGCTGCTATCTCTATCCACCATCTGCTTGTCTACTCATAAGCTATATAATGGAACAGCGAACATTTTATGAAACTTTGTTTAGTAGAGGACCCATTTTGTGAGAGGGCACATTGCCTGCACCTCACATACCTATATGGTCTCTTCATATGGAATAACATGTTTTGTCTACAGATGTTGCACTACTTGCAGTATGATACTGGATTAAACTGCAGAGTGGTTAGTGGTTCAGCACTACCTTATTTGGACACTCCTTTTTGGTCCTGTGCTCATTTTGCTCACTCAGATCTGCTAGGGAATCTACCTCAACAAATTTCAATCGGACTCCTCATGTGGAATGAGTTTCCCAAATTTATATGAACTGATGACTCTCTCTGTGTTCTTAAAAAGTGTTTGAAGATTTTTCTCTTTTATGAATATATCCCTAGTGATGGTCTTGATGCTAGGTACTTTTATAGTTAAGGTAAGGCTAACTAACATTATGCTGGAAATAGTTTAATTTTTTGCTTACCTATAAGGTCTAGGGCACTTTTTCTTTGATTTAATTATTTTTTGTAACTTAGTCTAGTAACATCTGTTTCAAAACAGGCCCCTAACTGATGTTTGCTTAATTATGTTGTAGGTGACTTAACACCCTCATTATCAGCATAGTGTATCTCACCAATGTAACACTTTGGATTAGGAAAAAAGTGGTTGTCTCACAGAGCCAGGTCCCGGGAATTGTGTGGGATCAGTTTGAATGGACAGGTTCACAAATCATCATTTGCAAACTGCACAGTGAGCAGGTATATTGTCATGAAGCAAAAGGGAGATTGTCACATTATTACCTTACCACTTTTTTTAGATTGAACACTGTAGATACCAAAGAAAATGAGTGTAATATTGACTAGTTATGTGGGACTTTTAAGGCATATACTGTATAGCCAAATGTTTTTGGATATCTGACCATCATACCTATATCAACTTGCCAGACTTACTATTCCAAAACCATGGACATTAATATAGAATGCACAGGGGCACAGTCATGCTGGAACAGAAAAGGGCCTTACCTAAACTGTTCTTACAAAGTTGGATGCGCACAATTGTCTTAAAAATCTGTTAGCTGTACCATTAATATTACCCTCCACTGGAATGAAGGGCCTGGTTCAAATCCTGTAAAGTAGCAGCAGACCATTATCACTCCTCTAGCAGACTTTACAGTAGGCACTATGAAGTCCAGAAGGTAGCATTCCCCTGGCATCTTCCCAAACTTAGATTCATCCATCAGACTGCCAGATAGTAAAGTGTGATTTTTTTTAACTGCAGAGAACATGTTTCTACTGCTCCAGAGTTCAATGGCAGCATGCTTTACATCACAATAGCTGATGCATGACATTGTGTATAGTGATCTTAAGCTTGTAGGCAGCTGCTTAGCTATGGAACTCCTTTTCATAAATCTCCTGGAGCACAGTCCTTGTGCTAATGTTACTTCCAGAGAAAGTTTTGGAATTTAGTTGAGTGATGCAACAGAGTATAGGCAAATTTTACTTGCTATGTGCTTCAGCACTTGCCCGCTGTATGAGTTTACATGGTCTACCACTTCATGGCTGAGCAGTTGTTGCTCCTAGATGCTTCTACTTTACAATAGTAGCACTTAAATTTTTGAAGGCAGACCTGGCAGAGTAGAAATTTCATGTACTTTCTTGTGGCAAAGGTGGCATCCTATGACAGTTGCACGTTTGAAATCACTCAACACATTCTACTGCGAATGCAACCCTGTTTACTGTTTGTAAATGGAGATTCCATGGCTACAGTTGTGCTTGAAAGTTTGTGAACCCTTTAGAATTTTCTATATTTCTGCATAAATATGACCTAAAGCATCATCAAATTTTCACTCAAGTCCTAAAAGTAGATAAAGAGAAACCAGTTAAACAAATGAGACAAAAACATTATACTTGGTCATTTATTTATTAAGGAAAATGATCGAATATTACATTTTTGTGAGTAGCAAAAATATGTGAACCTTTGCTTTCAGTATCTGGTGTGACCCCCCCCCCATCCCTTTGCAGCAATAACTGCAACTAAACGTTTCTGGTAATTTTTGATCATTCCTGCACACCGGCTTGGAGGAATTTTAGCCCATTCCTCTGTACAAAACAGCTTCAACTCTGGGATGTTGGTGGATTTCCTCACATTAGCAGCTCGCTTCAGGTCCTTCTACAATATTTTGATTGGATTAAGGTCAGGACTTTGACATGGCCATTCCAAAACATTAACTTTGTTCTTCTTTAACAATTTTTTGGTAAAACGACTTGTGTGCTTAGGGTCGTTGTCCTGCTGTATGACCCACCTTCTCTTGAGATTCAGTTCATGGACAGATGTCCTGACATTTTCCTTTAGAACTCTCTGATATAATTCAGAATTCATTGTTCCATCAATGAAGGCAAGCCATCCTGGCCCAGATGCAGCAAAACAGGCCCAAATCATGATGCTACCACCACCATGTTTCACAGATGGGATAAGGTTCTTATGCTGGAATGCAGTGTTTTCCTTTCTCCAAACATAACGCTTTTCATTTAAACCAAAAAGTTCTATGTTGGTCTCATCCGTCCATAAAACATTCTTCCAATAGCCTTCTGGTTTGTCCATGTGATCTTTAGCAAACTGCGGACGAGCAGCAGTGTTTTTTTTGGAGAGCAGTGGCTTTCTCCTTACAACCCTGCCATGCACACCATTGTTGTTCAGTGTTCTCCTGATGGTGGACTAATGAACATGAATATTAGTCAATGTGAGAGAAGCCTTCAGTTGTTTAGAAGTTACCCTGGGGTCCTTTGTGACCTCACCGACTATTACACACCTTGCTCTTGGAGTGATCTTTGTTGGTCGACCACTCCTGGGGAGGGTAACAATGGTCTTGAATTTCCTCCATTTGTACACAATCTGTCTGACTGTGGATTGGTAGAGTCCAAACTCTTTAGAGATGGTTTTGTAACCTTTTCGGCCTGATGAGCATCAACAACTCTCTTTCTGAGGTCCTCAGAAATCACCTTTGTTCGTGCCATGATACACTTCCACAAACATGTTGTGAAGAGCAGACTTTGATAGATCCCTGTTCTTTAAATAACACAGGGTGCCCACTCACACCTGATTGTCATCCCATTGATTGAAAACACCTGACTCTAATTTCACCTTCAAACTAACTGCTAATCCTAGAGGTTCACATACTTTTGCCACTTACAAATATGTAATATTCGATCATTTTCCTTATTATATAAATGACCAAGTATAATATTTTTGTCTCATTTGTTTAACTGGTTTCTTTTTATCTACTTATAGGACTTGAGTGAAAATCTGATGTTTTAGGTCATATTTATGCAGAAATATATAAAATTCTAAAGGGTTCACAAACTTTCAAGCAAAACTCTATGTGCTGCAATTTAATCACATATTAACAATGGGTGTGGCTGAAACACCTGAAGTTAATAATCTGGGTCAGCCTAGACATACTTTTGGGCATATAGTGTATAGTCACACCGTCGTCACCATTTGATTAATGAAGAATAGATTTAACTGACCATTGGCTAATCCTTACAAAGACTGCTGTCTCTCAGAATATTCATTTTTCCGCTACTATTATTTTGTTGTCTGACACAACAGAATTCTGCTGTGAATTTAATGACTGTGAATTACGAAAGAGTACTTATCCTAATGCAAATTGAGTAGGCATGAATGAATGAATGAATTAAGTCATACTGTGTTTCAGTGTTAGAAAATCAATGATAAGATACTTAATTTACAACATCATATCAGAAAAAGTTGGAATGGTGTGGAAAATGCAAATATAAAAAATCACAGTGATTCTTAAATTAACTTTGACTTTTATTTCATTGCTGACAGTATGAATCCAAGATATTTCTTGTCTTGTCTGGGCAACTTAATTTCATTTGTTACTATACATCCATTCCTACATTTCAGGCCTGCAACACATTCCAGAAAAAGTTGGGATGGGGCCAAAGGATCTGCACTGGTATCCCGATTGTTGCCGGTTTAAATCCCCGTCACTGCCAAACGAGATACTACTCTGCTGGGCCCTTGTGGTATGGGGCCACAGCTCGTTGAGCAAAGGCCATTCATTTTAAATAAATGATCACCACGCGAGGGGACGTTGGGCCATAGCGAGCCGTGGGGCGATCCGTAGGGTGTGGGCGTTTCTCACCGAGTGCACAGGTGAGGAACATTCGTGATTGTCCCATGGCTAATGCTGCAGCTGCTGTGGCCCTCGTCATTTTAAAAGAAGCGCGAGTCAGTTGTGGGAGGTGGAAAAAATGGAAAAAAAAGATCGAGATCAAAATGGAAAGATGAGAAAAGAAAGAGATGAGGAAAAGAGGACGGAGGTTACAGGGAGCAAGGAAGCAGGCGGTGCGTACGTGTGATGAGCGCGCGATCGAGTGCTCGAGTGCAGCTGTGAGGAAGCTGGGTGTTAGGCCAACACCCAGGTGTTTGAGTTGGTGTTGCTCCCGCTGAGTGACCATGTAGCGGGAGTGACCAGGTGAAAGCGACGAGCCGCAGAAGGCCGCGGAAAGGCAGCGGAAGTCGGGAGGCTTGGTGGTGGAGTCCCCAATGTGTGTGTCCTGGTCATTGGTGGACATCAAGTCTCGGGGACTGGGATGAGAGCCAAACCGAAGCCAGGGATCGCGAGGTCTCCAGTCTCACGTGTGTGTAAGAGGAGGGCAGCTGCAGAGAGCGTCTTGCCTGCTGCTAAGCCCAAACGGGATAAGCAGGTGAGACGCTAATAGAAACGATGCACCGGATTTGTTGTTGTTTTAAAGACTGCTTCCATGAGAAGATTTTAACCTCTGGTTTTTAAGGATAGTGTTTTTCTATTGGTTTTAACCTCCACATGTTTTATTGGATTATTTATTGACTTTTTGAATGAACTGCACATTATTTATGTGAACACCTGTTTTGATGGACAGTTTTAAATAAAAGCACTGTTGCACTTTCAACCATCCCCTTGCTTAGATGTTTATTGCCTTCACTGACTAGCTCACTCGGTTTCATTATCAACGGTGTTGGGTTCAAGTGCTTCCAAAAATCAGATGGGAGTGTGGAGCCAGAACCCACATCGTCACAGCCCTTAACCTTCAATTGCTCCAGGGGCACTGTAAAAGGCTGACCCTGCGCTCTGACCCCAAGGGGTATGCGAAAACTAACATATTCCTAATACGAGAAATTGTATAAGGCGAAATAAAGAACAAAAAAAAAAAATAGTGCCATTAATGAGGTAGAATAATTGAATAATGATGTGATTTCAAACAGGTGATGTCAACAGGTGATTGTAATCATGATTTGGTACAAAAAGGCTGAGTCTTTACACCACAAATGAACAGATGTTCAGTTTGTCAACAAATGCATGAGAAAATTATTGACATGTTTAAAAGAATGTTCCTCAATGAATGATCAGAAGGGATTTGTATTTTTCCCCTTTTACAGTGCATAATATCTTTAAATAATTCAAGGAATCTGGAGGAATTTCAGTGCATTAAAGGTAAGTGAGCAAGCCTAAGCGGAACACCTGTGATTTTCGATACTTCAGACGGCACTGCATCAGGAACAGCATTGATCAATAGTTGATATAACCACATGGGCAATGGATTACGTTGGCAGACCTTGGTCAAGCACTACAATATGGAATTACATTCACAAATTCCATTTAAAACTTCACTGTGTAAAAAAGAAGCCTTCTGTTAACCATGTCCAGAAGCTGTGTCAACTTCTGTGGGCTCAGAGGCATTTGAGATGGACCATCACACAGTGGAAATTTGTATTGTGGTCAGACCTTTTCTGGAAGAAATGGACACTGTGTTCCTCCAAAGACAAAAAGAACTATCCAGGCTGTTATCAGCAACAAGTCCAAAAGCCTGGGTCTGTCATGGTATGGAGTTGTGTCAGCACCTTTAGTAAACACAATTTATACTTCTGCAATGGCAGCATTAATGCAGAAAGTACATTGAGATTTTAGAGCATGTGCTGCCTTCAAGGTGGTATCTCTTTTAGGGATGGCCCTGCATTTTTCAACAAGACAATGCAAAACCATATTCTGCACACATTAAAACGGCATGGCGGTAGAAGAAGAGTGTACAGGTACTTAACTGGCCTGCCTGCAGTCCGGACCTGTCCCCAGTAGAGAATGTATGGAGAATTTTCAAATGAAAAATGTGACAATGATGACCCTGTACTATAACACACATTAAGACATGTTTGCAGGAAGTATGGGACAAAATAAACCCTGAAAAGCTTCATCATTTGGCATCCTCAATGTGTTTTTTTTGTTTTTTTTGAGAAGGAATGGCGACATGCTTTACCATTCCAACTTTTTTGAAATGTGTGGCAGGCCTGAAATTCAGAAATTAATGTCTATTCACAAATGAAATGAAGTTGACAAGATAAAACATTAAATATCTTGAGTTCATGCTGTCTGTGATGAAATAAAAGTCAAAGTAAATGTGTGTGTTCTTTTTTTTTGTTTTTTTTTATTTCTTTTCTGAAGAAGCTGTCCCAACTTTTTCTGATTCAGAGTTGTACAAGATGCAAAATCATCTGCACAGTCTGTGAGTTGTAGAAGTGGATAAGGAGAATAAAAAAATAACAACTATAATAAAATCACTATCCTCATCAGTCCTAATAGAAACTTGAAAGCAAAACCCTAAAACTAAACTCCTATAGAAGATCATCAAGGACTTCAACAGGCTTTTAGTGTAAAGGATGAACTATATTGTATTATTCTTCTGAGAACCACAAACACATATTTTATGTAGAAATACATTAACTAAAGCATAGAACAAGAAAATAATTCACTAAAATACAAAAGCACAGGAAAAGAAAATAGATTGGCATTAAATCTCTAGAAAAAAAAATGTCATGCCAGATTTTCATATTATAATGGAAAAGCTTACCTAAATATTTGTCCCTTTTTATGTGAAAAATACCTGCTGCATCATCATAGTCCTGTGCATGCATGCTCATGGCCCACAGTTATGCACAAATTGTTTTAATACATTTATTCTTCATCACACTGGTGAGTAGAGACATGTTGCATGTTGGTTGATTATGCAAAGGAAAATTTCACTGTACTCTGCATATGTGACAAATTCATGATGAAAGAGTAGCAGCTGACGGCAGACACATTATAATGGAAAAGCCCTTACAAGATTTTAGATTAACTGTAGTTAGCAAGTATGAGAGATCTAAACAGAAATGTGTAAAAAAACAACATAAAAACCGCATTATAACAACTAGGCAGTGTCACATTGGGTATTGCTGCTGCCTCACAAATCCAGCATCCTTGGTTAAGGTCCCACATTTGGGCATTGTCCATGTGGAGTTTCCACATTCTCCCATTGTCTGCATTGGGTTTTTCTCCTACTTCCTCAAAGATGTGCAGGTTAGGTTAATTGGCAATTTGAAACTGGCTCTGCGTGGGTATGTGTGTGAGTGAGCCCTGAAATGTGCTGGTGCATGCCTTGTGCCCAGTTTTACCAGGAAAAGCCCCAACCACCAATAACCATAAATTTGGTTAAGCAATTTTGAGAATGGGATAAGATGCAATATTATACCAGCTTTGACATCTTATAGGACATTTCTTTTATATTTTTACTATTATGACACAAAATCTGACTAGCAATTACTGTGTATTGTTTTAGATTATGTATGGCACTTGAATGTGGGAGTTTAACCTGAATCTTGGTAGAAATATGGATGTGGTGATAATTATAGTGATGCCTGTGAAATTATAGTTTGCAAAGCTTAGCTTCCTTTTTTGTTTCAATAATATTGTAACTGACCTAGAGAAAATTAGGATGTAGACCACAAGTGCTTGCAGTTGTGTATTAGGATGGTGGCAAAAATGTTTGAGTGTTTTCCTTTTTTGTCACACGTAAACTAGTTTGTATTCTGTATTGACATATTTGCTTTTTAAAATCGTTGGACTATCTGGATCATCAAAATATTTTCATCCAAACATATACAATGTTCCAATTCTCAAAGCTGGGTGTTAAGCTTTTAAACATATGTTGATTGTGTCATTTGTTTATTTTACTGAATTATTGAATTTTGCAGCTACCATAGTGTTTGTTTATATATGGTATGTTATCCTTTCCATACCCTGTTTTATTGATTCACACATTTTAGTTAAACACTTTATCTAAAATTCACTAAAAGATTATGTGATGAATTACACAGTAAACTTAAAATTGCTGTCCTTGAGTATTATCGTGACATACTGAGCACCCAAGTGAGTGGTGCATTAGGCGTTTATACAAAAAGTTTTTTCCTCCCAAAGACGCTGCTTATGACTATTTGGAAATTGTATTGAAGGAAATCATCTAAGTCAAGACATCTGTTTTATCCACTCTACAGATGCACCTGTTCATCGGTGATGCTTTGGACTGGAATTGTTGTCGCTGGGTACAGCAGTGGACAAATCAGACTTTATGATGCTTTGTCAGGGGTTATGTATGCAGAAGTTAATGCCCATGCTCGCTGGATTTATGCATTGGACATAGCATCAGATTCTGGAAAGGTAAGGCTGAATATCACAGTAAATTTATGGAACTGGTCATTTGTTTACTGCAGTTCAATTGTTTCCACAGCTGTCTGCAAATCTTGTGCTTTTGCTCTGCAGGTTTTTTGTCTTTTTAAGTTTTAGATCTGCATTTTTAGTATTTTCAAAACTCGCATTACCAAATAACCATAATAGTATAGTTTCCTTTAATTTTTTTTATTGAAAATTCATATACAGTAATTCTGAGCTGTTGAAATTCTGTCTGGAAAACACTGAAGTAATTTGTTTATAAAACCTAGTATGGTGTGTGTGGTGTGCTTTCAATATCTTTTAAATTAATTGTGTTACTATGGCTTTTTTTTATCACTTTTTAATTACCCAAACAGCCCCAGATTATTTCAGTGATATTGAGGTCTGTCCAGTGAATGGTCAATTGAAATGGATTTTCATTCCTCCACTTTCTGAATCAACTTCTTCCATTACAGAGTGATTGGGAACTAGAGCCCAAGCCGCACTGTGTATGGGGAAAGCAACCAGTTCATTTTGATTCACAGTTAAGAACTAACAAATCCTGGCCAGTTTAGAGGTAGACATCATTCTGATGAGTACAGTACGTCTTTGAATCAGTACATCATATCATAAGTGTGACATAATTACAAGATCTTTCAGAATTTTCTGGGCTGAGAGGTTTTCAGAAGAGGCTGAAGTGTTGATAAATGTTACCTATCAAGGGTAGTTATGGAGAAAGTTCAAATCTATTACAAGTCTCTCTCACAATCAGTCATTCATTCAGGCCAGTTGGGAGTCATCAGTTATTCTGTATGCTTATGGGATGTTCAGAACCATAGCACCCAAGATAATACCCATCAGACAGGAAAATACTACATGCACTTCAGTACAGGTAATGCACCTGAAGCTAAGCATATTTGGGCCTGGCTAGTTCTTGGATGGGTGACCATCTAATAAAAGTTTGGTTTGCTGCTGGAAGGACAAAAGGGGGTGCTAATCCTATAATCTGCATGGGGATCCCAATGCCATAGTTCAGTGATAGGGACACTACTGTAAAAATGTTAAGTTTACAAAACATGAAGATAGGTGACAGTTACCTTCTTCTTCTTTCGGCTGCTCCTGTCAGGGGTCATAAACCGCAGAGAAGACAAAGTCAGAATGGCGGGATTGTGTTGGTTTGGACATATGTGCAAAAGACAGATGCTGGGTATACTGGGAGAAGGATTTTTAAGGCTAGGTGACAGTGATACCACAGTCTTACGTTTAATGAGCTGTTCATAGGGTTTTACTGTTAACTGTGTGGTGGGTTGTGCCATAGCACTGAATGCTCCTGCATGTTCTTACTTTGTTTAAACACATACTCGCAGGTCTAATGGTTTTGATAAATTACTCCCCTCTGGACTGGTATATAAATATGTCTTTGTGTTCACGTTGCAATGGGCTGCCTTTCCACCTGGGACAAACTTCTGTTCTGTTCTAGCAGCTTCCAGCAGAAGTTCCAGCTTCATTAATTCTTGACTTTGTAAGTTGATTCAGCAGTTGAATAGGTGGTAAACTTGCAGTGCATTGACCATCACGTAGTTCAGCAGAATCATGCAAATCTGACCATTCTGTCAGGTGTGGAGGGCTAGACCTTAAAAGAAGAAGTATAAAAAATGTATCCTACAATATATATTTTGACTTTTAAATAGTATAACAAAACATCCTAGTTTAGGGGGAATTTGGTCGCTGTCCTTCAAAAAGGTGGTGTTTGAGGTGAAAGTGAATCTTATAAATTCATCTTTTCGAATCTTATTTATAGAATGCATTTAAATTAAAGGGACCTTACAATGAACCAAATGAAATTAAGCTTTTGGCTCTAGGCATGGTAGGCATCACCCCAAAATCGAATTACTATAAACTTCAGGCTTATTGGATGAATTATGGTTCCCCAATGGTTTTCATTGAATTAAAAATGTTTATATGGCTGTATCCAGATTACTGCCATTGATGTATGAGAGACAGCCTTCCTGAAAATGATATACAATTCTTGTGAATAGTGTTTGGGTCTGAACTGACATGGGCAGATAGTATCTTTGATCCATGGGCTGATTTGCACTTCAAGCAAAGTGTCTGAAGCAGAATCCTAAACCAGTCCAGTAGGATACCTGCTGTATCTAAAGTGGAAGGAAAAGAAGGTTCAGGTCAACTCATTCGGCTTTTAATAAAAAAAAAAAATCTTAAGTTCTTAATGTTAAAGAGAATTTTGTATTGTGGTGTACATGTTTTCATATGGGATAACATTTTTTGGGTCCATGATAGGGAATAGTTACTATGCAGATAATAAAAAAAAATCTTAGCTTATCTCCTCTGCTAAAAAAAAATAGTAGAAGAGCACAAAAAAGACTATTGTGAGCCATGCCATGTTAGGATTGGGGCAATACACAAACTGCACACAGAAGGAGCCAGTGACTGATATCGGGTCCCGGAAGCTGTAAGGCAGCTGATGAAGCATAATCCATTTTCTGAAATTCCTTACAAACAAGTATTGGATGCAAAGTGGGAATCAGCCTGGAATGAAACACAGTCCATGGCAGGACACACATATGCAAGACCTAATTGAACATTCACAGATTTAGGGTGGTGGAGAACCCTGCAGTGTTTAGGAAAAGAGATAATATGAACATGGGAGAACACCAAATCTCCCCATAGATAGTGAATGTACATGGATTTCAGTGAAGGGTACCCTGGGCGCTTAATTTTATGCCATCTCACAAACATCCAATTGCCTTAATTTTTTTGTGTGACTTTCTATATTTTAGAGAAATAATCTTTCCTATGTGTATTCAGACAAAGTTTTCCCAAATTTCTGAAATTTCACCAGTTTATCTTTCTGCTGCTAAAAGCAGAAGTCTTATGGTCCATACGACATAGCATCTGTCTCTTTTCAAACTCGGGTATTCATATTTGACTTAAAGTATTTTTATGGGTGGCACCAATGGTAACATTTAGTAACAACAGCTTTGTCATCTTCCAGCTTGATGTCATAGAGTTTCCAGAGCTTGAATAGAATCCATTTTGCACCTTCCATTGTAGATGAAGATGGTGGAGCAAAATTGTAAACCTATCCTTTGGCACAGTGATGGAGGCCAGTGTTCATGTAGTCTTGAAAGTTTCCATGGCAGTGTGAGTAAAGAGCAGGCTTACTGACCTCATCCACTTTCATTTGGAAAGCCTGCAGGTTCTGCTTTTACTCTCAGCTTAAGCTAATGTCACATTACACAACTTCTAGTCATGGGGTATGTCAGATTTGCCTGTCACAGCTGCTGATCTTGTCTCCAGACCACATCAGTTTAAATGACTGAAAATCACTGCAGATGTCTACTTTACAACTACAACAACAACAACATTTATTTATATAGCACATTTTCATACAAAACGTAGCTCAAAGTGCTTTACATAATGAAGAAATGAAAAATGAAAGACAAAATCCAACCTTACAGCATAGTCGTGCATGCCCCTTTTTCTGGTAGCCAATTGTGTGTTACCTGATGAAGCTGGTGTGGTTAACAGGTATGTTGGGTTCAGCCGCAATCTCTACCCTGTTTTTTTTTCCCTTTTAATTGCAGAGGCAATGGAGGCTCTGATCAGGGCTCTAAAGAGACTGAGCAAGGAGTCTGAGTGTCTGGGCTTGCGAGTTTCCTGGATAAAAACCAAGATCCAGGCCTTTAATGACCTTTTAGGCACAGCCATCAAAAGTGTGTCTGTCTGCAAAGAGAGTGTCAACCTTGTCAAGAGTTTTGCATTACCTTAGCAGTGACATTCATGTCTCTGGTGAAGGCAGTGACATTCATGTCTCTGGTGACTCTTCCTATGAAGTCAGTAGATGAACTAGGAGAGCATGGGAGTCATGAGGTCGCTGGAAAGGGGTGTGTGGTATTCCCAATATCTATGCAAAAGGGTGAAGATCCAAGTGTTTAGAGTCCTGGTGCTTCCTGTCTTGCTATATGGTTGCGAGACATGGACGCTATCCAGTGACCTGAGATGAAGACTGGACTCCTTTGGTACTGTGTCTCTTCGGAGAATCCTTGATTGATAGATAGATAGATAGATTGATAGATACTTTATTTAACCCCCAAGGGAAAATTCACATACTCCAGCAGCAGCATACTGATAAAAACAATATTCATTAAAGAGCAATAAAACCGCAGTGCACATTAAAAAAAAAAAAAATGCAAGGTGGAGAGTGTGAGGCAGGTTTAACAGTCTATAATCTTGTGTAGTGTTAACGTTTAAACCCAAAACCCGGGTGGAATTGAGGAGTCGCATTGTCTGAGGGAAGAATGATCTCCTCAGTCTGTCAGTGGAGCAGGACAGCGACGGCAATCTTTTGTTGAAGGTGCTCCTCTGTTTGGAGATGACTCTATTCAGTGGATGCATTTGATTCTTCATGATTGACAGGAGCCTGCTCAGCGCCCGTTGCTCTGCTACAGATGTCAACCTGTCCAGCTCCATGCCTACAATAGAGCCTGCCTTCCTCTTCTTTATGCTGCCTCCCCAGCACACCACCGCGTAGAAGAGAGCGCTCGCCACAACTGTCTGATAGAACATCTGTAGCATCTTATTGCAGATGTTGAGGGACGCCAACCTTCTAAGGAAGTATAGTCAGCTCTGTCATCTCTTGCACAGAGCATCAGTATTGGCAGTCCAGTCCAATTTATCATCCAGCTGCACTCCCAGGTATTTATAGGTCTGTACCCTCTGCACACAGTCACCTTTTACAATCACAGGGTCCGGGAGGGGCATGGGCCTCCTAAAATCCACCACCAGCTCCTTGGTTTGAGTTGCACCATTTAACAAAGTCCTTGATTAGATTCCTATACTCCTCCTCCTGTGGCCTCAGGTGGTGAAGCTGTAGCCGCTCCATGGTCTTCATCACATGTGACGTTAGAGCGACAGGCCGGAAGTCATTCAGCTCACCAGGACATGATACCTTTGGGACTGGGGTGATGTAAGATGTTTTCCAAAGCCTCAGGACTCTCCCCTGTTCCAGGCTCAGGTTGAAGATGCGCTGTAGAGGACTCCCCAGCTCCAACGCACAGGCCTTCAGCAGTCGTAGCGATACTCCATCTGGACCCACTGCTTTGCTGGCATGAAGTCTCCTCAGCTCTCTGCTTACCTGGGCTGCTGTAATTGTGGGTCGGGGGAAACTCTCTCCTATGCTGGTATCAGCAGAAGGATGGGTGAAGGATACAGTACTCTGAGGTGAGAGTGAGTTAGGGTGGTCAAACCTGTTAAAGAAGTTGTTCATCAGGTTTGCTCTCTCCACGTCTCTCTCGATGGTGGGACTCTACTTCAAGCAGCAGCCACTGATGATCTTCATCCCATCCCACACTTCCTTCATGATGTTATTCTGCAACTTCTGCCCCAGCTTTCTCCTGTACTGCTCTTTCGCCTCTCAGAGCTGGACTCGGAGTTCCTTCTGTACGCGCTTGAGCTCATGCTGATCACCACCTTTAAAAGCCCTTTTCTTCTGGTTCAAAAGGCCCTTGATGTCACTTGTAATCCATGGCTTGTTGTTAGCATAGCAGCGTGCTGTTCTTATTGGAACTACAATGTCCATACAGAAGTTGATGTAGTCAGTAGTGCAGTCAACAACCTCCTCAATGTTCTCACTGTATAATCCTGGCAGGATATCCCAGCCCGTAGTTCCAAAGCAGTCTCTCAGAGCCTGCTCTGCCTCAGGGGACCACTTCCTGAATGAGCGTGTGGTTTTAGGTAGCACCCTCACTCTTGGTTTGTAGTGAGGCTGAAGCAGAACCAGGTTATGATCTGCTTTCCCAAGCACAGGCAGTTGGGTGGCGCTGTATACGTCTTTAACGCTTGCATACAGTAGTGTAGTGTTAATTCCCGGGGTGTTACAATCCACATACTAGGAGAAGGCAGGTAATGTTTTGTCCAGCGTCACATGGTTAAAGTCTCCAGAGATTAGCATAAGTGCCTCGGGGTGCTGTGTTTGTAGTTTAGCAACAGCGGCGTGGATGATGTCACCCGCTATCTCCACGTCCACCTGAGGAGGGATGTAAACAATAACAACAATGACGTGTTCAAACTCTTGGGTAACGTTGGTTTGACTTTGTGTCAAATGAGTGGTTATTCATGAATTCCTGAATGAGGCAGATTACCTGCATTGTGTGGGAGCTTCAGTTACAGCACTACAGCCATTTGGGGTGATTCCCCGAGGGTGATTCAGCTCATAGGATCCTCATTGTTGGGGACTTGAGTGGCTAGACCAGGCCAAGGCGTCACCCGTGTAACACCTGGCTGCAGCAGATAGAAGATCATTTCCAGAGGATGGGACTGGACCACGTGTCTGCTCTGGGGGTTGCCAACTAGGATCCCAAGCTGTTTCTTTGTGTGGTGGGTGAGGCAACGCACTGTACCAGTGCATGTTCCCCAACTTGACTTGACTATCTGCCATGATATGTAGAACATGAGATCTCAGACAGACAAACTTCTCTTCAGTATGTGAGTTCCAAAAAGCCTGTGCTTCTTATTTCTCCCTACTACATTAAATTTAAATGCATTATACATCTTGTTGAGCATTTATTTCGGCTCTCATGCACACAGAACCCACATCTTAAAATTAAACATTTTTAATTATAATGGAGTGAGTTGCAGTGTAATTGGGGTGAGACATTGGGCATCTCACATTAGGTAACGGAATTCATGGGAGTGATCCACTAATTGCCTCTGACTTGCTAGGATTATCTAAATGGAGGGTACGACTGAAAATCGCTTGAATAGTCATGTTATGTGATATGCCGTCAGTTTACAAAGTCTCCTGCAGTGAAGTCAAGTTTCTGACGCGGAGTAGCTGTATTCCATTGCCAAGATGTGAGGTAACAGCAAATGTGCACGTGAAGGCTTGCTTAACATCCTTAAATCTGCTTAATCTGATTCAGAATTGTTTGGGGCCACGGCAACACTGGGGTACAAGGTAAGGACCCAGAGTGTCACTTCTTCACTGTACCTACCCGTACTGTACGTACAGTATACACACTCGCACTCACACAGGGCTAATTTTAGAAAGGCTAGTCTACTTAAGAGAATGTGCAACCTTCATAATGAAAATGTTCTGGTGTGAGATTTGAACTCAGAATGCTGAATACATGAGATGCAATGCCAACCAATGTGCCACTCTGTGTTGAGATTTAAATACAGTGAATTTATTGAAATATCAGTCATCAGGCATTAAGGCTTCCCAAGAAGCATTGTGTTCAATAGGATTTCAAAATCTAGTTATCTTGTGATGGGAGGAAGTAGAATCAAAACAATTGATGGGTAATTGTGTAACCACTAAAGGCAAAGCAACTCTTGACGTAAATTCTTAGACTACTGCTAAATTGTATTTCTTTATTTAAATAAGCCACGTCACTTTTTTATTAATTGAAAATAGTCTGGATAGGTCAGGGGTTGTCATTCTTGATTTTTAACTGTTATCTATTCACAACCAGTTGCTGTCTGGAGCAGAGGACTCTCTGGTGCGAATCTGGAAGCTGAGCAAATCTACAGAGACAAACACAGCTGAGGTATGATTTTCTGAAAATATACCTTTGAGGTTGTTTCTTTGCCTTGCCTTGCCTTTTTTGTGTCTTGTCATCTTTTCTTAAATGTGTGTTTTGTTTTTTTGTGCCTCCTTCCACTAGTTTTTTGGCCAATTTAAATGGCTAACCTGTCTTACAATGCCAATATCAAGTGGTATATGGCTGACTGATTTGTAATGGAATGTTTAAGCCATACCCAAAACCATGTAAAGGGAAAGGTTGCAAAAAACCTGAAGGGATACTGCGCCGTTCATCTGTAGTGAAACAAATGTGAGACTTTGCTTTGTCTTTTTGTAAAGTATCGTGCCTTATAGTTAACTGATGTCACTGTTTTTGGAATGGTGTTGAGCAGTATCAACCTATCAACCGTTTCTGACTGTCTACTTGAACGGACCAATGGTGTTGCTTTGACAGCTCATTTACATATGGAATCTGTCCCTGCTGTCTTGACGACTGAGAAGTGAGCTGATGAACTATAATGCGCATTGAGATCTGCTCATTGAAAAAGATAAGTGTCACTCAGATGTTTAGTTTCTTAAAATGTACGTCTCTGTGCAAAGGTTCTTTAGAAGTGTAATAGCTTAAGAAAGCAGCATTATCTATGCAAACTCTGTTTATGACCACAAAACATGCTGTTATTGAGGAATTAACATGGGGATCCATCCTCATTTATTTTCCTCATTTGTAAGAATAGAAGGTAAAACACTCTGGGACCTTGCAATGGAAATAAACATCTGGGCCGTGTGTGCACCCCTAGCTGGAGTTAAAGTGGCCTGCTAAGCCTGCCATGCCACATGTTGTTTCCAGACAATTTAGGGTAAATCCTGGTGGAAGCCACATGCAACACACAGGCCACTGCACATAGGTAACCCTGCACAGCTAAGTCTACAGAGACTTGCTCCGGATATTTATTTTGTGTCTTGTGCATTTCTGCGTCCTCATCAGTAGATGTTCAGCTTTTTGTTGAACTATTAATCTTCTCACAGTCCTGCTTTGACTTGTTTTTGGACTGCCATGCAGTCATCCTCTTACAACTTTTCCAGCCGGAGTAACAACCTTTTTGCTGTACTTTCCAAAGGAATGTGTAGCATTCCAGTTCAGTTGCTCATTGTTTTAGATTCTTTCGTATGCAAGTCATTTCTTAACTTTCATATAATAAGCCATTGTGCAGTTGTCTACATACATTTGTTATTTTTGGAAAATTTTCAGAAGTGGGTTTTTATATAATTAGGTTTTTACAGCTGGAGTCTGAGTAAATAAAGAATGCAGATGTGTCAATGTTCAAATATTGTTCAACAAAGAAAAGAAAAAGTCGAATAAGCACAAGTCACCCGAGTTTGGGATGTACATAAGAAATCTCATGATTTACTTCATGAGATAGAAATATATAATAAACAAGAATAGCTGTGTCAGATATTTGAAATATTAAAATGTGTGCTTCAGTTTAAATGTTGAAAGTCCAGATATTCTCAATTGTAATGGAAATGTATAATTGTTCACCCTTTGATAGAAATCCACAGATGGCAAGATCCCTAGTAAAGGATAGATAAAGCTCATCATATTCGTAATCAATGACCTTAAAACAGTCTAAAACAATACCCCACATGCTTATGTTTAAAATTGATCATTTTTAGTCTTCTGGACTACTGGTAAAGAATCAAAAATCAAAATTATCACATTCGTGATCTGCAACCTTGAAATAGCAAAAAACAACACTCCACATGCCTTATATTACTTATTACCCCTTTTTTTTTTTTTTACTTTTTGTGAAAAGGAGTAACTTTGCCCTTTCAGTTCCCTTTGGGGAGTGAACCTGGAGTTGGCTGATGGTACATGCACAAGTTCAAGTCCTTCTTATCCTTCTGATAATTTTGTTGAAGGTACCTATTGGTTTACCCTTTATCATAAGGGTGTCATTTCCTGCACAAAACATGGTCCACAAATGGACTAAAAAATAGAGTTTTTAAAGGCTAGATGCCAAAAACAGGGAGGAACCCCAAAAAGCTCAACATCTTGCATAATCAGACATCAAGACAAGTCCAACACTATATGATATTTGGGGGTCTTCGCATAATGATGAGTCAGGAGTTCCCATGAACGCAAAATATCAGGCAGGTGTCAGGACCTACAAATTTTAAAGTATGGAACATTTCTATAATGCTGTGATTTAAATAAAATCTCTAAAACAGAGTATAAAATTTCATTTGAAATGTTTGTAAATGGCCTTAATAATACTGTACCTGTTCAACAAGCTGTAGAGGCTTCATTTTGTTGTGAACCCACACATGTAAGTGAAACTTCAATATGCTCTGACAGAAGCAGCACTGGCAGGTAAGTAAAGAAAAAGTTCTAAATCCTGAAAAAAAGCAATACATTAGTCCAGAAAGGGATTACTTGCTGGGATCTTTAGTATTCCATGAAATCCTTAAATTGAGCCATATGAGAGTTAGACAGTGTTCCGTGGGCCAAGGAGGTTGTGGAGCAGAAAGTAGCTAGCATTACAAATTGCCTCTTTTATTGTCTGTCGGAAACCTTTCTGTCCAGGGAAGACAGCTTTGCGTGTCAGTGATAATATGGTTTACAGGATTTATTTGACACATTGTCATGTGGTTAAACTGACCCTGATAGGGTGCATTAGTGACCAGTTATCAATAATAATGGTGCCCCACTTCAAGGCAATGCTGCTTTGGCAGTGTATTGTTTGAGTAAAATTGTGTAGTTTACATCATGGTTTGCATCGTCATCATAATAGCAGAAGCGAAACCATTTAGTCCGTCAAGCTCGTTTGGTTAGCTAGTAGCTAACTTTTCCCAAAATCTCACCAGATCCCTTTAAATGTTGTCAAAGTTTTTACTTCAATTACTGCATCTGAGTTGGTAGTTTTCTACCAATTCCCAAGACTTTTAGTGTTTGCTTTTGTCTTAAATGCATGAAACCTTCATTTGTACCGCTGTCCTTAATTATGTGATGCACAGTCTAAAAAATGATTTCTACTCAATCAACTTTATTGATGCCCTTGAGAGTTTTGAAGGCCTGAATGAGGTCCCCATGCCCACAGAGTCCAGCTGCAGACCTCCAGCACTCCATTCTGTTGAGGAGGTTGTCTCTTTGCATTATACATCAGTGATGGTACATGAAAGTGCAAAATTAACCTAAAGTTAAGATTAAGGTTGTGGGAGGGCTATCTGACTCAAATAATGATGACTGTCGAATAAACTAAGTGACATACCTCTACTGAAAAAACCCACCCTGGATCCAGAAGTTCTCTCTAACTATAGATCCATCTCTAATCTTCCATTTCTCTCTAAGGTTCTGGAAAAGATAGTTGCAGTACAACTTCATGATCATCTCAAATTGAATAACCTGTTTGAAAAGTTTCAGTCTGTTTTTTGTCCTGGCCATAGCACCGAAACAGCCCTGGTCAGGGTCACTGATGACCTTCTGATGTCAGCAGATACTGGTTCTCCTTTTCTACTCATTCTCCTTGACTTGACAGCTGCTTTTGATACAACTGATCATAATATTCTTCTTCACCGTCTGCAATACACCATTGGACTTTCAGGAAATGTTTACAATTGGTTTACATCTTATTTGACCGGTAGAACTGAGTATGTCGCTCTTGGCAGCGCAAAATCTCACACCCATAATGTTACCTGTGGTGTTCCACAGGGCTCTGTGTTGGGCCCCATCCTTTTCATCATTTACATGCTCCCCCTTGGAAGTGTCATTAGCAGACATGGTCTATCTTTCCATTGCTATGCCGATGACACTCAGCTTTATCTTAGGACTACCCCCAACTCCTCTACTGCTCCTCTCCCAACATCTACACTGACTATTTGTTTGGAAGAAATAGAGGCATGGATGAGGCTCAACTTCCTTCAGCTAAACAGATCTAAAACAGAAGCCATTTTAGTTGGCACACCACACCACCTTCGTTCTTCTACCATCACCAGTATCAATTTCTCTGGTCAAAAAATTCCTCTTTCTACATTTGTTACCAATTTGGGTGTTAAAATGGACTCTCAACTCACTTTTGACACCCACATTAAACATCTTTGTAAGTCATCTTTTTACCATTTCAGGGACATTGCTAAACTTCGTCCAACACTTACCCTGGCAGATGCAGAGAGGCTTATCCATGCCTTTGTCTTGTCCAGGCTGGATTGCTGTAATGCTCTCCTCATTGGGATTCCTGGCAAGAGTATCCAGAGACTCCAGTACATTCAGAACAGCGCTGCCAGGATCCTGATGAGGGTGCGAAAGCATAGCCACATCACTCCTATCTTGAAAACCCTTCACTGGCTTCCAGTACCACTTAGAATAGAGTACAAGGTTTCCCTCCTTACCCATCAGTGCATCTATGGACCTGCTCCCTTGTATTTACAGGAACTCCTTATCCCTTATACTTCCTCCCGCACCCTCCACTCTGTGCATACTAACAGTCTTCAAGTTCCCAGAACTAAGCTTAGCAGTATGGGTGACATGGCCTTTTTGGTGGTGCCGAGGCTGTGGAATTCTCTTCCTGACAACCTGAGAGCCCCACAGTTGACTGCTTTTAAACAAAACCTAAAAACTTATCTTTTAAGAAAGGCATTTTGTTAAATTTTTTATATAGATTATCTTGTTTGTTAATTTATTCTTATTTTGTAGCACTTTGAGATTGTTAAATATAAAGCGCAATATAAATAAAATTTATTATTATTATTATTACATAGGCGTGCAATCCATTAGGCAGTTAAGCAGAACTCTGAGAGATCTGCAGGTAGACGCTGCTCCCCTTGCAGCCTTATCATTTCATTTCCTGAGCCTGTCAGAGTAGGACATTCCCTTTACTCCCAAATCGCACATAGTAAATCACATGACACTCTGGTGGTCTTCAGCTCCAAGGCAGAAGCAGAACACAGAGTGTCATCCTCTAGCCATCTAGAATCTTTCCATATTTGTACTCCTCTGGGCTTTCCAAATAATTTCCAACAGACATGAGAGCCTTCCTGTCACATCAGTCATCTCTCTGTCACATTGTTTTGCCCATCGTTTACTGCAGCTTTTTGGGCTGACCATTCAGTTTTACAATGGCCACTGTTTCAGGCCTATCAGTACCATCAGTAAATACATTGCCAAGGTGTTTTTGGCGTACACACAGCCGTGTTTGGTGAGCCTGACATGCAGCCCTCTAGTGGTAGTGACAAGCAAGGCAGACATCGGCAAACCTGGCCATGCTGATCCCCTTGGCCTAGAGATGTAGTTTGAGTATGGAGTGGATGTACAAGCGGTGCACTACTGCAAGTACTTGAGGATCCACATAAATGGCAGGCAGGACTGGTCTAATAACATAGAGGAACTATATAAGAAAGGGCAGAACAGGCTTTTTATTTCTTAGGAGACTATGTCCCTTTAGTATGGATAGTGACATTCTTCACATTTTCTACAAATCTGCGATGGCCAGTGCAGTGGCGGAGGGATGGTAACATCACTTCAAGAGAGGTCCACCGAACAAACAATCTAATTAAAAGGGCAAGTTCAGTTATGGGATGCACACTGGACCCCGTGAAGGTAGTAGCGAAGGAGAGAATTAAAACACAACTAAGTGCCGTTATGAACAATGCTGCACATCCTCTCTCTGACACACAGGCTGGATTTATATTTCATGCAACACAACGCATGTACCTGCAGGCACTTCTGCTACGCAAGCGGTGTACTGTTTATACCTGCACACGTACTTTGTGTAAATCTGGAGGATTCCACCAGGTGGCAGTGCGAGATATCATCACGGTGCAAACACAACATTCGGCTTCTCTGTGTTGTGAATTGACTGAAACATCCATTAAATTCCCAAGACACCTTGCAACAATATCTCTGAAAAGGATGGATGTTTAAACATTACATCCATCAAACCAGGTATGCATCCATTCCAGCTAGCATTGGGTGTGAGGCAGAAACAGTCCCTGGATGGGGCATCAGCTCATGACAAGGTGAATACAAGCACAGAAATACGCTGGCATCATTTTAGCATCACCAAACCTGCATGTCTTTGGAAGGAAACTGGAGCACACTGTGGAAACCCCCCATGAAAACATGCAAACTCCTGGCAGGGAACACCAGGGACATGACTCCCTACTGCGAGGCAGCAGTGCTACCGCCCCACCACCTTCCAGCCCCCACATGCGTAATTATTAAATTTTGCATATAAGTTGATAAATATTTTGTATGTCTTTATTTATAACTTAGAAAAAGCAATGTAATATTAATGTTACATTATTGATAATAACAGCAATGGTTTGATGGTTAAGAACACCTCTCCCCCATTTTTGGAATGAGTTTCTTTGTAATTTTACGACAAGGTTGGGGAAGTGCCTCAAACCAGTTTGGTTAATATTTCTCTGCAGGACTCCCAGTCAACCCCCACAGGAAAGCCAGCCTGCCTATGTGTGAAGCTTCACTTTCACATATGATTTTGGGGGCAGGTGTGAAGGTATTCTGTCACCCTATTGGTCTGAAGTATGGCTGTTTGGAACTGGCTTGTATCAGAAACCTTTAAGTACCATGACGCCCTATTGGCTGTAGGGTGTGGACAGAGAACCTAGAAATTTGGTTGCTTTACCTCACCCTGTCTCTCTCTTACCAAACTGATGAAAGACCATCTCACACAACATGAACTGAAAAGGACAACACAATGAAGAGCACAGCCATTCTGAAGAAAGCTGACCACAAAATGATGCCTTAAATAGAGGCATTTTAAGTAACTAACAAGTCTGTGTGCTGCCTGAAACTATACATCACCATTTATTAGGTTGTATGGTTGCCAATATTCAGATGTTCTTTGCATAGTTATTATTTAGGAATATTATAAATAATACATTGTTTAAATTGTAACTTAACTCCTGCTTGTCTTTTACTACACCTAATTGCCTGAGGTTATACATATAGAAGGGAAGGTGGGGAGAAGTTATATGATACAATACCTTATAAACAGTGGTAAGTCTGAGATTTCAGGCACTCTGACAAAGGCTACATATTAATAATACAAAAGGGGAAGGTAGAGCAATATAAGTATTCTTTATTTAAATGAAGTTAATGATTTATTTGTAAAATGTAACATAAATGCTTTAACACATTTCATCGTGAACGTGATATCAAGTATAAATCTAATCATTCTAAATGTGTAGAGAGCTGAAATATCATAAATGTAATGTATTCTGTGAGGCAATCACTGCCTTCCGCTGCTGTCTGTGCAGGAAGAAGCGCCAGAAACACGCAGTGATTAACAACTGGGCCGGTTTTAAGATAACATTTACGATAGTCTACTTTAATGAAAATATAAACTATGAGATTAAAGTCAAAGGTTCTACTTTAATCACAAAATGGGCCTTTTTTTCTTCACCGTGTCCCTGATTTTTTTTCTGTGGCTTAAATACGCTTCTGTACGTTATGATGTTGTTGTGTAGGTACAAAAGTAAAAAAAAACGAAGATGGTATGTGAGACCTTTAAAATGTATCCTGTTCATTATGATGGAAAGTATGCAACACTTGTATTGCCTATGTGAGAAATAGATGAAGAAAAGCACCATGAATACATTTATATGTCAGCATTTAAGTTTGATGATATGCTTCACCACATCGAATCATTCATCAAACATTGAAGCATGGACATCGATCCTGTAGGATCAGCAAAGCAGCTTGCTGTCACATGTTGACAGTACACAAAGACTCTGACGTCCCGTTCCAAATTGAACACACTGTGCCCACTGATTTTTTTTTTTGTTTGTTTTTTTGCTGAAATTGCTACTTGTGCATGCATTCCGTTAATTTCTGAGGACATGCTCAGGGGACGTGTCAAATAAACGCTGGCAATGTGTGGTAGCCAAGATGCCTGCGAGTACACATTCTGAGCATGAAGTATAAACTGGCCGTAACACTGAGGACTTTCAGCCAAAAAATCATTCAGCAGAAGTGTGTCAGGAAATTCTACTGGGGCTTCTCTATCTGCAGTAGGTTGGCGCCCTGCCCAGGGTTTGTTTAATGCCTGGCACCCTGTGTTGGCTGAGATTGGCTCCAGCAGACCCCCGTGACCCTGTAGTTAGGATATAGCGGGTTGGATAATGGATGGATGGATGGCTTCTCTATACCAACAGCAATACACCTGACTGGGACAGCCAAGTCAAAAGGTTTTCTTTCTTTTTAATTTTCTTCCTTTTTAGTCATTCTAGTGTGTGTTCAGACCAAAATGTGGGTGTATATGTATTTATTTATCTACATACTGTATTTATCTATTTACAAATCTTTTCTAAAAAGGCAGATTTTCCCCTGGTATTGAATAAAGTTCTATCTATCTATAGCTGTCATATTCATTAGGCCACTGCATTGAGTACGGTTTTTGATGTTTTGTTGTAGAGTGCATAAGGATGTAAGACACCATGCTGTCTGCTGCATTTCATTTGCAAATGTTGAGGTTCAGTGAATACATGGAAACTGAAAACTCTTGTATGCAGTCCTGCACATTGAAGTTCTTGTTTTTGTCTAACAGCTTAACTTCTATCTTTTCTAGATTGAGCACCTTCACACGGAGTGTGTGACCGACATCCAGATCTGCGGGGCCAAGTTCTGCGATGGTGAAGGAAGTGCTTTTGCCGTCACTGGTTATGACTTGAGCGAAATTATCCGCTACACACAGATCTAGACGAGCTATGCGCAACAGACTTCAGAAGCCAGGGAAAGGAAGACCATTTTCCTAGCGTGAGTGTGTGGATGCATGTGGCAGAGTCTGAAAGAGCAGAGGTGACATTAGCTGTAGAGGTTTTCATTTCCTGTTTGCATCATGTGATCCAGGCCACATTTTTGGGGTTACTCTTTGCAACACACACATCCAGTATGCATCCTCTATGTCACTCTCTCTCACAATGCACCTACAAATGCATACAATATGTCGGCGAGTGAGGGGAAAAAAAGCAAGCCAGTTTATTTATCGCACTGTGAGGAGGAAGTCTGCTTGCTGAGCAGCAATCTGTGTGTGTGTGATAAAGGAGGAGGAAGAGAGTTTAAGCACTTTGAGCAGAAAATCATTTGACCATGAAGCCTAGCACAGAGTGAAGTGAACATTGTGTTTGTTTTTATGAACCTTTGCATGGTGTCTGTAGGAGATGTTTTGTACGTTAGCCTGTCTGCAGTAGACATTTCTTGTCACTGGCCAAGACCCACTCTGATAAATGATGCATAACTGGAACTGTGGTGGTTTCTTGAGTAACCTGGCTAGGAGTTACTGAAGTTTCCGTTCTGTTCCTCTTGTGGTCTGTCATCTGAGGTCCCACCTTCTGCAACTCTGTTGATTACAGACGGACACTCCGTACTGTGTTTTTAATACCTGTAAGGTGTTGTGGATTTATAATAAAACCAACAGATTTTTTTGGTGTCTACTCTGAATTAGTATATTTTATGTGTTTCTTGTTCATACAGAGCCTTGTAAAACTCAGGCTGACCATGCCCTCGGCTCACATGGCTTCTTTTTCCTCCTACTTTTTTTCTCCCACTTCTATGTAGCGTCGCTACGCCTGATCAACCTCCTTCCCTGTCAAACTCTCTTCTTTCAAATCTTCTTTTGTCTATCCACTGCCACTTTCACCTCTCTTGCTTTCTCTTCCCTGTACTTCCATTCCTATCAATCTTTTGTTCATACTGCATATTCATTGTGTGTCCCCATCACATATCCATACCACTTTAACCGACTTTCCTATACTTCCTTAGATTGCAAAGCTCTCCCACTTTTGTTGCACTATTGATTATCTCATTTCTTCTTCTGTCCTTTTTGTAACTCCACACATTCATCTCAACATTCTTATTTCTGGCACATCCAACTTCGTTTCCTTTGCTCTCTTTACTGCCCATGCCGAAGCTCTATACATCATTGTTTGTATTACCCTTCTTCAAAAACTTACCTTTAAGCTTCACCTTAATTAATCAAACACACAATTCAATCCATGCTGCACGCTATTGGTTTTATCTCCGTATCTAATTCTCCCTCTTGGGCTACCACTGATATTTAAGCTTATTCACTTCTCAATAGCTCTCCCTACAGACTAACTTCTGAATCCTGATCATTTTTAAACCTCATATATTCCTTTATCTAACAAGACCTTCTCCATTCTCCCAATGTTCTCCCAACTTTCTTGTTTATGGTGCTACACAACACAATATCAGCAGCAAAAGGCATGCATCAGGGAATTGGTCTTTTATTCCATAATTCAACACATCCATAAGCAGTTAAAGAGGTATGGACATAAAGAAGATTCCTGGTGGAGACAGAATCTGAGATCTTGTCTGTTACCCACCGATTTTAACCTGAGTCCTCAATCTCTCATTCATATCCCATCTCTCAATCCTCCCATACTTCTCTGGTGCTCCTTTCTCTCTCATGCACCTCCCGACCTCTTGACGTTGCACTCCGTCGTAAGCCTTTTCTAAATATGCAAACCATCTCATCAATCATCTGTCACAATGCACAGCCGTGCCAGGTTTATACCAGCTGGGTAAAGAGATTTAGTTTCTTGATTTATTTCCTTTTTATCTGTTTTTAGCTGTTCCTATTTTAATGTATTGTGATCTTGAAACAGCTTTTAATCACAGAGGCCCATCAGGGCTCTGAATGCAACAAGTCAGCAGCTCCTTTAAAAAGTTTTTAATAATAATAAAAGCATCAACACATGTAATTTATGAATGTTTTAATAAAGTCAAGTCCAACATTAAAATACTGAAATGGTATTTTGTTTCCTTTTTTTTGTACAAATCACAGTGGTTGAAAAATATTACAAAGGATTTTTATGCTTTTTGCAACAGCAGCATAACATTCTAATTATTGAAAAGAGCCCTTAAAAGTTGTGTTGCTTGTGTCTGCGACTTTATAATCACGCATGAACTTCTATGTAATACAATAGAAAAAGTGAGACATACTGAAACTTGTCACATACAGTTAGGAAAAAGAAAAACAGGAAATACAAACCCAGCATTAAATTCCGAGACCGAGTGTGAGACAAGGAGGGCACTGAGGCAGGTAAGCTGGCAGCATGGCATCCCTCCACATGCAGGGGCTTCACGCTTAGTGTTTTTGGGTGGCTTGTGTAACTTTGGAGAGGTGCATAGAGTTGAGCGGCTCGTACTTGTTCAGTGCTGCAGAATTGTCAGCATTCCAGCCCCAGCCATTAGGAAGGCGAGTACTGCCTCACAAGTGACACTTTGTCTCACTCCTCAGTTCTCAGGATACTTAAGGGTGAAAGAGAAACCAGGCAACGGTGTTCAAGAAAGGCACAGGAAGTGTTTTAGCGGGACGAGGTGGCGGTGGGCACATAGACAGTATGTTCTTTACTCCCCATTGAAAACAATGCCACATTCATTATGTGAGGACTGGTGTGCCACGTGGTTATTCTGCAGTTCTCAGGGTGAAAATGTGAACCTTTCAGCTGATGTGCACATCACTCTTAACAAATGTCGGGTCTTCATGCTATTTAAAACCTGATAGACCTGGAGAGTGTACTATTAGCTTGGGAATTACAAAATGTATGAGTAGGCTTTCTTAATGAGCAGTTTTTGTAACAAATACCAAAGTGGCACACACTACATTTGCTCAGGTTTCTGTTTAACGTCTTTCTTGCCACCTCAGTGCCGATAATTTCTAGAGTTAACTCTATATGCCCTTTTTTAACATGCTGGCAAGCAGTGGCTTTACTTCCTCAAGTCCTTTTTTGGCTATGCCAACACATTCCACTAACAGATCTACAGTATATATTGCAGGTAATATTCTGTCAGGCCGTGTTTATGATGAAAGCCTTCTTAACAGACTGCTATAATAATGCGATGTGGTTAAACTGGCATCCCAGTGTCACCCTCCCTAACGTCTGAACAGGTCAGCCCATGTAAACACACTCGCTCCGCTTTCACTTGACCAATACAGCTTAGTCGATGCTCTACTCTTATCTTTGTTGCCTTTTCAGTTTTGACACCCAGCCTACCAGCTAAAACATTTTTGGAGTCCCACACCTCCACACCCTCACAGCATTCCTTTTCCAGAATTCTTAAGCTCTCTGCCTGCCTGAACCTGTGCCGGCCCTTTAGAGTTAAGGTTTGGTGAGAAGATTCCTCAGTCATTAAAACATTCTAGCATATTCAGTTAGAATTTCCTTGTGTGTACAACTTGCATACACTATTGTTCCATATATTGCTTACCGAGTTGTCTGCCTGCTTTTAAAGTCCATTCTTAAACATCTTTACTAGGTTGGCATTGTAGGGGTCCTCAAAACAGCTAAAAAGTGCCATTTATATATTGTGTGCTTTGGGACCTTCAGCTCACAGCCCTTATAGTCTTAAACAAGTGTCATACAGGAGTCCAGAACCTAACGTGAGAAACTGAAAGGAAAGCAAAAAACACTTTGGTGAATAGTCTAATGTAAACAAAAAATGAAGGGTCAGTTTTAATTCCATAGAATGCTTTCCAGGCCAAGGCTCTGATTGATGTTAAAAAATTAAAAAACAGTCACGTGAAACAGTAAGTACACCCTATGGAAATGGACTTTTTCAATGTTTTTGAACAGGCAAACAGATAAAAGTGATGTCCTTGAACAAATGACACATGAATCTGACATGGTGTAATCATTCTCCTAATCGAAATTTGTTCCATTGCAAAAGTGAGTGCACCCCTACATTTACTGTATCACCACTTCAGACGTATCAAAATAGAACCAGGCGGTTTAGGTTAGGAGCCAATCAGGAGAATCTACTTGGGGAAGATGCAGGTGGACCCTGTCGTACTTAAACCACTGATATCTAAGATCTGCCATTCTCTTTGCTTTTGATGTGTGTTTTCTCACCATGCCACGGTCAAAAGAGCACTCTAAGGCCCTCAGAAAGAGGCTTGTGGGTGCCCGTGTCTGGCATGGGAGTCAAAAAAAAAAAAATCTAATTATTTGAAACCACTTCACTGTAAGGGACATTGCCTATAAGTGGCATAGACTTCAAACGACTTCTAATTTGTTCAGGACAGACCAGTCCAAGGGATGACCAGTTAGTTCTACAAATAAGTCTCCAACAGCCCCAAAATTTCATCTTAGGATCTGCTCTGCACAGAACTCCTGGAAAAGTTGATGTCAAAGTGCATACATCTACAATCAGAAAGAGATGGCATAAATTTGACCTGCATGCGAGGTGTTGCAGGGAAAAAAGCATTTGGTGTCCTAGAAGAACATTACAGTAAAATTACAGTTTGCCATTGAATATACAAGTAAAACGAGGCCTTCTGGAACAATGTGCTCTGGACAGATGAATCAAAGATAAAGTTGTTTGGCCACAGCAACAGTAGACATGTCTGGTGCAAAATAATGACAGCATTTAAGAAGGACCACATGCCAGTGGAAAGATTATGGTTTGGGGTTCCTTCCCTGCTTAAGATTCTGGGTCAACAAGAATTCTGCCTTGCATCAAAGTGTGCACCAGGAGGATGTTCAAAAGTTGAAGTTGAACCTGAAGTGGACCTTTCAGCACACTAATGACACAAAGAACACTAGAAAATTCACCAAGAAGAAGAGATGGAGGGTTATGAACTGGTCTGGTCAAAGCCCCGATTTGAATCCGAATGAAATGTTGTGGGGGGATTTGGAACAGGCAGTACATGCAAAAAAAAAACAAAAACGGACATCTTGCAAATAAAGGGATTTAGCATGGAGGACTGGTCAGAAATTAGCAACTGAGTCAATGTCAGACTGGTGGGCAGCTACGCAAAAACACATACAAGAACTCAGTTCTGCTAAAGGGGGCAATACCAGCTTCTAATGCCAAGGGTGTACTTACTCTTTCACTAGTAGACCATTACTACATCTATTTTTGTTGAATAAATGATTAAAAAGGCAACATTTTGTGTTTTTGTTCAAGTGTATCACCTTTATCTGTAGACACTGTTTGCATGAAGATCTACTGTATGCCTATTCAAATATTTTGAAAAAGTCCATGGGCTGTACTTACTTTTTCACATGATTGTATACAAATATACGTATGTTTGGTAATATTTTGCGGGTAAGCATTAAACCGGTACTGACTGTGATAAACTAAGACTTCTCTGCAGTTGCCTGCATGAGACGATGAAGCAGAAAGGGACTTTACCCATCGTTCTGCTCATTTTAGGCTTAATGGCTTTAGAGGGGGCCAATGGATTTGTTGCATGTTCTAATATCCTGCATTCTTTTATTTTCATAATGTCACAGGTTTCCTTTTATTTATTAAGATTCACAACTTCTTTATTTGTTTTCTTGATTGAATAAAATAATGTTTATAAAAAATACAAAACAGGAAGGAAAACAAGGTTGTGGCAGACATATGGATGCTGACCAATACCAGGGGACATCACTGACTGAAGAGAATGTTATTGGCCTTAGTGTTTACTGACTTCAAGGGACGTAAACAGCATGGTGTACAGTGGGCTAAGGGGAAAACAAGAGCCGATAAGGGGGTATTGTAAGCATCTGCCTTTTTGTAGCTCAGAGGTATTGATACAGTGCTGCCTAATAATTCTGCTAGGTATACAGTAAATGTTTAACTCAAAATGTACTATTCTCTAAAATACTAAAATAAAATGTCAACGCTAGAATTAAATTTTCCAAACACTCTGCAACTGCAACCCAAAAGAATATGTTCAGAAATGATCGAAAGCAACATGAAAGAAATAAAATGTCAAGCCAAAGATGAACCCAAACATTTGACCAGTCACACAGCTGGATCTGTTTTAGAAAGGGGTACAAGATACGGTGTTGCTCGCATGAACGCAAACCAAAGCATGAGAGGAGTCATGTCCATTTGAAACAAATAAAAATCTAGTAGGGAAACATGTGCGCCCAACTCAACATGTCAATCCCTTGTCCTGTAATCACTGTAGTATTAAGGCAATCCTTCCTGCTCCAATCCATCTGATCTGTCATTGAACACCAGACCACTGGCACCCAACAACCAGTTTGCAAACCAAAAACGGTCCACTGAATTGTTTTGGCAGTCCATGGAAATCAGGCAGGTAATGTATTTTAGCCCAGTCTTTCCTAGCTGATGGTCCAAGGTGCTCTCCAGACATCAATGTATTGTTAATAAATGTGAATGCTCAGTTCTCCAAGTAGGACTCCTTCTGCTGCTCTCTAATCTAATGCTACCAACTCTTTACGCTCAAACCTCCTATGTTAGTAAATCTGGAAGCTCAAAACTTCAAGATGGACATAGACTCCACTCTCCCTACTCTCCGATATGATGCAAATAATGGTGGACGCTCAATTTCCCTTTCGATTATTACCTAAACGGTCCGCAACTAAAATATCTGTCATCTTTTAACTGCTCCACAAGCCAAAAAGATTGAAATACAGTGATCTAGGCTACAAAGATCCAGGCCTACTTACACAGTTGCCCTGAGAATCCGTTTTAACCAAGCCTAGCAAATCAGTCATTCAGGTTAACATGGCAGAATTTACTTTAATCACGTAAGCCATTAGGAATCGACCTACACTATGGACAATGGACAGACACTTGTTACACTTTGGTTGTAAAGCTCTCCTGAGCTAAAATACCAAGGCCAAGTCAAAATTGTCCCAGCAGCAATGCAGAACTTTACCAGGTAACAAACCACATGTCAAACGTTGCCTTCAGCTCAGGGTTGCTAGTAGCCGTTTGACACACCTCTGATGGGCCCATAAAAATCCCCTGTGATTGTTGTTCTAATATCTACAAGAGAAGCTGTTGGGAGTGTTTCAGAAGTGTACTGCTGGCATAGAGTAAAGGAAAATGCCATGACCTTTACCCGAGGTTTGGTCTCTCGCTAGGTCACTCACTTTACAAACTCTATGGAAATGTGCAGATGTTGCTGTATGCTGCTCCTCAGGACAATCCCACTAGTGCAGGACACCTAAGGAGACGAGGCCATAGGTGGTACTACAGCCTGCGAGGTACAGTGCACAAGCAAATGAGGACATTCTGTGGTTAGGCTGCTAGTGTAAGGAAAATGGAGCTTCAGTTTGAGTTATTTGATTTACTGATACCCCTGAGGAACGCTCCTCTACAATCAAGATCAAGTTTCAATTTGGGTAGCACATTTGCCACAGACCATCCCCTGGATCATCTTCCTAGGGATCCGCTCTGTCAATAACCCTACTAAGGTTTTTAACTGTATCTTGCATTGCACCATTATTTATCTTTACTTGTAAGCCCTCTTTTTAAAGCAAATATTAAGTGTTTAATTCCTTCTGTAGAGTTCTGGTGTGCACAAGTGTACGGCTAGTGACTTCAACTCGCTCTACACCTGATGACATATCTTGACTGTCTGTCTCAGACCCCAATCACATTACTAGATTTTCGTTTTAAAAAACGCAGACATTCTTTTCAAGTTTTGCCTTTCATCCACACTAATACTGATGTTTTCAACCCATGAAAAGGAATACTTCTGAAAATGCTCTCCAGAGACAGATAACTTTTAAATAAAATACTGGTGCGGTGTTTCAGTGTGGACAGGACGAAAATGACATTTTCTGAAAACACAGAATCCCTTCACACTCCCATTGGTTCATGCTTATTATGTGACCCTTCTCTGATTGGATCTTATTCTTTATGTCTCAATCCCCGACTGGTCACTCACATAGTTGTGTCATTTACTTTTATGCATCTAAATTGCGTCTACTGCAGTTTTTAGACGTCAGTGGTCAAGTGACTAGTCACACTGCACAATGTACAGTATAGGTGCTCATTCTGTCAGATTGAGATGTCACAACATAGGTGCTCAGACTAAACAACGCACACTCACTGCGGTGGCTGTATAATGAATTTCAGTAAACTTGATGGCAGCATTAGAAAAATCAACTTGTGAGACAACTCACAGTACAAGAGAGCTGAATGAAATTTCAGACATGACAGAAATTCCTCCAATGATGCAACAGCCCAATAGTAAGATGTAATTCAGCACTGCAACCACCCTTATGCTACACGTGAAACAACAGCTGATGAAGCTGAAATTCATGCTGACTCAGAAAATCAGTTGGCAACTGCAATTCAGGCATAAATGTGTGACACAATCTCACAGCTTTTGCACTTTTAAAGATGTCTATGTTGCACACATGCCTAGCGTAAGCAGGGGATTACTTCATATGTGTTTTCATTCATTTTAGTCTGGACAAAAATACTTTTGTAAACAATGTGAAAATGCTAGTGTGGTTTAAAAACACCATTTTCAAACACCCACATTTTAATGCCTGCGCTTTTCCTGTCAGCTCAGAGAACTACAGTATGTGTATTAGTGAAGTCAAAAGTGGTCAATTTGTGGGACAGTCGGTAACATAACACACTCAACCAGAAATTAGCTCCTCAAAGTAACCCCAGTCTTCTGGGAAGCAAACTCCATGACTTATAAATGTCTGCTAAATCACCCGCCACCTGATCTCAAACCAGATACCAGTGTTCATGTAGGATCTGAGACATGAAAGCGTTAGGAAGATAAGATTTTTCAAGTGATGAGCTTTGGTTCATCACCACCATAATCACTTATTAAAAAAAAAAAAGAAAAGAAAAAAAGAAGGAAGTGACAGAGCTAACCCTCCTCCTCCTCCTCCTGCAGTCCTTACATACATCAGGATGTATGTTCTCCAAGATCAGATTCTTTCAGAGGTAGGTGCCTTTCAGTACAGTCTGTCTGTTCGCATACAAATTCAATCTGATGTGTTAAATGTGCTCATGGTAATCATGACTACTCTTCTACCTTATTCAAACTATGGATCTGCCTCCTGACAACTAAAGTACAGGAGACTACACAACTACCATTTTAAAAACTTTAAGTGTTAAACCCACATAAAGTCACATGTATTCAAGGCCTTCATGGGACACTGCCGAAGATTGTCTGGGTTACACCAAAATACGCTGGATACTGGAAGTTCTACCAGCTCACCCAGCTCAGGAGATAAAAGGCCGCAGTAATACCTCCCAGCTGGACCAAAGCCAGATTAGTAAAAAAAAAAAAAATCAACCAAAAGGGAAAACATTTGAATCACATAAACTTCGATCAAAACTCTTAAAAGGAAGCATCTCCAAGTTCAGGTCCGTCAACTTGGTAAATGGGAGGGAAACCATCACAGACTGTTGGTAAACAACAGCACATGACAGGCACCACTGCCCAGAGCTGTGGTCCAGTCTTTTAAAGATATCTTCTGTGGACAAAGAACTGAGTGACACACAAGTTCAAAATCCTTGGATGTAAACTGGCAGAAGGCACAGATGTGATCAAGAGCACTGCATGAGTGGGCATGCAGGGAAGTGCTATTTGTGGGGAGGTGTTTTTGACATAACAGTGTTAAAGGGACACAGAATTTTCGTTTCATGGGTTCATGTAAGCAGAATTCATGCGTCTTTTAACATCTGCTTGAAAATTTGCAAGGCTACTTAAGCCATGCCTCATAACACTGTAAGCAGCCACAGTTTATGAAAACACTTTTTTAAATGCCATCCCTGGCATCATGCGACGGGACAGAGAATCAAAATATTGAGTTAATATTTGTGCTTAAAAAAAAAAAATTATAGCTCCAAAAACATTGGGTAGGATGACGTAGTCAGCTCACACCTCAGCCCTTTGCTGTCTGGCAGTGATTTGGAGGATTGCATTCTTGGTGTTCTCAGAGCTGCTTACCATAGTCAGCTGTGACACTTCAGTAGCCAAAATGACAGGCAAGCAAAGATGATAACAGGCACCACTCCAGCACGGCAGCTTGTTTCCGGTGTTGCTATTGGTATCACCGTTTCCCACGAGAACTACAACTGCACAGGGCTGCGTCAGCTAATACTGTATCTTGAACATTTCTTCTTTATATCAACAATCCATGCTAATTTTCTTTGAGCGGAGCACCTCAAATACGAAGCCACACCAATTCAAACTGTCTGTGCTTAAAAGAAATAATTCATCACTCCATTGTCAAAGGAGTGACTGTTTCTTTGCAAGCTCCTTGCATTTCTGAGAACTTCTCTATTGAAGGGCATCACTCTTTAGTCTGCACACATGTAGTGCTGGCGTAGACAAGCTAAAGCAGATGGGCACTTTCAGGAGACGTGGGATGAGACTGTGTTTTTCCAGAAGCACCAGCCTCGCTTGGTACGTTGTTTCCGAAGAGTTTCTTCCTCTCGGTCTCGTTCTTTCTGAGAGCGCAGGTATCGATCCTCTTCCTTTAGAAACCAAATAGGTGGCCAGCGATGTTTCTCAAAGTGTTGTTGATTTTCTGTAAAGATATGGGGAGGTAGAATGAATTTACAGTGACGCACAAACCAAGTGTTCAAGCTGAGTTACATTTTCACTTTAGTATTACCTAAAATCAGTTAAAATGAGGGACCCAAGAAGAGCATTATTAGCATAATGACAGCAGAACCATATAAAGACAAATAAAAATTGCCATATAAATAAAAAAAAAATTTAAAGTTTGTTTCCATTCATGCATATTTCTCACATGAACATTACTAAAATTGAAAACTTAAAACATCTTATTAATAAAGCAAAAAGTAAATACTTAGTGTAAGCTTTAGTAAAGCTGAGAGAAATACTTACTTTGTTATATTTTCATTTAAAATTTTAAACTACTGCTGCTTTCCCTTCCCCTCAAAAGCTTGTCTATGTTGCTCCCCTTGCCCCATGTCCCCCAACATGTCCTCTCCTCCTTTCTCATCCCTGTCTGTGTTGTCAATCACAGCGGTTTGATGGTTTTACATTTTCTGATAGGAGTGTTGTCATGGGTGAAAATGTTTATTATATGTCTGTACAATAAAAATGAAAATTGTCTGTTAGACGTTAACACCGCTGTTTACAGACCACATCTAAGATCACAAGCTCCTGGACAAAAAAGCATGCCCACCAATGGTGGTATTTTACTCATCCTAGAATTTACACGTGAGTTAACTAGGCTAGTTTTGCTACACAATCATGTGCTAACCCATCACAAAATAGCGTCAGGTCAAAACTCATAGTTTAACTCTTTCAGGGAGGATGTCGACTTTTGTCGAAATTCGAGGGTAGAGGATGGTAATCAATGGTGACAAAACTTGTTTTAGTTTGACTCTCTTTGCTGGAAGAGTGGCTAGCTTCATTGATTTGACCTCGATTACCTGCGCATGCATGAGTAGCGAAGAGCAAACAACCTCTAAAATGGCATCGACATCTGGCGAGAGACCAAAGTGAATGCACAAAGCAAAATAGACGAAATTTTGCATATTACTGCTGAATCAAACTCTTGATTTTGATGTAAGTGATCTGGAGATGGAGATCAAAAACAAAAGTGAGGTACCAGCTTCAGCTGATCGGTCCCCAGTTGATCGTGGTGCCAAACATGCTTGTGTAGCTGATGTGCCAATGGCAACGTTCACCTGGGAAGACCGCCACTTACAATAACAAGAGTTACAAACCAGATTGCGTCACTCTACCACATGAAGACAGGCCAGGCAGCTGGCCTGCCACATATTCCTACCGGCCATCGAGGTGCCCCTACACAACCACCAGAGATGCTGAAGATACGCCAACAGCAGTCACAGCAACAGATGTTTTGCATTGATTTACATGTGAAACCTTTGCTTTCTGTGCTTTTCAGAAAGTTGAGTTGCCTGCAAAAAATATTCAGCCCTCAAACAGATAAAAAAGCAATAACAGAGAAGTATTTTGGTATGACCAAATCTTAGCTTATTTACAGTGGTGAAAAGCCATATGGCACCTCAATTCATGTCCTTTTTCCCCTAAAGGCCCATTTATACTTGGTCTGTCAAGTTTACTGTGAAGTTCCTCTATGATGCCTGTGATGTAAATTTTCTCAACAGTCATGGTGTATAGACCCTGGTGTTGGTGACCGTTTGTCCCGACGAGAAAGTGTGTTCATTTGAGGAACAGTTGTGCAAAGTAGTTTGATGCTACCTGCGCCTCTATAATCCAACACTAGAACCACACATAGATAGCAAAATGTGCACAAATTCATGGTGAGACATTGCCCACACCCATGTCAAACAAACCCGGGTGCATGACTGTGTCTGCACATGTCTCATTTGCCATAGAATATCAGAATTGGCAGGTCCAACACTGGCACCCTGTGCTTTGCACAGATTTGAGTAGGTTCACCCTGAGCACATGTGACAGACATGAAAGGGTCTGGAGAAGCCATGGAGAACGTTATACTGCCTGTTACATCGTTCAGCATGACCAGTTTGGTGGTGGGTCAGTGATGGTCTAGGGAGGCATATCCATGGAGGGATGCACAGACCTCTACTGGCTAGACAATGACACCTTGACTGCCATTAAGTATCGGGATGAAATACTTGGAACCATTGTCAGACCCTATGCTGGTGCAGTGGGTCCTGGGTTACTCCTGGTGCACAACAATGCTGGCTTCATGTGGCGAGAGTATGCAGGCAGTTCCTGGAGGATGAAGGAATTGATACCATTGACTGCTCACCTGACCTAAATCCAATAGAACACCTCTGGGACATTATGCTTTGGTCCATCTCACACTGCCAGTATGCACCTCAGATTATCCAGGAGCTCAGTGATGCCCTGGTCCAGATCTGGGAGGAGATCCCCCAGGACACCATTCGTCGTCTCATTAGGAGCATGTCCCGATGTTGTAAGGCATGCATACAAGCATGTGGGGGCCATACAAGCTACTGAGTACGATTTTGAGTTGCTGCAATGAAATTTCGGCAACATGGACTAGCCTGCCGCAGCATTTTTTCACTTTGATTTTTGGGGTGTCTTTGAATTCAGCCCTTGGTAGGTTGATAATTTTCATTTCCATCAAACGATGTGGCATCCTTTCATTCACATTACCCAGTCCATGTCAGTATAGATACCCAGCATGATTTTTATTCCCATTGAGATCTGATCTGTTTTCAAAGTGTTCCTTTAACTTTTTTGAGCAGTTTATAAATAAAAGTTTTTAAGCATCTGGGTATGCCAGAAATTAAATACAGTATACTTTCAAGAAAGAAAAACTGTATGGTTTATGTTTAAGAATGCACGTGTCAGTAATAACACTAAATCATTAAGCTGCCTCGCCCCTCAACTGTTACTAAATTCAGAACTAGTCTTAAATCACCACAGTATTGAAATAAGGCACCACAAAGAACTGAGAAAGTATGGGTATGTGCAAGGAAAACCAAAGTACATGGAAGACAATCCATAAAATCATACTGTTGGGGCAAAGATAAAAGTAAACACAAATCAATTCAAATCAAGGACTCTGCAGCTGTGCGACAGCAGTGATAACCACATTCTCATCATGCCAGCCCAATGTCAACTTTGCTATTTCCAAATCCTCCATAAGACATACTGCCTTACGTATCAAGGAAATATTTTAAGGCCTCTCACTGTAGAGTCTTCTCCACTGCTGCTTGTAACATCTTTTTTTACCTTGTTTTTCCATATTTTTGCATACATATTTACTGGAAGATCTGCTTATATTCTAGGTGTTTAAAACATGGATATCCCAAATTTCAGTTTTCTCTCAGTTGCGATGGATGCTTCTCTGAATCTCAGTACACTGCAGTAATTTTCAATATTTAATTCCTATAGTGTTTCTGAATCTTTACATTATACAGTATTTAATTCATCCTACCACAAAGGAATATTGCCTTTTTCTGCATTTCTGCCTTGCCCTCTGTCTCATCTGCCTTAATTAACCTTTATCCATGAATGATCTCAACATTACCTGTCATAATGTTTACCTTCTGACACACAACTCTCAATATAAAACATACAATCTTTTCTTTGATATGTCCTGTTTTCTCTGTTTATAACTCTTATGACTGGCAGGTCACTTCACATACCTGGTGACATCCTCTTCATCTCCTTACGGAACTTGCGACAGATGCTATTGTAGTTTGTGCAGATGTGATGCAGACACCATGCCGCCAGCTGATTTGCATTGTAGAACTGAAAAGACAATAATTGACAGGAACAAAACATCTCTGAAAGAGCAGAACTCTGTCTGGTGTCTCATTTTAAAGAATCAAAACATCAGTTTGCAGATAAATATTCTTAAGCACAACATTGCAATACAAAACTAGAGCAACATATCTATTAAATACTTTGAACACACAAGTAAATAATACTAGAGAAAAGACCAGACTGACCATATTCCTAAAAGTGGCTTAAAAAATGTTCCTTTGTGACTCCATATATTTTATCCAATATTTGGAAACTGTTAATGCTAGTCCAGTGCAATTATTATTAATAGATCAAATAGTAGAAAGAGTGGGAAACAATAGCTAAAATCAAGTACATATCTGAGGTCAAACAAGTATTTTTAGGGATTTATTTTGTTCAGTTATCAAATTTGTAATTAATGTATATACAGTAATGGAGTATTATAAAATATCTCAATATTAAATTGTACATTTTAAAATACAAAAAAACCCTCAATTATCTCTGTTATAAAATGCACAGAACATTTAATGTCATAATGTACTAGGTTTAGGTTTATAAGGTATCTAGTGAGGGTGGGATGGGGAATCACACTTTGATCCTCCCCCACGTGATGTTCATATCATTAGCACAGAAAAAGCCTGGGGAAAAGGACAAGGAAACTCAGACACCACCAAACATGTTCTTCTCTTTTCCCAGACAAAGATTGGACGCCAGTCACAGCAGATTTAGCCCAGAAAGGATACCAGTAATAAAAAGAATGTGATCACCCAGTGAGGGGATGAAACAAGCAAAAGAACCCAACCTCTGCAGTCACATGACCCAGGAGTGGTGCATAAAAAAGGTGACTGAAGGCTTCTTGGAAAGATAAGTTTGGGAAACATTAGTAGGGGAGAAACTCCATACTGTTTCGGTACAATTACTTTCTTTTAACACGAGAATCCTTAAAGCCTACAAAAAAACTCTTAATTCCGGGTCACCTTAAATTCCTTTGCCACCTCTTCATTAGCGTCTTTTGTGATGCAAATGTGTCAACCAGTACAAGCAGTCTGCTATCCCATCCCCCTACCGGCAAAGCTCAAGCCGCAAAGATGATTCTCAGAGCTCAAGTGTGTTTATCTGTGTGTGAGGTGCCTGGAGTTGTACAGGCTAAATAATATATAGTTATTTGGAATGCATACATTTCATGTGTGTTCCGTGTCTACAACGATCTATGTAAATGTAGGATGGCAGGAAATGCGAGGCAGGAATTGTTGCACACATAGTTCATAGTTTAGTAACAATTGACAAAATGTAGACATGAAGTGTATAGTGTGTGCAGACTTAAGTCCAAATATCAGACAATTTCACAAAAGGTACAAGTATAACAAAAGAAATGCACTTTTGGTCAAGAATATAACCAAAGAAAAAGAAGTTGGCTTAGGGTACGACGCTAACATGACCAATTGGGTGGTGCAACGGTAAGAACTGCTGACTCATTATTAAGATGTGGCGCGTTTGATTCTCCAATTGCTATTTTGAGTATCTGTAACAGCTGGTGTAAATTTATGGTACTTGTAAAAGTTAGCGTTTTCTCTCAGTCACGTTCATGTTAATGATCTGACGCTGTTAGTTTTCAAATAAGGATGTGGTATAACAAACTTGTTTTTAATACCACCTCTTTATTTGAAAATAGTGTCAGATCTTGTGCGTGATCAAGATTGGGACTGGGAAAACTGTGGATGTGGGCGTGAGTGGTGTACTTGACTAGGAATAACTGTGGATGTGAGTGGTGTTTTGAGACAATGGAACTGGACATTCTTTGATGTGAAAGGATAAAAGCAGACACACAAATGCTGGTGAATCATGTCTTCCTGATATCTTATTGTCACTTGATTTTTTTTATTCAGTTTTATTCTTGAGTGTTCCTTGTAGTGGTGCTACTTGAATGTGAAACTGCAACTCCCAGCAGTCTTTGCAGTGGCTTTGATTGGTCTTCTGCTGAGGGTGCAGGGGCTGTTGGAGTCAAAGGATGTCAGCATGGCTTTTAAAAAGGGGGCTAGTGACCAAAAGAAAAAAGTTTTTTAAGTTTGTGTTTCAAGTTCCTGTCTGTCTGCCTTCTGTTGGGTTATCTGTAATTATTCGTTTTGTCCTGTATTGTTTTGTGGTTGAGGACTGGATTGTCTGCCATCTGCCTGTGTACATGAGAACTGTAAGTGGATTAATGGCCATCCTGTGAGGAAAGGAGCACTCCTAAACCTGTCCATCCATCTTCACCCATCCTGGAACTATCGGTAGGACTATCTTTACATTCCCATTCAACATGCATATCTCTGGTCTATCTATCTGCATCATTACATTTCATCCAATGCCGTTTTTCATGGACTTTGCTTTGTGTGTTTTGTTTGTGCTTTGTTTATTTAATGTATAGTCGCCTTAAGGGTAACGGGGGAGGGGGGCAGGGGTGGGGGAGGGGGCTTATTGTTATTTTCATGTATTTCATTTGTTTTCATTACATTCTTTAATTGTTGTTTGATTACCAGTTTGCTTTGTTTTTGTCTCTGTTTGTGAGTGTGTGCGGGTTGGGCCAAGGCTGGTTGCGTCTCTGGAATCTCCACCATGAAAATAAATAAATCAGCATCTTCTCGACGGTGTGGATCTTAGCGGAACCGGACCGCTCAAGCTGAATTAGTATGCACCTTCTAGTCCATGATGTCAAAGCCGCACTGACAAAAAAAAAAGAGAGACATAAGTATATATGACATTTGGAATAACTCATTTTGTATAGTACATTTCGGAAAACATTGTGGCACTGATGCAACATCAGGTGTAAATTTATGGTACTTGTAAAAGGTAGCATTTTTTTTCAGTTTTATTCTCTCAGTCATGATCACATTCTCCCTCCCCCCCAACACAATCTGATACTGTTAGTTTTTAAATAATATTGCATTAGTGCGGCAATGTTTTCTGATTGGTACTATTCAGGTCATAAAATAATTTCTTCAAAATGTCACATATATTTGTCTCTTTTTTTCCCCAAGGCAGCGGTGACATCATGGACCAGAAAGGCAGCTTGTTCAGTGCAAAAGGAGCGTGGGAGTGGCCACTTATTATGTTCTACAACATGCTTCACCTTGAACACACATGTACTGTACAAGGCATGCACGGGGTCCACTGAGAAAAGAAGAGTGTTCTTGACACACCATGCAGAGGAACTTAGTCATCGCTTCTTATAAGAAAAGGCGATGGACCAATAATAGAGGATGCAACATCAACAAGCTTCTGTTCCAAGATCTCCGCTTCCCCAGGAAAGAAAACTCAGTGTCAGGTACTCCTTCAGTGTAATAAGAACCACAGTATAGAGAGAAGTGTGTACATTGCAACAGGTACACATTTCCTAAATGTAGGAAGGATGGTCCTTGGGTGTGTGGGAACTGTTAACAATTGAATCTGATGGTTGTACATAGCACGGAACTGACCTCTCTGTACTATTCTTTTCTCTGCATGTCCTGGAGCACAAAAGAAACACCACCATGCACCAAAATGTGGAGACTGGGCAAGACTGGGGAAAAAAAACCCAACACAGTCACTGCCTACAACCACATGAAAATATGCAAATGAATATAATGCTGCATCAGTGCCTAAATGTTTTCCAAAATGTACCATACAGGTCATAATACAAATTATTCCAAATGTCATATATACCCTATGTCTCTCTTTTTTTGTTAGTGCAGTTTTGACATCATGGACCAGAAGGTGCATACTAATTCAGCATAAGCAGGAACACTCAAGAATAAAACTTAACAAAAACAAATTCAAGTGACAACCAGATACCAAGAAGGCATAATTGTGGTATGGTGGGTCCACGGCTCCCAAGAAAAGGCCAGTTTTTAAATAGATAATCGCTGGACTCACGGCTTATAGAGGGGCGTGGTAGTGTGGCCAGAATGGTTCCTGGGTGCTTCATGATGAGGACATTTCTCGCTTAACACTAGAATTATAAGAGCCTACGAAAAAACTCGTAATTCCGTCCCACCTTAAATCACTTCTTAAATCCCTTCACACCTCTCCGACAGCGCCCTTTGTCTTCTAAATGTGCTGATTTAGAGAAGCTTGGAGCAGCCGGCTATTCCATCCCCCCACCAATTTAGAACGTGCACGAACTTCTCCCAGCTCATGCCTTGATTGAGTATCTGGGAGTGAAGTGGAGTTTTAGAGTGGAAATAATAGATTGTTGTTTGGAACACACGCATTTCAGGTCTGTTCCGTTTCTACAGTAATCTGTGTCAACACATTGTTAAAACAGAAACGTTTTTTATATTCTAGTAGTAGATGACAAAATGTAGGCATAAACTATATAATGTATGAAGCCTGAAGTCCAAATAGCAAAGAAACATTTTCACAAGAATAACACAATTGCGCTTTTATTCAAAAACTGCAGAAACAAAAAGCCGCCTTAACATGCGACATTGACATCAGTTTATTGAAACTGCCTCCGTGGATCAATAGACTCAGCCCCCGCTTGGGAATCGAGAGGTCACGAGTTCGATCCTGTGCCTCTCCGTTTTGAGAAGTAAACTGCTCTTAGTCTTACTGTTTTAGAATAAAAGTATACATTTGATTTCAGTCTGTAACAGCCGGTGCAATTTATGATCCTCGTAAAGGTTAGCTTTTTTTTTTAATTCACTTTTCATTCTCTCAGTCGCATTCAGAATCAATCCATACAACCCCATCTGACACGGCTGTTTTCACTAAAGACGCGCTATAGCTCTGCAGTGTACCACAATGCATACTAACGCCAAAACCCCACCTCACCCCCCCCCAAGGATATGCAGAGGAAAGAATGGTAAAGACCAGTAACTTCGGCGCTATATGCAATCATCAGACACTCCCCATCTGCCCGTGTCGTTCAAACACAGGAACATATATAATGGTGTAAAAGTATAACAAAAGTGCACTTTTATTCAAGTGCACTTTTTCCATCGCCTTTTCCTGTAAGAAGCAGTGTACACACTTCTCTCTATGCTGTGGTTTCTATTACACACCTGAAAGAAAGAGACAATACATGTGAAAATATAATCGCACTAATGCAATATTATTTGAAAACGAACAGCGTCAGATCGGGTATGAATGCAGGAACTGGAAATTCTCTGATGCGGGACCTTCAGCCAGGGAAGAAAGTACAGTGTCAGGTGCTCATTCAGTGTAATAGAAACCATAGCACAGAAAGGTGTGTACACGGCAACAAGTAACGTGTCGTAAATGTAAGAAGGACGGTCCTTGGGTGTGTGGGAAATGTTAATATTTGAATGTGATGATTTTATATGGCACGGAATGAAAATCTGCACTTTTTAGCATTGCACCATGCAAGCTGTCGTATCAATCGCCGACTATAACTTGCTTTCTTTTTTCTTCGGTAATACAGGTAGTTTTGAATAAAAGTGCACTTGTTTTGTTTGCGAAATGAAGTGTCTGCGTGCGCTTTCGTGGCATTACACGTGTATTTTTGAGCATGCCCGCTTGAGCGGTATAAAAGTATTGAAAAGTATAACAAAACAACGGGCAGATGGGGAGTGTCTGATGATTGCATATAGCGCCGAACTTACTGCTCTTTACTATTCTCTCCTCTGCATATCCCGGAGTACAAAAGAAACAGAATACAGACGCGCTATAGCTCTGCGTTGTACCACGATACATACTAACGCCCCCACCCGGTTCTGACACACAGACGCTGGCGAAGCTGCCTTCTTCGTATCTCACCGTCACTTGATTTTCTTTTTGTTAAGTTTTATTGAGTGTTCCTGCCAGTCCCCGCATGTTGCTGTATGCTGGATATTTTCACATGTATTGTCTCTTTCTTTCAGGTGTGTAATAGAAACCACAGCGTAGAGAGACATTGCTTCTTACAGGAAAAGGCGATGGAAAAGTGCACTTGAATAAAAGTGCACTTTTGTTATACTTTTACACCATTATATATGTTCCTGTGTTTGAACGACACGGGCAGATGGGGAGTGTCTGATGATTGCATATAGCGCCGAAGTTACTGGTCTTTACCATTCTTTCCTCTGCATGTCCTGGGGGGGGGTTGGGGTGGGGTTTTGGCGTTAGTATGCATTGTGGTACACTGCAGAGCTATAGCGCGTCTTTAGTGAAAACAGCCGTGTCAGATGGGGTTGTATGGATTGATTCTGAATGCGACTGAGAGAATGAAAAGTGAATTAAAAAAAAAAGCTAACCTTTACGAGGATCATAAATTGCACCGGCTGTTACAGACTGAAATCAAATGTATACTTTTATTCTAAAACAGTAAGACTAAGAGCAGTTTACTTCTCAAAACGGAGAGGCACAGGATCGAACTCGTGACCTCTCGATTCCCAAGCGGGGGATGAGTCTATTGATCCACGGAGGCAGTTTCAATAAACTGATGTCAATGTCGCATGTTAAGGCGGCTTTTTGTTTCTGCAGTTTTTGAATAAAAGCGCAATTGTGTTATTCTTGTGAAAATGTTTCTTTGCTATTTGGACTTCAGGCTTCATACATTATATAGTTTATGCCTACATTTGGTCATCTACTACTAGAATATAAAAAACGTTTCTGTTTTAACAATGTGTTGACACAGATTACTGTAGAAACGGAACAGACATGAAATGCGTGTTCCAAACAACAATCTATTATTTCCACTCTAAAACTCCACTTCACTCCCAGATACTCAATCAAGGCATGAGCTGAGAGAAGTTCGTGCACGTTCTAAATTGGTGGGGGGATGGAATAGCCGGCTGCTCCAAGCTTCTCTAAATCAGCACATTTAGAAGACAAAGGGCGCTGTCGGAGAGGTGTGAAGGGATTTAAGAAGTGATTTAAGGTGGGACGAAATTACGAGTTTTTTCGTAGGCTCTGGTAATTCTAGTGTTAAGTGCATAGGTGAGGAGTCATCTGCATCCATAATTGATGCCAGGAGCTGCTAATCGCCACACCTGAGTCACGTCCCTATTATATATATAGTAGGAGTGCGAGTGCAGAGAGAGAGAAAAGAAAAAAGAAAGTAGATGGAGGTTATGGGAGAAGACTGCAGGATGCTGAAAGCCGGGGTGTGCGTGAGAGCAAGCAAGCAAGCAAGCGAGCAAGTGAGCAAGCGAAGGCAGGCTCGCTATAATATCAGGCAGCTGGTGAGAAAGCCCCAGGAAAGGGTGTTTGGCCAACACTCAGTGGGGCTGAAGGAAGCAGTTGCTCCAGCTGAGTGATCAAGGAGCTGGAGTGACTGGAAGTTAATAGGCTTACCGCATAAGGTCATGGGAGTCTGGGACTTGGGAGATGAAAGCCCTAGCGTGAGCACCCTGGTCGCTGGGGAGCCCAAGTCACGGTTTGATGGAGCCTGCCGGAGCCAGAGTCCAGAAGGCGAACAGACCAGCAGGAACACAAGGACAGCTGCAAGTAGGGCGATTCCCCTGGTGCGTAGCCTGGATGGGAGAAGCAGAGGAGCTGCCAGCAGAAGGAGGCACTGGGCTTTGTTTTAAAGGACTGCTTCCAGCCACTGTTTTTAACCTCGTTTTTATGGATTTATTTATGGGATTGTAACCTCCACAATTTTCTATGATTTTAAAGGATTATTTGTTTAATAATGTTTTGATAGCACTGCACTATTTATTTGGACACTGCTGATTTTGTTGTTTTTAATAAAAGCACTTTGCACCATCCAATTTCTTCATGATATCTTCACTGTCCAGCTCATCCAATGACATTACCGACAGTGTCGAGTTCAAGAGATCCCAAAACGGAAACGGGAGCCTGGAGCAGAACCCACATTGTCACAATGATTCACCAGCACTTGTGTGACAGATTTTATCCCTCCACATCAGAGAATGCCCAGTTCCATTGTCTCAAAACTCCACCCACATCCACTGTTATTCCCAGTCAAGTACACCACTCACACCCACGTTTACAGTTTTCCCAGTCCTTGTCTCATTCATACACAAGATCTGACACTATTTTTCAAATAAAGAGCTTATAACAAGTCTTTATTTGAAAATTAACAGTGTTAGATCAGGGTTTGAGTGTGAATGTGACTGAGAGAATAAAACTGAAAAGAAAAAAAAAAAAACAAACAAATTTTTCAAAGTACCATAAATGTACACTGGCTGTTACAGATTCAAATCAAATGTATTTTTTTTACTATATAATAGTAATAAAAATAGAAGCTCACTACTCACTACTCAAGGGCAGAGTAGTGGCTCTGAGGCTCGAATCCCCGTCATTGCCAAAAGAGATCCTACTTTGCTGGGCCCTTGAGAAAGGTCCTTAATTCCTTAACCTTCAATTGCTTCAGGGGTGCTGTACAATGGCTGACCCTGAGCAAGGGGTATGCAAAAACTAACAAATTCCTAATACAAGAAATTGTATAAGGAAAAATAAAGAACAAAAATTGGACGACCTGGGATTGAACCCCGAACCTCTTGAGTACGAGTTAGCAGTTCTTACTGTAGCACTACCCAAGCAGTCATGTCACCATTGTACCCTAAGCCAACTTATTTTTCTTCAGTTATATTCTTGAATAAAAGCCACACTTGTTTTGTTATACGTGTACCTTTGGTGAAAGTGTTTATTTTATATTTGGACTTCAGTCTTCACACATTATACAATTTATGTTTCCATTTTGTCAATCTATACTAATAAAAGGCTAAGCCCTCACTGACTGACTGACTGACTCATCACTAATTCTCCAACTTCCCGTGTAGGTAGAAGGCTAAAATTTGGCAGGCTCATTCCTTACAGCTTACTTACAAAAGTTAAGCAGGTTTCATTTCGAAATTCTACGCGTAACGGTCACAACTGAATCCTACTTACGTACATATATACGGCCATAGCCTGCAGCTCGGTCGCCGTGTGAGGCGGAGTTGCGTCCCCCATCACCACGCCTCCCACGTAATTGAGTGCCTGCCCATTTAAGGCCGTCCATCAGCAGCAATCCAACAGACGTGCTGCTGGGAGTTAAAATTGCTGGTGAAGGAGTGTGCTTATGCAAACGAAGATGAGATGGTCAGGGATAGAATAGTGTTTGGCACAAACTCAGCGAAAGTGCCGGGTCTGAGCTAACATTAAATAAAGCTGTGGACATTGCAAGATCGCACGAGATAGCACAAGCACAGCTGAGAACCTTCAATGCATGTACTCCTAGCGGCTCACGTGAACTGACTGTAAATGCAGTACGCAGACAACAAGCAAGAGCTCCAAAGAGCGCTGAACAAAAAATGCATTACACAATTGAGACGGCAGCAACAGAATATGAAACGAGTGACACATACAAGCATATTCATAAGTACAGCTACTGTGGAAACAAAGCACACGGTGGAAAAAGTCAATGTCCAGCTAAAAGAAGACAGTGTAAAAAATGTGGTAAATTGAACCACTTCACTATAGTTTGCAGGACTGGGAAAGGTAAACCCATGCATGCAGTGTGTGATGTCTCAGATAAAGAGGAAGACGAGCTGTTTATTGATGCAGTAAGAGAGGAACAACCCTCTGAAGCTGAACAAGCGTTTGAGGACATATCAATAGGAAAGCACGGTGTAAAGCTTAAGTTTAAATTAAGTTCATAGACACGCTGCCACTGGCGTTTGTCATGCCTACGACGAATATGATATTCGCGAGATACAAGTTTAATGAGAAGACGCAGGGTATAAACAAGACTTTTGATCACTTTGTAACAGAGTTAAAATTGCTGGTGAAGGACTGTGCTTATGCAAACGAATAGGAAAGCAAGGTGTAAAGCTTAAGTTTAAATTAAGTTCATAGACACGCTTCCGCTGGCGTTTGTCATGCCTAAGACGAATACGATATTAGCGAGATACAAGTTTAATGACAGGACGCAGGGTATAAACGAGACTTTCGATCACTTTGTAATGGAGTTAAAATTGCTGGTGAAGGACTGTGCTTATGCAAACGAAGATGAGATGGTCAGGGATAGAATAGTGTTTGGCACAAACTCAGCGAAAGTGCGAGAGAACCTTTTAAGTGCCAGGTCTGAGCTAACATTAAATAAAGCCGTGGACATCGCAAGATCGCACTAGATAGCACAAGCACAGCTGAGAACCTTCAATGCATGTACTCCGAGCGGCTCACGTGAACTGACTGTGAACGCAGTACGCAGACAACAAGCAAGAGCTCCAAAGAGCGCTGAACAAAAAACGCATTACACAATTGAGACGGCAGCAACAGAATATGAAACGAGTGACACATACAAGCATATTAATAAGTTCAGCTACTGCAGAAACAAAGCGCATGGTGGAAAAAGTCAATGTCCAACTAAAGGAAGACAACGTGTAAAAAATGTGGTAAATTGAACCACTTCGCTAAAGTTTGCAGGACTGGGAAAGGTGAACCCATGCATGCAGTGTGTGATGTCTCAGATAAAGAGAAAGACGAGCTGTTTATTGATGCAGTAGGAAAGGAACAACCCTCTGACGCTAAACAAGCCTTTGTAGACATATCAATAGGAAAGCAAGGTGTAAAGCTTAAGTTTAAATTACGTTCATAGACACGCTGCCGCTAAATATTCGCAGGCAAATCCACAACTTAATACCGGGAATGCGTGTTAAACATATTAGATTCACGAGTACCGATTTGGGTAGTGAACACTTCGATGTATGAAAGCTGTTATCTTTACAACAGTTGACAAAGAAGATGAGATGGTCAGGGATAGACTAGACAAACACGGAATGTAACTTGAACACAACACATCCTCCAAATATGAACCTGATTAAAAGAAATAATGATAACCAAATCCTTGGTGACAGCAACACTCATAATAGTCACAAAACAATTACATTGACAATCATGTTACGTTATTTTTAAAATGTTTCCTTTTCTTTTTCATAACTTCTTTAACACACTACTTCTCCGCTGCGAAGCGCGGGTATTTTGCTAGTTATTAATAAACCATGAAAAAAAGGTTTCAGTTTAACTATGTGTTCAACAATTCTTGCCTCGCATTTCCTGTCATTCTACATTTACATAGATCGTTGTGGACACGGAACACAAATGAAATGTATGCATTCCAAATGACAATGTATTATTTACCCTATAAAACTCCAGGCACCTCACACGCAGATAAACACAATTGAACTCTGAGAATCTTCTTTGCGGCTTGAGCTGCGTCAGTGGGGGGATGGGATAGCAGGCTGCTTGTGCTGATTGACACATTTACAACACAAAAGACACTAAAGGAGAGGTGCAAAGGAATTTAAGGCGGCCTGGGATTAAGAGTTTTTTCATAGGCTTCAGGGATTCTCCTGTTAAAATACACCCAAACTTTAAAAGAACTGAGATTCCTGGTGACATTTGTTTATAAACAATAAAATGGTTAATGTGCAACTACTTACTTTGGATTTTGAAGTGCCACGCTGGAGTCACAGAGGGCAACTTCATGTTAAAGTTTAGGGTCCATTACATAATATTTATCATCAGGAAAAAGACTAATACCTATGTCAAATTCATGAATATATTAGGCTCAGTATTTAAAATATATTCAACAGTGTGAAGAAAAAAAGAAATAGAAACCCCTGAATACCCATGTTCACTCACAAACCTCAGGACCCACTTTTAAATATCCATCCATCCATCCATTTTCCAACCCGCTGAATCTGAACACAGATGCAGGGTGCCAACCCACCGCAGGACACACACAAGCACACCCACACACCAAGCACACACTAGGGCCAATTTAGAATTGCCAATCCACCTAAACGGCATGTCTTTGGACTGTGGGAGGAATCCCACGCAGACACGGGGAGAACATGCAAACTTCACACAGGGAGGACCCGGAAAGCGAACCCGGGTGTCCTAACTGTGAGGCCGCAGCGCTATCACTGCGCCACCGTGCCACCCCCACTTTTAAATAGAGTAATGGAATACATATGTCCTGAACTGACTGCAAAATAAATGTTACAATAGAAAGCTGGCGACTGGCACAAAGAGGAAAAAAGAATGCAAAGAAGGAATAATTCAATAAGCATGCTCCCTGCTACCATGGATTTTTAATGCCACATTTGCTTTTGATCAGAGATTAACAGATTTATTGTGGGATGCCCAAGATGGGGAGGACAGACAGCTCTCTTACTATAAGCCACATTTTGACTTATCCCATAGTACCATAGACTCAGGCCTCCATGAATGCATTTAAGTAGGCTTTTCGTTTTCCATCTTCTCTTATGCCAACTGGCTAAATCCACTGATAGCATGGTTTTTGTTACATTTTGGTAAAAAAAATTATGGATATCTTTATTACTGTGGTTTAAAATCAATGTGTACTTATGCTTAAATACTGTATATTTCACCTTGCTGCAACTGTTTTTCACTTGTATCTTCATGAAAGAGGGTTATGTAAGAATAAATAGAATTAAATTGGAAAATGTGTGTGTTGGATGGCTTCAGGAAGATTATATAATGAAAAGAAACAGGTCAAATGGTAAACTGGATTTTAGTCCCGGAAGACAAAGACAGGAGAATTACTTTATAGGAAAAAAAGATGAAGCTGAACAGAAATTTTGGGAGAGTAACAAAATTAAAAAAGATGTTGCAGGCCAGAGGATTTTTTTTCAAAGTGCATTTCCTCAGCAATGTAACCATTTCTCAAAAATAGCATTTTTCACCATCAGATGAAAATTTCCTTCTTTTTCCTTTAAAACACTTCCTCCACCTGAATGCCATTTCCCTTCTCATCATCTCTGTTCCACATACTCTCTTGACAGCTTTTCTTGAGCTATATTCAAAACTAGCTCACGGATCTTTAAAGAATGTTGAAAGAAACAATGTACAGGTAGTCCCCAGGTTACGGACATCTGATCTACGACTTACGAACGGGGCCGCAGCTGCAACGCATGCGCCTCAGTATCTGCCGCTCCATCATCTTCGGCCTGGGGACGCTGCAAGCGGTGGCCGGATGGAGGCTGTAGGGGGGGTGATTTTGCTGCCCACGCAGTGTAGTGTCCCTCGGGCGGCTCCCAGCAGCAAGTGGTTTCACTGCCCACCCACCACACATGGCTGCCCCATTTGTTCTTGGTGGGCAGCTGGTAATGCTGCAAGCAGTGATCCAGCTGTGGCTGAACGGAGGCCATTGAGGGTGAACAGGGTGGTGGGGGGTAGCACTGTAGTGTGCATCGGATGGCTGCCTATTGAATGGGGGCAATTCACTACCTGCCTTTGGCCACTTTGTTCGTTCTCGGTAGGTGGATGCTGCAGGCAGCATACTGTAGTGGATGTGACTGCAAGGTGGGCTGGTGATGAACCGCCTGTCGATGCCCCCTTTCATTCTCAATAGCAAGCCTGCTTGTACTGTTACGTACATAGCAGGAAGTTGTCTCTTGTCAGTACATCAGACGTGTTGACGACTGGTGCCTTCCTGCTGTGATAAAACACAACTCTAAAACACAAATCTGATGCAAGTGCTGGTGATACAGTAAAGAAGAGAAAAACCATCTCCATTGAAAAATAAAGTAGAAATAATAAAAAAAGGTCAGAGAGAGGTGAAACTCCATCATTCATTGGCAGAGCGCTTGGTTACCGTTGGTCAACAATAGCATTTATTAATTTTATGTACCTGTTCCGACTTACATACAAATTCAACTTAAGTACAAACCTACAGTGCCAATCTCGTACATAACCCGAGGACTGCCTGTATGTGGCTGCCAGTGCCATTGTAATACAGTGGGTTAAATTATTGAGCTAGACAACTTGAGGACTAAACTGAAACCTGCCCTAATACTGGTATAAACTCTTAACATCAAATCTCCCATCACCAACTTCCAGCTTCTGCAGTCTCAAACAATTTCAATCATGTTTCAGTGAACTGAATGCACAGTGGGCAGCACAGTGGCGCAGTGGGTAGTACTGCTGCCTCGCAGTTAGGAGACCCGGGTTCGCTTCCTGGGTACACCCTGCGTAGGTTTCCTCCGGGTACTCCGGTTTCCTCCCACAGTCCAAAGACATGCAGGTTAGGTGCATAGGCGATTTTAAATTGTCCATAATGTGGGTGTGTGTGTGTGTCCTGCGGTGGGCTGGTGCCCTGCCCAGAGTCTGTTTCCTACCTTACGCCCTGTGTTGGCTGGGATTGGCTGCAGCAGACTGTAGTTAGGATATAGCGGGTTCGAAAATGGATGGATGGATGAATGCACAGTTACACAAAAGATAAACTAATCACCAAATACTGTGAAAATGGAGAACAATTATTTTCTCATTGTAAATTGATTGATACCTGTGCCATTTCTAAATATGCCAACACTTGTCCATCCATATCAACTCCTTGACTTGCAGTTCTCAGCATTTCATCAATTGCATATTGCTCTGTGAAGAAATAGAAAGAGAACAACTTTAAAAGTAGTACACAGAACACAGGACTCAAACCAAAAACAACCTGAGAACAAACAGAGAAAAGAATCCACACTAACCACAGGATGGAGTGGTGGCTCTATGGCTAGGGCTTTGCACTGGCAATCGGAAGGTTGCTGGTTTGAATCCAATAAAGACCAAAAGTGACTCTACTTTGTTGGCCCCTTGAGCAAGTCCCTTAACCTGCAATTGCCTTCCTGGGTATGACGTTAATCTGCATTAGGGCTGGGCCATATTATACCTTTCACGGTAATACCGGTACAATGTTAGGCAATGATAAGAAAATGAAATATCATGATAGAATATGGGTAAAACACGCATGCGCAGTGCCTTTGTTTTCATACGCACATGGTGGAAAAAGCATGGCGGCAACGGAGAATGAGAAGGGCGAAAGCGGATAGTTGAATGAAACAGATGTAACAGAATTGGTTTGTAAAAATGGTGCAACTTCAGTGGTGTAGAACTGGTTTGGTTTTCGCCCGTCAGATACCCAACAAAGCACAATTTTTTGTAGAACATGCAAGCGGGCCGTCGTGGCGAAGGGAGGAAACACCACAAACCTATTTCATCATCTGAAGCAGAATCACTTGTTGGAGTACAACAAAGCTGTTAAAGCATGTGAAGAGGCGTCTGCTTCAACTAGCGTGGTGGTGAGACCAACGAAGCTGACTCAACAAACAATTGGCGTAGCTTTAAATAGCTGCACGCCTTATGACAAAAGTAGCAAACGCTCGGGGGAACTAACTAATGCAGTGACGCATTGTTTAGCCAGGGATATGATGCCCATTCAGAGTGGGGAAAGAGAAGGTTTCACAAAGATGCTTAAAAAGTTCGATCCACGCTACAAGCTGCCCACCAAGAAAAACTTCTCTAAAGTCGCCTTGCCTGCTTTATATGAAGATGTCCGTACTGAGGTGTCAAATGCATTATCTTCGGTGGAGTTTTTTGAGTCCACCACGGACATGTAGTCAAGCTGAACATCAGACCCCTACATGAGCCTCACAATACACTACGTGGACAAAGACTGGAAGCTACAAAACAAGTGCCTTGAAACAAGTTTTTCCCCCCCAAGGACCATACAGGGGAAAATATAGCCAAAGGCTTAAAAGAGTTCCTCAGCTCATGGAATCTTCAGGAGGAAAAATAAGTGTGTGTGACGACCGACAACGGGACCAACGTTGTGAAAAGCCTTCGCACTCAACAACTGGACCAGACTTTCATGCTTCGGACATCGCCTGCACATTGCAATTGGTAAGTAAATTATAACGCAGTGTTCTCCCTAGCGTCTTTTAGCTGGGCGCTCCGCCCGGCTATTTTAGTTCAGCGCCCGGCTGTCATCTTGCATGACATTGTGAGATGACAGCCGCAGATCTGCAGGCACAGGCAGATCTAATGATCTGCAGAGATGGCAATGGACGAGCGGGCGGGTGGGCAAATATTGCTAAAGCAACTGGTGTCGAGGCGGAGCAGAGTTCACAAGCAAAGACTATAGGGAGGTGGGGTTTCGAAAGTACATGGTAATAGCGGGGGTGTTGTAGCTTAATACAGTTGCAAGGAGTATGGAGAGGAGGGCGGGCGAGAGGGGGCTGTACATGCTAACAGCAGGAGCGAAGCGGCAGTTTACAAGCAAAGAGGATGTGGAGGTGGGCGGGCAAGAGGAGGTCTTATAAAATAAAAAAAAAAGTCCAGCCTGTCAGATATCAGAAAAAAGGCGTCAGGAATTGATATCTCTGTTCTCAGCGTCAGCGCAGTCTGTATAGTGCGGCTGAGCGTACAGAAGCTCTCTTCTTGTAAAGTACATAGCAAACCAATATATACACATACAGTTGTTTAAGCATTAGGTGTGTTCTGTGTGCAAAAATCCTTGTAGCACTCACTGTGGTTCCTGTTTAAAGTGACCCCATCTGCCGTTCTTATATTTGCTCATATTGCAAAAAGCATGCAGAAACCCTTGCAGCACAACACTGTGTCCTGAGTAAAAGGTTTGTCACTGAATTGCTGAGGGTTTTGTACGGAAAAGTATTAGGGCCAAAAAAAGAAAAAAGAAGAAGAAAAAAAAAATACGGACAAAGTGAAGTAAAAAAAACTATATGTCGAGAATAAAGTCGAGATGTTGGCTTTATTCTCGACATTTCCACTTTAATCTTGACGCTTATGACGAGAATAAGGTCGACATGTTGCTACATAATTTATGACGGGGGTTTGAGAAAATCTAGTAAATTAAACATTCATTTTAAGATGAAGTTTAGTCTATGATTTTCTACTTTAATGACAAACTACGAGAATAATGTCAACATGTCGAATTTAATCTCGAGATAAACGGCGAGAATAAAGTGGAAATGTCGACTTTATTCTCGACATAAGTGTCGAGAATGCGTACCTGCCGTAGTGCAAGTGTGAATTGAATATCCAACAGGCTCTCCCTTTACCACTCAAAAGTCTTTATGTTGGTAAAAATGCACATTACACCTCTGAAAGAATAATGCAAGAGCTGCTGGATGTCTTAGCATCAGAAATAAAATCTAACATACTGAAAAATATACACACAGAAAAGTTTTTCAGTATTCTGTGTAATGAAACCACTGATATCTCAGATGTAAAACAATTATTTACATTAAATATGTTTGCCAGGTCACTAAAGAGGTAAGAGTTAGTTTTGTATCAACCCGCAATATGATTGACTGCATAGTGGAGACTATAACAAACACACAGAGTGAGACTATGGACACTCTAGGCTTAAATTTAATGTTATGTTTTATGTTGCAAAGCAACTCTTTTTAAGTTTTGTGGATTTTATATATGGTTATGCTCAGGATATGTCAGCCCATTTCCACTGGAAATGCCTGTTGGTTAAACTGTCAGCAAGGAATTTGCATTTGCACTGTTACATTTTTAGGAATTTTAAAATTACAATGCACTGAAATATAATTATTTGATTATGATTAAGAATTTTAAGTGAATTTCCAGTAGACTGACAGAACACCACAACACAAAACCATAATTCTGGGGTCATAATTACTGTAATTTAATTCTACAATACACTGTGATTTACCATCTAATTTTCTTATTTGAGTAAAGTTGAAATTACTCACCGTAAAAAAGGATAAATGTCTCTGTGTCTGTCTGTGTGTCCATCTGGTTGCTATGTCTTTTTCATTCCAGCAGATGGTGCATCTCAAACATTTGCAGTAATGCATTTCATTACTACAAATGATTGTGATGTGCCATGTGCTCAAATGACAAATGTAATGCATTTTGTTAAATCATGCATTACAAAATACATTCCAATGGATGATACAAATGTTAACGCTGAGATCTATATTGATTACTTAAATTTCAAACCGATTTAGATGGGTAGCATAGCTAGTAGTATCCTTATAAGAAGAAATGCCACAGTCTATTACACCTTATAAAAAAAAATCAACTGTAATTATCTAAATTTATATGAATTTAACTGTGAATTTTGAATTATGTGACACTGTGCTGAAGGTCTGATAGGGCAAGTGGCAGTAAGAAAGCCATTCCTTTAAGGACAAAATAGGGTCTTGATGTACCAGCTGTAAACTACTGTAGACTGGACAAAGTCCCCTGTTCATAGCAGAAACTAAGACTTGCTTTTCTCAAATACTGTACTGTTAAGCTGTGCTTGAAACTATTGTGCTGTGAGGAGCCTTTTAAACTTTCCCCACATATCTGGTTTTGCTCCTACATTCCAAAGACAAGTATTTTAGATCTATCAATTAAGACCATGTATCACAATGCCCACTGACGGCCAGAGACCCCAGCCAAAGTTGGATTTGGTTTTCAGCCTGATGCTAATGGGACACTCTTTAGCCCGCATGACCCTAAAATGGATTAAGAAGATTAGAATGAATGACTGGGCTGATATTTGAATGGACTGTTATATATGAATAATAAAATAAAAGAGTTTCAGTCATTTGACATAAAATATAACAGTGAACAAAATATAAATACAGAATATGCTAATTAAAATTAGAGAACTAGTCAATGGTCTAAGTAATTTTTGTATATTAAAAATTACTTCAAGTCATCCTTACTACAAAGTTCAAATGAGTGAATCCTGCTAAATTCCTAACATAATGTGATAATGCCATTAGATCTGTGTGTGAAAGTGCCTATGCTCTCTGTGTTAAAGGATCTAAGCAGATTAGTAAATCATCATGCCTGTTCTTTATTCAGGTTTATAATACTGTCTTCTTATCATTGATATACACGGTGGTCCAGATCTAATTATGCAGATCCAGATCATCTGGATGACTTTAATTTATGCGGGGACGATTCCAGTTCGGCGCGAAGACGATTCTTTATGTCGTCAGTTTGCACACTTCTCGATGGTCCGGGATTTTTCGGGTGATTTTCTATGTAATAAATTTAATAAGTTATAGCGTAATGAAAATTGCATAATTAGATCTAGACCACCCTATAGAAAAGAATGGGAAATGTGTTCCATGTATATAAACTCAATAAAAAAGATGTTGGATATACAAAAAATACACGTCTGACGGGTTTTCAAAATTTTTAATATTAGTAAACAAAGTATAAAGCACTAAAATTAAGCCTTTTATTTAGTTACACTTAACATAGACTAGTATCTTCTTGTTTTGTACACACTATTATCTCTTACGTGATACAAAGTGTGAAATGAAACAGATATAACAGTTATATCAAGCTGCTGTTCTCTACTGACCTGTTAGAGCAACAAGGCGTGGCAGGCACAACCTACTGGCCAGTTCGATGAGTTCCAGTAAGTCATGCCCTGGTGAAGGAGTCAAGAGGCTGGTGTAAAGATACTCAAGGACAGTCTGCATGCATGTGCAGCTTGTTCTAGGAATAGAAACCTAAGAAAGTAAAAATTAAACAACAAGATATTAAGAGCCAATGGCCAGCAAACACATAGTAAAAGAACACAGGAAAAAAAATCTTAATCACTATATAGAATTTTGGAGTTCTGTCTATAATTTTATACTCAGATCCCAAGGACAGAACTCTAGTACAACTGATGTTCAGATTACAGAAGAAAATCTAGCAGACTTGTGCCAATAGTGTAACTACCGTATTGCTCAAGTAGAGCAATGACCTGGAAAACTTGCAGTAGTTTCATTTCAAAAGCCATACTTAAGAGTTTCTCAGGTCATTATTGTCATGTGTACAAATTACAGTAAAATACTTATTTTAAATGTGCTAATCAACATGCCACAGTGCCATGAACAGTGAGAACTACATTAATGTATCATGATATGACAAAAGTAACCCAGAGATGTATGTTGTGTCTTCTATAATATGTTGTACTGTATACGTGTAAAATTTCTAAACAAGCTTACTTCATTTCACTTATTTTGGAAGCATTATTGCAATTTAAATTTTAAATTAAGTTAGGGCAGTACCATGAATTTAGCTGTTATTTCACCACATTTTTTATATATAAAGTTGTTTATTTGTATGTTTAGTAAATACAATTTTGCACAAACCCTTAACAAGGAAATAACCCACTGACATCAATGCATACATAGCATTCTCATAAATATGAATTACTAGTAGCTCTAAACATATTTGAACCCTTGCAGAACTATTTGATTACAACATTTTACAGAATGGTTATATATTTAAAGAATCAACTATCTCTAAAACACAAAAAACAGACATTATTAAGGTGCTTCTAACTAGAATCACATCCACGTAATGATGAGGTTTATAAACTAGGTTTCTAGTTTTGGACTGGTCCCTTCCAGGGACACTTTGTGAACAATATCCGATCCATGGGCTGACAACATATTAGTGTCACAGACAAAATGCTCCTCATAATAAGCAGCTGTTCTCTTCTTATACGGACATGTTTCCAGAAGCAGATTTAGAGGGTTAGCATCATGTTTAGACTAATGTGTAACTACTACAGATGGCGGTTATTTTAAGATTAATGAATAAGGGGTGCCAATTTGTTATGTTAATGAGGTATGAAAACAAAAAATAGAAATGAAATGCTAAAGGGATGATTCAAGTAAGAAATGCATAAAAAGTTGAGCTACTTTATAAAGTGAAGAGTTGTTCCTTAGTTGCAGTTAACAATATTATTGACACAAGATTTTCATTGATCTACAAAATTACAGTACAGTTTATATAAACAGTTACCATATACTTTAAGTTTTAAATACCAATCAATCTGATCTCTATTAAAAAGATATTACAAGTAAATTAGTATAAACACTCTTTCCTACAAGTGAGGGCCTAGAAGCCACTTCCAAGCCAGCAACACGCCTAAATTTGTCTAGGGGGATCCTCAGGAATTACCAAAACAGCTATGAAATGCAACAATCGAAAGTTTTCTAATTGTAATTTAAAGCCTCTTTTCACGGGACTTTGGGCAGACTAACTCCCAGGGATTACCATTCTGAGATACTCAATAATCAAAATTAATCCTAGAAGCATGAGGATAAAAGCAAGGGACAAGAAAAACAAAATCCAGCACAGGGCTAATAATTGCCAAGTGCACACTTTCTCACAATTGGCCAATTTAGTGTCATCAGGCTTCCTTAATGTAAAAGAGACTGGAACACGGGAGTAAACCAGAAGACCAAAATAAGCATGGATGCACAAATGAACAAACAAACCTCAGCCAGACAGTGACCTTCTCTTGAATCAAATAGACAGCAATGGAGGTATGATGCAGGACAGCTAACTACTGGATTACCATTTTCTTTCTCTTTAATAAATTCTTACTGTTGTCTCTTTGAAACTGTCTTAAAGGGCTTATTCGAGTTGTGCTGTGGTTAAAGAAATTCTTAAGTACCTCTGACTTCACCCACAGGTATAAACTTTTCACAGTATACTACTTGCAAGCCTTACTCAAACTTTACATGTTTAACATTAGGGTACAGTAATCCCTCGCTATATCGCGCTTCGACTTTCGCGGCTTCACTCTATCACGGATTTTATATGAAAGCATAACTAAATATACAGTGGTGTGAAAAACTATTTGCCCCCTTCCTGATTTCTTATTCTTTTGCATGTTTGTCATACAAAATGTTTCTGATCATCAAACACATTTAACCATTAGTCAAATATAACACAAGTAAACACAAAATGCAGTTTTTAAATGATGGTTTTTATTATTTAGGGAGAAAAAATCCAAACCTACATGGCCCTGTGTGAAAAAGTAATTGCCCCCTGAACCTAATAACTGGTTGGGCCACCCTTAGCAGCAATAACTGCAATCAAGCGTTTGTGATAACTTGCAATGAGTCTTTTACAGCGCTCTGGAGGAATTTTGGCCCACTCATCTTTGCAGAATTGTTGTAATTCAGCTTTATTTGAGGGTTTTCTAGCATGAACCGCCTTTTTAAGGTCATGCCATAGCATCTCAATTGGATTCAGGTCAGGACTTTGACTAGGTCACTCCAAAGTCTTCATTTTGTTTTTCTTCAGCCATTCAGAGGTGGATTTGCTGGTGTGTTTTGGGTCATTGTCCTGTTGCAGCACCCAAGATCGCTTCAGCTTGAGTTGACGAACAGATGGCCGGACATTCTCCCTCAGGATTTTTTGGTAGACAGTAGAATTTATGGTTCCATCTATCACAGCAAGCCTTCCAGGTCCTGAAGCAGCAAAACAACCCCAGACCATCACACTACCACCACCATATTTTACTGTTGGTATGATGTTCTTTTCTGAAATGCTGTGTTCCTTTTATGCCAGATGTAACGGGACATTTGCCTTCCAAAAAGTTCAACTTTTGTCTTATCAGTCCACAAGGTATTTTCCCAAAAGTCTTGGCAATCATTGAGATGTTTCTTAGCAAAATTGAGGCGAGCCCTAATGTTCTTTTGCTTAACAGTGGTTTGCGTCTTGGAAATCTGCCATGCAGGCCGTTTTGCCCAGTCTCTTTCTTATGGTGGAGTCGTGAACACTGACCTTAATTGAGGCAAGTGAGGCCTGCAGTTCTTTAGACGTTGTCCTGGGGTCTTTGTGACCTCTCGGATGAGTCGTCTCTATGCTCTTTGGGTAATTTTGGTCGGCCGGCCACTCCTGGGAAGGTTCACCACTGTTCCATGTTTTTGCCATTTGTGGATAATGGCTCTCACTGTGGTTCGCTGGAGTCCCAAAGCTTTAGAAATGGCTTTATAACCTTTACCAGACTGATAGATCTCAATTACTTCTGTTCTCATTTGTTCCTGAATTTCTTTGGATCTTGACATGATGTCTAGCTTTTGAGGTGCTTTTGGTCTACTTCTCTGTGTCAGGCAGCTCCTATTTAAGTGATTTCTTGATTGAAACAGGTGTGGCAGTAATCAGGCCTGGGGTGGCTACGGAAATTGAACTCAGGTGTGATACACCACAGTTAGGTTATTTTTTAACAAGGGGGCAATTACTTTTTACACAGGGCCATGTAGGTTTGGATTTTTTCTCCCTAAATAATAAAACCATCATTTAAAAACTGCATTTTGTGTTTACTTGTGTTATATTTGACTAATGGTTAAATGTGTTTGATGATCAGAAACATTTTGTGTGATAAACATGCAAAAGAATAAGAAATCAGGAAGGGGGCAAATAGTTTTTCACACCACTGTATAACGCGGATTTTTTGCCGCTTCGCGGGTTCAGCAGACAATGTGTCTTTTTACTTGCTATACATGCTTCCTCAGTTGGTTTGCCTAGTTGATTTCATACAAGGGACGCTATTGGCGGATGACTGAGAAGCTAACCAATCAGAGCACGCAGTTAAGTTCCTGCGTTTTGAATGCTGTGTTAACCAGGAAGTCTCGTCTCGCTCATTCAGCATCAACGTGTTTCGCTGTGTAAAGAGTTGTGCTCTTTTGTGTTTATCTTTGTGCATAGTCAAGCCCTTCATTATGGCTCCAAAACGATCTGCTACTGCTTCAGGGGCCGTGCCCAAGCGCAAGCGCAAGAAGATGTTAACGATTGCTGAAAAGGTAAATGTTTTGGATTTGTTAAAGGCAACGATTCTTTTTATTTAAAAAGTAGGAAAGGAATATAAGATCTACGGCCGCAGTGTCCTTTTAACCAGGGTGCAAAACGAGTTGTAAGTGGATGTAATAATTCCAGTAGTTTGGATGGAATCTGCTTTAGGGATTTGGATTGAAGACTGCCAGAAGAAGAACAACGGCAGTGCTACACAATCGCCTGAAGTGGCTCCTTTAAAGGCTGTAACGCTCTCCTTTGTTGTGCAGTAAAATTAAACTCATTGTTATCGGACAAGTCATCGTGTCATTGTTGGTGAGTAACCATAATTAATTTTCTACTTACAGTACTTAGTACATGTACGTACGTTTAGTGTCACTGTACACACATTTACTGTATACTATTTTTCTTGCATTGCACGTATTTATTGCTGGTGGCCTGTCTATCGTAATGGCTGTAACATATGTGATATCGGAGACACTCGATATCTTTAAAATAATTAGGTTTTACTGTATATAAACAGTGTGTTTATATACATAATTTCAATAAATCTTACATAATATCTAAGAGAATACAAAGCAATTATGCTGTATAACTCTGCGGGGAATATTTATAAACAGTATGGGAGAGTTTATAAGGGCTTAAAATATATAAAAATAACCATACAAACATATGGTTTCTACTTCGCGGATTTTCACCTATTGTGGGGGGGTCTGGAACGCAACCCCCGCGATCGAGGAGGGATTACTGTACTTCATGCAGAAGCCTTGGATTAGAGCAGGGAATTAGCACAGCAGTCAGAGCTCAAAAAGAATGCTGCAAAAAACTGCTAAAAATGGATACCAAAATCTAAATTTGGTAATAAAGCAGAGGTCAACCACACACTGCAAAGAATTGTAAAAGGAAGATCGAAAAACATCATCGTGAAAAAGACAACACTTGGGGTGTATTTTCTGAATATGCTGAATCTTAGTGATTAATATGCCACCTTATGATGCATGCATGTAATGTACAAGTGTTTCCCAAAACCCCTCTTAATTTACCACTTTACGACCAAGTATAAAGTACTGTTTTATCAATCACACCACTGAAATCGCCTAGAAAAAAGTCTATTGGAAAATAATTGATGGACAGCACCTTTATTATAACAGGGTGATGTTTTGGTCCCTTGGTGGGATGAAATAATGTGGTGAAAAGTAATATGAAATAAAAATAAAATGAAGGTAAAGCATACAAATAAGCACTGAATTGAACACATATTGCTTCTAATTTAAATTAAAGAATGACAGATACCTAATGTAAAACAAAACCCCACTTTTCTAAAGACAACCTTGTTCTTTTAGGTGACAAAACAGTGTTGTTGTTTTCTAAGGCATGAGGTAGCCTTTCCAACAGAAAAAATGAAAGTGGGATAGTGAAAAGAATAAGTAGCAGTACATCACAAACTAAATTTACTCTGTTTCACATACACAGATAAGACCTGGACAGCCCAACAATTTGTACATTTTTTCATGCCAGGCAAGAGGAAAAGAGGAAGGCCTAAGAGGAGTTTTAATGATGTGGCGAGAAAGGACATGCAGGTGGTGGGTGTGACAGAGCAAGATGTAAAGAACAGGAAGAAATGGAAAAAGATGATCCACTTTGGCGACTCACAACAAGAGCAGCCAAAAGAAAAACAACTTCATGTATTTATTTAAGTTATATAATCTGTTACTTTTCTGTGATCCTAAAATAAAGATTAGATAATAAATTCCAGTAAGTATTAAAAATTCCCACACTCCCTCTGATGGTGTATGATGTGTTTATTTCTAAAACATATATATAATAAATTAAGTACCATGACATGCAAGCAAAAGAAATTGGGAAACAAAACATAATAACTATGTAAACCAGTAATTTTGACATTTCTAACCTTCATCACTTCCTTCATCTTGTTCAATATGTATGAGTACTCTGCTCTATTGGTAATGCTGTGCAGAACAGAAGACAAAACAGCTAATCGCGGGAGAAAATTATGATGCCACCCTATGACTTAAGAAGACAGCAGAAGCACATTTTCCATATTAAAAAGCCAATACCCATACCACGAGTTCCATCAAGCTGTGCATTTGCTGATTTGCTGTATTGTATTACTCTACTGCTACACTCTGTCAGTTGGTTACATGTGTCAATGGATATGTAGGCTTAATTATCAACTATCACTCAATAGTCATACATCGCTAAATTTGCCATTTCATGTCTTTTGACACCGAGTAAAATTGGCTCAGATAATGGCATCATCAGTACTCCCTGGCCACTTTGCACAATATCTGTGAAAAGCCCTTAATGATTGCAAAATCGCCTGTATGCTCAACATTATCTTAGGTAAAACTAGACTATAGGCTAAAAATATAAATGGGTATAAGTTGCTAGCCATTGAAATAATCTAAAAAAAATGTGAAAGTGTGGAATCTGTGAGTTGGAGGCAGGACACAAAGAATTCTTTATTGCAGATATACTACCGTAGATTTGCCAAGTACTGAGACCCCTTCACTTTCTGAAAAAATTGTGTTGTAGATTTCATTTTAAATTGTTTAATTTTTAATTTTTGCTCATCAATCTACACTCAATAACCCATAATGACAAAGGAAAAACATGTTTTAAGAAAGTTTTGAAAATGTATTAAAAACTGAAATCTCTCATTTCTATAAGCATTCAGGCCCCTTGCTATGGCACTCCAAATTATGGTCAGGAGCATTTTGTTTGCTTTAATTATCGCTGAGTTATGTCTAGAACCATACTGGTGTCCACCTGTGTCAAACTGACTTGATTGGGCGTAGTTCAGAAAGGCACACACCTGTGTACAGTTGTGCTTGAAAGTTTGTGAACCCTTTAGAATTTTCTATATTTCTGCATAAATATGACCTAAAACATCATCAGATTTTCACTCAAGTCCTTTCTTTTCCAGTGCCGCATCTGAGTGGCAGCCTTTCCAGCAGCTCCGTATATGACTTTATCTTTTTACCTTTTTATCTCTATTTTTCTCTATTTCACTGATCACTTCTACCACTTTCTTTTATGTGGAATTGCTCCCTGGACACTTTTACTATTTTTTTACTACTTGACATGGATTTTTACACTCCGAGAATCGCCTATTCAAGTAGTCAGCTTAAAGCACTGAGAAGAAATGCTTATGCTGGTGTGGTTCCTTATTTACCTGACGAGGTAAGAAGACGATATCGGGGCAGCCGAGCCGGCACAAAGATAAAAGATAAGATTAAATCAAGACAACTTGAGAGAAAATGGCGTTATAAACCGTCGGTGCCTTCTGTGATCCTGGGAAATGTGAACTCACTACCAAATAAGATCGACGAACTGGCTGTGCTGGTGAAAAATGTCAGAACCTACAGAGAATGCAGCTTGCTGTGTTTTAGTGAAACGTGGCTAACAACTAGCCTACCATCCCAGATGCTAGCGTGGAGCTACCCGGGTTTAGCACAGTTAGAGCGGACAGAGACGCAAGTACCTGTGGAAAGAAGAAAGGAGGAGGACTCGCTCTCTATGTCAATACAAAGTGGTGCAACTCAGGACATGTAAGCGTTAAAATCTCCACTTGCTGCAGGGACATCGAACTGTTGGCCGTAAGTCTGCGTCCCTATTACTTGCCCAGAGAGTTTGGACACGTGATTGTTGTTATTGTTTACATCCCCCTCAAGCGAGCGCGAGATGGCGAGTGACATCATCCATTCCGCAGTTGCTAAGTTACAAACGCAGCACCCTGAGGCACTTGTGCTAATCGCTGGAGACTTTAACCATGTAACGCTGGACAAAACATTACCTGCCTTCTCCCAGTATGTGGATTGTAACACTCGGGAAACAGGACTATCGACCTACTGTATGCAAGCGTTAAAGACGCATACAGCGCCACCCCGCTGCCTGCGCTTGGGAAAGCAGATCATAACCTGGTTCTGCTTCAGCCTCAATACAAACCAAGAGTGAGGGCACTACCTACAACTACACGCTCATTCAGGAAGTGGTCCCCTGAGGCAGAGCAGGCTCTGAGAGACTGCTTTGGAACTAGACTGGGATATATTGCTTGGGTCACATAGTGAGAACATTGAAGAGGCTGTTGAATGCACAACTGATTACATCAACTTCTGTATGGACATTGTAGTTCCAGTAAGAACAGTACTGCTATGCTAACAACAAGCCATGGATTACAAGTGACATCAAGGGCCTTTTGAACCAGAAGAAAAGGGCTTTTAAAGGTGGTGATCAGCATGAGCTCAAGCGTGCAGAAGGAACTCGAGTCCAGCTCAGGGCGCGAAAGAGCAGTACAGGAGAAAGCTGGAGCAGAAGTTGCAGAACAACAGCATGAAGGAAGTGTGGGATGGGATGAAGATTATCACTGGCTGCAGCTCGAGCGGGTGCCGCCATCAGACAGGCGTGGAGAGAGCAAACCAAATGAACAACTTCTTTAATAGGTTTGATCACCTAACCCACTCTCACCTCGAGTACTGCATCCTCCAACCATCCTTCTGCTGATACCAGCATAGGTGAGACATCCCCACCCACAATTACAGCAGCCCATGTGAGCAGAGAGCTGAAAAGACTTTGTGCCAGCAAAGCAGCGGGTCCAGATGGTGTATCGCCATGACTGCTGAAGGCCTGTGCGTTGGAACTGGGGAGTCCTCTACAGCGCATCTTCAACCTGAGCCTGGAACAGGGAGAGTCCCAAAGGCTTTGGAAAACATCTTGTATCACCCTGTCCCAAAGGTATCACGTCCTAGTGAGCTGAATGACTTCCGGCCTGTTGCTCTGGCGTCACATCTGATGAAGACCATGGAGGGCTGCTGCTTCACCACCTGAGGCCACAGGTCCACGCCCTCGACCCTCTGCAGTTCGCATACCAGGAGAAGGTGGGAGCGGAGGATGCCATCATCTATATGCTACACGATCCCTCTCCCACCTGGACAGAGGCAGTGGTGCTGTAAGAATTATGTTTTGGACTTCTCTAGGCCTTCAACACCATCCAACCTCTGCTCCTTAGAGACAAGCTGACTGAGATGGGAGTAGACTCACACCTGGTGGCATGGATTGTGGACTATCTTACAGACAGACCTCAATATGTGCGTCTTGGGAACTGCAGGTCTGACATTGTGTTCAGCAATACAGGGCGCCGCGGGACTGTACTTTCTCGGTCCTGTTCAATCTATATACATCAGACTTCCAATATGACTCGAGTCCTGCCAGTGCAAAAGTTAGCTGATGACACTGCTATTGTGGGCTGCATCAGGAGTGGGCAGGAGGAGGAGTACAGAAGTAATCAAAGACTTTGTTAAATGGTGCGACTCAAACCACTTACACCTTAACACCAGCAAGACCAAGGAGCTGGTGGTGGATTTTAGGAGGCCCAGGCCCCTCATGGACCCTGTGATCATCAGAGGTGACTGTGTGCAGAGGGTGCAGACCTATAAATATCTGGGAGTGCAGCTGGATGACAAATTGGACTGGACTGCCAATACTGATGCTCTATGTAAGAAAGGTCAGAGCAGACTATACTTTCTGAGAAGGTTGGCATCCTTCAACATCTGCAGTAAGATGCTGCAGATGTTCTACCAGACGGTTGTGGCGAGTGCCCTCTTCTACGCGGTGGTGTGCTGGGGTGGCAGCATAAAGATGAAAGACGCCTCACGCCTGGACAAACTTGTTAAGAAGGCAGGCTCTATTGTAGGAGTAAAGTTGGACAGTTTAACATCTGTGGCAGAGCGATGGGCATTAAGCAAACTCCTGTCAATCATGAATAATCCACTGCATCCACTGAACAGTGTCATCTCCAGGCAGAGGAGTAGCTTCAGTGACAGACTTTTGTCACTGTCCTGCTCCACTGACAGACTGAGGAGATCGTTCCTCCCCACACTATGCGACTCTTCAATTCCACCCGGGGGAGTAAATGCTAACATTACTCAAAGTTATTGTCTGCTTTTTTTATTTTTATTTATTTAGTTTTTCTTTTTTATTTTTATTACTATTTAATTTAATATTATTTCTTTGTATCAGTATACTGCTGCTGGATTATGTGAATTTCCCCTTGGGATTAATAAAGTATCTATCTATCTATCTAAAAGTAGATAAAGAGAAACTAGTTAAACAAATGAGTCAAAAATATTATACATGGTCATTTATTTATTGAGGAAAAAAATCGAATATTACATATTTCTGAGTGGCAAAAGGATTAGCAGTTAGTTTGAAGGTGAAATTAGAGCCAGGTGTTTTCAATCAATGGGATGACAATAAGGTGTAAAAGGGCACCCTGTGTTATTTAAAGAACAGGGATCTATCAAAGTCTGCTCTTCACAACACATGTTTGTGGAAGTGTATCATGGCACGAATAAAGGAGATTTCTGAGGACTTCAGAAAAAGAGTTGTTTATTCTCATCAGGCTGGAAAAGGTTACAAAACCATCTCTAAAGAGTTTGGACTCCACTAATCCACAGTCAGACAGATTGTGTACAAATGGAGGAAATTCAAGACCATTGTTACCCTCCCCAGGAGTGGTCGACCAACAAAGATCACTCCAAGAGCAAGGCGTGTAATAGTCGGTGAGGTCACAAAGGACTCCAGGGTAACTTCTAAGCAACTGAAGGCCTCTCTCACATTGGCTAATGTTCATGTTCATGAGTCTACCATCAGGAGAACACAACAACAATGGTTGCATGGCAGGGTTGCAAGGAGAAAGCCACAGCTCTCCAAAAAAAAACATTGCTGCTTGTCTGCAGTTTGCTAAAGATCACATGGACAAACCAGAAGGCTATTGGAAGAATGTTTTGTGGACGGATGAGACCAAAATAGAACTTTTTGTTTTAACACTACAATTACCAGAGCCTACGAAAACACTCGTAATTCCGTCCCACCTTAAATCGCTTCTTAAATCCCTTCACACCTCTCTGCCAGCGTCCTTTGTCCTCTAAATGTGCTGATAAAGAGAAGCTAGGAGCAGCCGGCTATTCCATCCCCCCACCAATTTAGAACGTGCACGAACTTCTCTCAGCTCATGCCTTGATTGAGTATCTGGGAGTGAAGTAGAGTTTTAGAGTGGAAATAATAGATCGTTATTTGGAACACACGCATTTCATGTCTGTTCCATTTCTACAGTAATCTGTGTAAACACATTGTTAAAACAGAAACGTTTTTTATATTCTACTAGTAGATGACAAAATGTAGGCATAAACTATATAATGTATGAAGCCTGAAGTCCAAATATCAAAGAAACATTTTCACAAAAGATACAAATATAACACAATTGCAAACCACCTTAACATGCGACATTGACACCCGTTTATTGTAGCTGCCTCCGTGGTGCAATAGAATCAGTTCCCGCTTGTGAATCAAAAGGTCGTGAGTTCGATTCTGCATTACTCAGTTTTGAGAAGTAAACTGCTCTTAGTCTTACTATTTTTGAGTAAAAGCATACATTTGATTTCAGTCTGTAACAGCTGGTGCAATTTATGATCCTTGCAAAGGTTAGCTTTTTTTTTTTATTTATTCACTTTTCATTCTCTCAGTCGCGTTCAGAATCAATCCATACAACCCCATCTGACACGGCTGTTTTCACATAAAGACGCGCTATAGCTCTGCAGTGTACCACGATGCATACTAACACCCCCAAAAAAGGGTTTTGCCACACAGACGCTGGTGAAGCTGCCTTCTTCGTATCTCACCGTCACTTGATTTTCTTTTTATTCAGTTTTATTGAGTGTTCCTGTCAGTCCCCGCATGTTGCTGTATGCTGTTTCTTTTGTACTCCATGACATGCAGAGGAGAGAATGGTAAAGAGCAGTAACTTCGGCGCTATATGCAATCATCAGACACTCCCCATCTGCCCGTTGTTTTGTTATACTTTTCAATACTTTTTATACTGCTCAAACGGGCATGCTCAAAAAATACACATGTAATGCCACGAAAAGTGCACGCAGACACTTCATTTCGCAAACAAAACAAGTGCACTTTTATTCAAGACTACCTGTATAACCAAAGAAAAAAGAAAGCAAGTTACAGTAGGCGATTGATAAAACAGCTTGCATGGTGCAATGCTAAGAAAGTGCTGATTTCCATTCCGTGCTATATAAAATCATCACATTCAAATATTAACAGTTCCCACATTGTTTCCTGCAGAGGCATTAGCTCTCTTGGAAATGTGTTCTTTTAAAATTGTGGCATATTAAATAATTAAACAATATCATAATATACCAGAAAAGGCGATATCCCTCCCATAGTGATTACGGCGGTACAAGAATCACATGAGACAAAATATCTTTTAGCTTACATTTACTGACGTTTTACGCGGTTAAAAACGGGGAGGCATATGGACAGACTTTATCCAGGTGGAAAATCTGGATCAACACAGTCAGCCATTTTCTCCGTCCCCACGCTGGGAGGTTTTTCGACAACTCTTTGTCGACACAGCCTCGAAGGGTCTGGCTACTGTCCAGACCTTTTATACGGTTCTTCTTCAACTTGCTGGTCCTTTCTGTCTCCAAACAAGGGCTGAATTCCTCCCCCACAAAATACAGAAATATCACAGTGCTTACATGCCGATTCTCATTCTCTCAATAAGGAAAAAAGATTTGTGCTGATAGAGGACAGAAATACCCTAACCTGTGTTTAAGCTGACTATACAAGCCTCCAGTTGTCTTTGGCTATCTAATTCAATGCTTGGCTAGCAATTCTAACTGCTGAGCCCCTGTGTGCCACAGTTAACATGCACATGTGAATAAAACTCATAACAGTATTGTCCAGATATAGTGACTTAATCCCCCGTCACAGTGTAGATATGTCAAGTCATTTATGGACATGTAGATGTAATAACACTATAGCTTCTGTACCATTCATCTAAAACCAGCGTAAACATGGACAAACAGTTACATTTAACATGCTGTTATCAAGTAGTGATATCTCATCAATGGTGTTAGTGGAGATTTTTGCCCTGTTATTTCTTACATAGTCTGTGTTGTGTCTACATATTACTGAATTCATGCAGCGGGTGTCATAGCATCAGATTATATTACAATCCTATATAGCATCTTGATGGATTACTATTCTTTGGCACTCCTATCATTTCTAGCTTCAATATGTTGCTAGATGTGCCCCACCCTTTGATGTCTGATCCCTTTATGAGTTACAATAGTTATAACACAATTCAGATGCTATTCTAGCTTCATTGCTATAATTATTAATTGTTCTTAACTATTATTATTGCATAATTGTTCATTCGCCATCTGTTCTCCTCCCCAACTTCACTATCAGATGTTCTATTCCAAGTTAACAATTTACAAGTTCACATCATTGATAAATCATGCATATCCTCATACCTTTGAGCCCTTCTTATAATAGTTTCAAGTATATTCCTTGGCTTGCTATATATATATGCCTTGTCCAACCCAGTGGTTTGTTAACAAAGTCTTTTTCTTGGTGGCTTTGTAGATTGGTAACTTTGCAGATCCGTCTGAACAAAGTGTGACTGTTTCAAGGCACTAAAGTTTGTTGTTACTGGAACAGAAAGTAAACAGTCCTTTTACCATTAGGGAGCTCATAAGATGAACTGAATGGTGACTGTCCCTTTTTAGCAGAGGTGCACTTCCCTCTAAGCTTGCACTGTATGCAGTGGTCATTCATGGGAGCCTTCAACAGCTGTCACATCACCTCAGTGGCTACAGCCTGTCCCTGCCACAGTCCATAAAACTTGTCTTAGTTCATGGCATCAAATCTGAGTAGCTGGACTTGCAATCTTTCTTTAGTTCTTTACTCCGTTCCCTCTGGAAAAGCAAGTGTTTCTTCACCAGCTATTCTCAGGTATGTGCAGCAGATTAAAAGTCATTAGTGCAGTACAGTCTCTGTAAATCTTCATTTGTGTGTACACCACCTGTTACTTCATTCATGAAACTTTACCACTGAATGGAGAGGCTTTAACCACTAAATTTAGTGGCTAAACTTAAGCTACTTGCTATGCTAACTAGAGAAGGGTGCAAGGTAGAGCAAATACATAACATAAAGCAATTATTTCCCAATCATATGTATCATACAAATGCAGGATTATAAATGACAATTCTAGACCCGCAGTTCAGTCTCATAAAATAACAGTAAGAAATAGAGTAATACATTTAAGCTAGGCTAGTGACAATGTTTCTTCAGTAGGATCATCATACATTACACAAAATTCACACATTGCCTAAATTATAACAGGATGTTACATATTTGAATTTAAGTGTTAAACAAAAATATCTTATAACATCCATATCATATAGCTCATCTTATTAAAAGACAAAATCTTTATAATGTCTAAGATTTTATAACAGTTCATATAGACTAATGCTTCTAATGTATAACTGAAAAATCCATTTAGCTGTGTGCATTATCACTGAGCATTAACTTAATACATTGATGCAATAACAACTCTTCTTAAGATTAATTACTTACAGAAACAAAGTAATACATGTATTTCAGTTCTAATACATTTTGTAATTACTGAAGTGATAATAATAATCATTTGTCATATATCAAAATATGTAAACCCTCTATACTGTTTTTTCAAAGAACGAAATCAGTCTAGTGTTCATTTGTTTGCATTTTTTCATTAAAACATTTTAACACTTGCACTAAATCAGCATGCAAGAAAATTATTCTAATAGCTGCTGTTCATTAATTTATGATTGATAAATATTCACTATCCTTCGATTAGATTATTTCTAATTGCTCTGCCCAAACTTGCTATTAAGCTATTTTTTTTTTTGCAACTTGTATAGAAACATAGTTTGTGTTTTTCATCCGTTGGTCAGTGGCTTTGCTGAATCTGGTTATGCTTATAAGACTTTTCATGAAATTCAGATTTGAAAATTCTTCTCTTTAACTGACCATGTTACAAGCTATTCTGAGATTCGTCAAGGTCAATAAGTCATGGCGTTATTTAAACTCTGCATCTGTTTGCAGGCTTCAAAGACACAGACCAGGCACAGATTGTGTTATCAATCACCAGTCATGATCACTATTGATATTCACATGTATTACATTTAACTTTGAATATTATTATATGGGACGTCTCCCATTCCTACAGTTTATTTAACATTCTTAGTCAGCTGATGAACATAGAAAGGCAGACTTACAAATGACATAAACACGCATCTGCCACCCCAGACTCTGAATAAAGATAATTTATTTGTCTTTTATTTTCTTTTCTAGATTCTAAACTCTGCTTCATGTCCAAGCAGAATTACTTGGCTAAAGCAGAAATTCATTCACTAGAGAACAGACAATCAACTTTCACTCGTTTCAGTAATTTCTGCACACAGTATTTGGCAATTGCTTCATTCTTTCACATGTATTCACATACTCGCGTTCTCTTTACAACAATACTTCATTCACAGAATAAAGTTCTCGATTTCTAGCACACGTGCTATAAACTCACTCGAGGTTGTGCTTTTTTGTTTATCTATAGGGTTTCACCATGCAACATACTTAAGCACGTCTTTTCCTTCATGCTTATTATTAATCAAACAACATCTCAGGCCGCAAGCTGATATTACTGAAAATATTAGGAATGCTCTTACCTCAGTTTCATACGCGCTATTTTCCAGATCATGGAAATTTCGTGGCGAACATCACGACTCAGCGTCAACAAGGACACAATATTGTCCGTGGCGATCCGTAAAATTCAGCGGCAACAAGAAAAATCCACTCGTGGGGAAATCACGCAGCACAATTCCACAACAAGAAAGTATTCCCAGAAAAAGTTGTGCGGTCACAAAGAATATTCTGACTTAAAAAGGAAAACATACATGCTTGAACCTTTATCTCATTTCACCGAGCAAGTGTGCTAACCACTGCGCCACCACACATTCCCTTAAGAGTTCCCAAAATACATAACCTTCATTCATGCACAATCGGGCACATGCTACATATCCGCGAGAACTTGTCTCCCTTATTATTTAGTATTATTAAAAGAGCATTTTTCCTTTAAACTTGATCAGGGTTTAAAAGGAAAAATGTTGTGCACGTTTATAAGTTTTAAACAAAAGTGGAGACATTCTTTTTTTTGATTTGCTTTAAACCAATTGTCTTATGAGAAATGGCCTAATGTTTTCAAATTCATACTTATCTAAATAATCCCTTCTTAAAACAAAGTTTGGCCAGTACTTACCAGAAGGTACAAAGGCATGTTTCTCATTGTAAGTTTCATCCAAAAATGTATTTATTCTTTTTCCAATTTGTTGTTAGAGCTCTTTTGTATTTTAGCGCTATATGTGTACACCGTTTTACAAATTCTTTTTTAAACATTAGCTTATAACGTAGGTTCGTTATTTAAGCTATATTTAAAAGGCAATTTAATTATTTCTGTGTGTTTAAACACACTGCAATTTCTTAAAAGTACCAAAATAGATGGGGTTTTGCCAAAACCTTTAACCTTTACCCTTGTAGGTAGACTGATAGAAACAGCTGGCGTCTTTTAGACTGCTTGTAACACGTGGACAAAGCTTGTATTTTTGCATCGGGCTTCTTGGATGCCATTAAAGATTTCTACAAATTATTTTAGCGATCGCGATTGAGACGTTATGGTTTCGATCGCTGTTGATTTGATTTCATTTTTAAGTTTTTTCAGCTGCGCTGGATTACAACGCAAACGGCAAGGTGAGTGCATTGCCTGCATGTCTTGTCTGCCTGCCGCAACTAATATACAATAACGCGCCGTTCTTTATAGCTGTTCAATATTGTTTTCTACATCCTAGCGATGTAATTTATTTTAAATACGTGTTCCCCAACACGGCATTTACTTTTCTAGGTAGATTTTGGGCTTCGTACGGCAGTGCATTAATCTGTGCTGCCCCTGTGAGTGCCGTTTCATTTTACCGGACAGCCAGTCTCGTGCCATAAGATTCAATCTTGTTGTATTCCATTTATTTTGTCCAATTTTAGTCCCACTTATGCGTTAAACTTAAAAGTCCAACCTTAAAAGTTCACTCGCATACCGTAGGTAGCAGATGCTACCACGATTCGCCGACAGATGTCGGGCTTTCTTTCCAGCCTCATGCACTATGCTGAGTTTGACAAGTCCGCCTCTTGTCTTTTAATGGGATTAATTAATATCCCTTTTCCAATGCGGGCCAGGCATGTTAAGGCAGTTTTAAATTCTCGGCTGGGAGTCCATGACAGTGCGCGCGACCAATCCCGAAATATATCCCAAATATTATTACCGAGCCTCCCATTCATCAGTATAAGCATATTTTTAATATATATATAAAATATTATAATTAATATATAATTATTAATGTAGCCACAATCCTGCCGACTACGCCATTATGTTTCCTGCAGAGGCATTAGCTCTCTTGGAAATGTGTTCTTTTAAAATTGTGGCATATTAAATAATTAAACAATATCATAATATACCAGAAAAGGCGATATCCCTCCCATAGTGATTACGGTACAAGAATCACATGAGACAAAATATCTTTTAGCTTACATTTACTGACGTTTTACGCGGTTACAGACGGGGAGGCATATGGACAGACTTTATCTAGGTGGGAAATCTGGATCAACACAGTCAGCCATTTTCTCCGTCCCCACGCTGGGAGGTTTTTCGACAACTCTTTGTCGACACAGCCTCGAAGGGTCTGGCTACTGTCCAGACCTTTTATACGGTTCTTCTTCAACTTGCTGGTCCTTTCTGTCTCCAAACAAGGGCTGAATTCCTCCCCCACAAAATACAGAAATATCATGGTGCTTACATGCCGATTCTCATTCTCTCAATAAGGAAAGAAGATTTGTGCTGATAGAGGACAGAAATACCCTAACCTGTGTTTAAGCTGACTATAAAAGCCTCCAGTTGTCTTTGGCTATCTAATCCAATGCTTGGCTAGCAATTCTAACTGCTGAGCCCCTGTGTGCCACAGTTAACATGCACATGTGAATAAAACTCATAACAGTATTGTCCAGATATAGTGACATAAAGAAAAATGTAGTATTACACACATACCCCAGGACCGTCCTTCCTACATTTACGACACGTGTACTTGTTGCAGTATACACACCTCTCTGTGCTGTGGTTCCTATTACACTGAATGAGCACCTGACACTGTACTTTCTTCCCTGGGGGAAGGTCCCACATCAGAGAATTTCCAGTTCCTGCATAAATTCACACCCGATCTGACGCTGTTCGTTTTCAAATAATATTGCATTAGTGCGATGATGTTTTCACATATATTGTCTCTTTCTTTCAGGTGTGTAATAGAAACCACAGCATAGAGAGAAACGTGTACATTGCTTCTTACAGGAAAGGCGATGGAAAAAGTGCACTTGAATAAAAGTGCACTTTTGTTATACTTTTACACCAACATAAGTTCCTGTGTTTGAGCGACACGGGCAGATGGGGAGTGTCTGATTATCGCATATAGCACCGAAGTTACTGCTCTTTACCATTCTTTCCTCTGCATGTCCTGGAGTACAAAAGAACAGCATATGGCAACATGCGGGGACTGGCAGGAATACTCAATAAAACTGAATAAAAAGAAAATCAAGTGACGGTGAGATACGAAGAAGGCAGCTTCGCTAGCATCTGTGTTTCAGAACCCTTTTTGGGGGTTAGTATGCATCGTGGTACACTGCAGAGGTATAGCGCGTCTTTATGTGAAAACAGCCGTGTCAGATGGGGTTGTATGGATTGATTCTGAACGCGACTGAAAAAATGAAATGTAAAATAAAAAAGAAGCTAACCTTTATAAGGATCATAAATTGCACCGGCTGTTACAGACTGAAATCAAACGTATGCTTTTACTCAAAAATAGTAAGACTAAGAGCAGTTTACTTCTCAAAATGGAGTGGTGCAAGATCGAACTCACAACCTTTTGATTCATAGGCAGGAACTGATTCTATTGCACCACGGAGGCAGCTACAATAAATGTCACATGTTAAGGCGGTTTTTTGTTTCTGTGGTTATATTTTTGAACAAAAGCGCAATTGTGTTATATTTGTATCTTTTGTGAAAATGTTTCTTTGATATTTGGACTTCAGGCTTCATACATTATATAGTTTATGCCTACATTTTGTCATCTACTAGTAGAATATAAAAAACGTTTCTGTTTTAACAATGTGTTTACACAGATTAATGTAGAAACGGAACAGACATGAAATGCGTGTGTTCCAAATAACGATCTATTATTTCCACTCTAAAACTCCACTTCACTCCCAGATACTCAATCAAGGCATGAGCTGAGAGAAGTTCGTGCACGTTCTAAATTGGTGGGGGGATGGAATAGCCGGCTGCTCCTAGCTTCTCTTTATCAGCACATTTAGAGGACAAAGGACGCTGGCGGAGAGGTATGAAGGGATTTAAGAAGCGATTTAAGGTGGGACGGAATTATGAGTTTTTTCGTAGGCTCTGGTAATTCTAGTGTTAAATGAAAAGCGTTATGTTTGGAGAAAGGAAAACACTGCATTCCAGCATAAGAACCTTATCCCATCTGTGAAACATGGTGGTGGTAGTATCATGGTTTGGGCCTGTTTTGCTACATCTGGGCCAGGACGGTTTGCCTTCATTGATGGAACAATGAATTCTGAATTATATCAGAGAATTCTAAAGGAAAATGTCAGGACATCTGTCCATGAACTGAATCTTAAGAGAAGGTGGGTCATGCAGCAAGACAACAAACCTAAGCACACAAGTTGTTCTACCAAAGAACAGTTAAAGAAGAATAAAGTTAATGTTTTGGAATGGCCAAGTCAAAGTCCTGACCTTAATCCAATCGAAATGTTGTAGAAGGACCTGAAGTTGAAGCTGTTCTGTACAGAGTAATGGGCTACAATTCCTCCAAGCCGGTGTGCAGAAATGATCAAAAGTTACCGGAAACGTTTAGTTGTAGTTATTGCTGCAAGGGGGGGGTCACACCAGATACTGAAAGCAAAGGTTCACATACTCTTGCCACTCACAAATCTATATATATAATTCACTAAGGCAAGACAACCATGGAAAGCACGCCGGAAGGGGCGTGAATTCACTAAGCCGCCGACAAGTGAGACACCTATGGCGCATGCAGGAAGGAGCCACGCCCACCAACTCCAAGCCCAATGGATACGACGATGACTCGCAGGGACACGCCCACCAACTCGGATACTGACGACACAGAAAAAATGGCGTCATTTATATTCGTCTGTCGTAGAGGCCACATGCAGTGCAGGTCAGGTTAATGTCATGTGCATGTCATGCACCTCCGAGCTACGTTGACTGTTCATAGAGGCATGTTTCTCGCGGAGGTGAATCGCCATATGCAGCGTGTGAAACGGTTTTGCGAGGGGTATCCCATGGGATCCTTAAAAAAATCCTTTACAACTAAGGTTAAAGCACAATGAAGTAAGCAGTCTTTAAAAACTGACTTTTTGGTTACGACGCATGACCGAGTGCACCATAGCAAACTGTTTTACAAGTTACATACAGCTATTCGCATCTGCGACAAACATGCGTCTTCTTAGATGCTCCTGCAGGAACCTTTTTCACCGGCTGGCATCTACCCTCGCTCTCTAGGCATTCACACTGCCTGCCCATTTGCCCGGACGCAAAAACTCACCGACCACCCAGTTAGTCCCTTTCGTCTGTGGTAAGAGTCCACATGTACACATGCACGTCAACGGTTCAAGCCGTTGAACCCCATTCAGGCTGCAAGCTGTGGAATTCCCACTAAGTGTGACTCATACGCTCCCACTCATTACGTCCCTACCCTTTGTGCACACCCCCCTCTTACCATGGTCGGGTATCTTGGTGGATTATATATAGAAAAGCAGCCAAAACCGAGGGGTATCCCATAGGGTCCTTAAAACATTCCTTTACAACTGAGGTTAAAACACAATGAAGTAAGCAGTCTTTAAAAACCAAGTTTTCGATTACTGACGCATGACCGCGTGCACCATAGCAAACTGTTTTACACGTTACATACAGCAAATTGCATCCGTGACAAACATGTGCCTTCTTAGATGCTCCTGCACTTTGTTCACACAATCCCCGCTATTACCGTGGTCGGGTGTCTTGGTGGATTATATATACAAGGGCAGCCAAAACCGCACAGAGCAATGAAAAGTCTAGAGTTCCATCTTTTCATTCACTTTCTGTTGTATTCTCAAACCCTACCTTTTTAGACAACTGTGTCTTTCCAGAAGTGTTCAACCATCAAAAAATAATTATGCGGCGTTTGTTATGCTGCGGGTTCACTATTGTGTTGTATCTTGCTCTCTCCAGAGTTCCATCTTTTCATTAAACACTGTTGTATTCTCACACCAACCCGTTTTAGACAACCGCGTCTTTCCAGAAGTGTTTAGCATTCAATAAATAATTATGCCTGACACTGAGCGTGTGTCTACCCGGTGTGGGTAAGCCGTTGAACCCCATTCAGGCTGCAAACCGTGGAATTCCCACTAAGTGCAACTCATACGCTCCCACTGCTTACGTCCCAACCCTTTGTACACACCCCCCTCCCACCTCGCTACTACCGTGGCCAGGTGTCTTAGTGGATTATATATAGAAAAGCAGCCAAAACCGCACAGAGCAATGAAAAGTCTACATCAGTCACACGTACATCTGGACTGTATAAAGACGACGACTCAAGTGACGAGTTGGAGGTGGGCACATGAGCGGGCAGTGCATACTGTATGAGAAATCAGCATACTAGCATGACGGACGGAGCTGAATGGATGTCCTTCTCCTCTCCTCCCGTTCCAACCTCCGCGCCGTGCACCCCCATCCCTCCGTCTGGCAGGAGGAGGCGCAAGGACGGTCCGCCAGTTTTCAGTCACAGACGATTGTGTGTTGGTTCGTTCCGTGCTTTGTTACAATGTTGCTTTTCTTGCTGATTTATTACATTACCGATTTTTCAAATGTTACTTTTCTCCCTGTGCTTAAAAATCATTAAAAAACCGGCCTGATTATGCGGCGTATGGTACGCCGCGGGTTGGCTAGTATGTAATATTCGATCATTTTCCTTAATAAATAAATGACCAAGTATAATATTTTTGTCTCATTTGTTTAACTGGTTTTTCTCATTGTCTACTTTTAGGACTTGAGTGAAAATCTGATGATGTTTTAGGTCATATTTATGCAGAAATATAGAAAATTCTAAAGGGTTCACAAACTTTCAAGCACAACTGTATATAAGAGCCTACAATTTAGGACAAGCAGAACACCATGATACAATTGTGGTGAGGCTTAGATCAAGTGCTGGGCGGTATGACCAAAATTCTATATCACGGTATTTTTCAAAACTATACCGGTTTCACTGTATTTTACAGTATTTTTTTCCCATGCATGAGTGGGTGTTAACCACATTTTCCACTGCAATTACTGTAATAGACTGGCGAACAATAACCTATTCCACTGTCACGAGTATTGTACATTGTACAAAAAAACATTTTAATGTGCACACAAGTATTAATACAGGTTTGCATAGCCCCATAAAGTGATAGCTTTCAAGGGGGTGGCACTAATAAAGAGAAAGAATCATATTGCATGACAGTTGCAGTCAAAATATAGAACCTTTTTATTGATCAAATTTTGCAAACAACTTAAACTAAAATTTTGACAGCATATTTTCAACCATTCAAAGAGGCATTTAGACTTAATAAAATATCCAGAGGTGCTTGTCAAAAGTTGTATTGCACTGAACATGTCTTAGAAAAGGAATAAATAGTAAATATTTTTTGTAAGCCAACTACACTTTCTGTTAATGTTAACAATCTCTGTCCACTGACACGTTAAAGTGACTTTTTAAACAACTTTCCCATCATTAAACTGCATATTATTTAAACTAATAAATAATAATAAAATAAATAATAGTGCAACTTCCAGTAATAATACTATTACTTTAAGATTTCAAGCCCAGGTACATTACACAGTATTCACCAAATAAAAATAAAATAAAATCAAACAAGTGCAACTTGGTGATGACATCTTTACCAACTGAACCATCCTTTAGGCAAATTGCATTAATATGGACCTTGCTTCAAGCTAAGCTATATACATAAATAATAAAACTACAACTTGCATTTATAATGCTATTTGTGGTATAGCCCTATGGAATTGTATTAGGGCCACGGTGAAGAAAAAAAAAAAAAACTATGTTGGGAATAAAGTCGACATGTTGACCTTATTCTCAACATTTCCACTTTAATGCTTATGTTGAGATTAAAGTTGACATTTCCACTTTATTCTCATAGTTTATTTTATAATTAAAGTAGAATGTCATAACTAAACTTCATCCGGGCAGCATGGTGGCGCAGTGGTAGCGCTGCTGCCTCGCAGTTAGGAGACCCGGGTTCGCTTCCCGGGTCCTCCCTGCGTGGAGTTTGCATGTTCTCCCGTGTCTGCGTGGGTTTCTTCCGGGCGCTCCGGTTTCCTCCCACATTCCAAAGACATGCAGGTTAGGTGGATTGGCGATTCTAAATTGGCCCTAGTGTGTGCTTGGTGTTTGTGTGTGTCCTGCGGTGGGTTTGCACCATGCCCGTGATTGGTTCCTGCCTTGTGCCCTGTGTTGGCTGGGATTCGCTCCCGTGACCCTGTGTGTGGGTTGGAAAATGGATGGATGGAAACTTCATCCTAAAATCAACGCTTAACTTACTAGATTTTCTCAAACCCTGTCATAAATTAATGTAGCACATTAAATGCTTTGTGTTAAGTGTTCCCTGACCCAGTTGTTAATCACTATGTGCTTCTTAAACTGACTTCCTCTACACTAACAGGAGATGCAGGCAGCAATCACTGTACATAATACATTCACTTCATGATATACCTACTCTCTGAAAATTTAGAATGCTAAGATATATACTTGATATCATTTTCAGGATGAAATGCATTAAAGCAGGTATTAAACATGCATGGTAGTGCGGTGGTAGTGCTGGTACGAGCAATACATACACTAGCTGGGTCAATATAGCATAACAAAACCCAACATCCTACATGACTTTGAAAGGAAACTGAAGCACACCGAGTAAACCCAACCAGAAAAACATGCAAATTCAAGGCATGGAGCACCCGAGATCTCCTTGCTGTGAGGCAGCAGTGCAACCTCCACGCCACCGTGCTTCCACATGATTAATACATGCTTTAATGCATTTCATCAAGAAAATTATATCAAGTATTTATCTTAGCATTCTAAGTGTTCAGGAAGCAGGAATATCATGAAATGAATGTATTCTGTGTGCTGCCTGCACCTCCTCTTAGTGCAAGAGGAAGTTAGTTTAAGAAGCATGTAGCAATTAACATAGCTCCGGGAACACAACACAAAGCAGTTAATGTGCTACATAACTTATGACAGGGTTTGAGAAAATCTAGTAAATTAAATATTCATTTTGAGATGAAGTTTAGTTTACAATGTTCTACTTTAATAAAAAATTACAAGAATAAAATCAACATGTCGACTTTAATCTCGACATAAACGGCAAGAATAAAATAGAAATGTAGAGTATAAAGTCTACATGTCGACTTTATTCTCGTCATAAGTGTCAAGATTAAAGTGGAAATGTTGAGAATAAAGTCAACATGTCGTCACACTGTTACATAGCACCCAGGTACATTACACAGTATTGAAAAAAAAATTTAAAAAAGTACAATTTGGCTTGCAGTATTATCCAATAGTATAGAAACAGTATTCACAGATTTTAACATAATGGTCCATATTCAACCTTTTAAAACCAAAGTATCTCTAGACAACGGACGTGACTCCTATTTATCGGCAAAAGTTCTTCTGTGTCATCATGTTCAACTTTATCGTCTGCTACAGCTTCAGTTTCGGAATATACTCTGTCCGTTTTCACCGCGCAATACCTCCAATAATGCATGCATGCATGCGTTTGTAGTAGTGTAGCAGTAAAAAAGGTCCCCCCTTAAACAGTTTCCCACTGTGCCATGTTCAGAACCTTGTTTAGGCAATTTAAACCAGTGTTGCGGTATAAGAAAAATCCATATCATAACAAGAATAAAAAAATGGTTTTCGGTATGAACCGGTATACCACCCAGCACTACTTAGATCACAGCAAGGGTACAAAACCATTACTAAAGCTTTGAGTGACCCCAGGAACACAGTAGACTCAATAATTGTTAAACAGAAGAAGTTTACAACCACCAGGACTCTTTCTAGAGTTGGCTGTCCAAACTAAGTAACAACACAGGAAAGGCTTTGGTCAGTGAAGTGACCAAGAACCTAATGATTATTCTAACAGAGCTTCAGAAGTCCTCTGCTGAGATGGGAGAACTATCGAAAGGATGACCATTTCAGCAACACTTCATCATTGATGTGTTTATAGTACAGACACTAGATGGAAGCCACACTTGAGTAAAAGGCATATAAAAACCCTCTTGCAGTTTGAGAGCATGAGGAAAAAGATTCTCAGATGGTGGTGGCAGCATCATGCTTTTGGCATACTTCCCAGCAGCAAAGCAAAGACAAGAAGATATGTCAGAACTGAGGGAAGCATAAATGCAGCCAGATACAGAGAGGTCCTTGAAAAATTCCTGCTCCAGATTAAAGCAACCCTCAGAGTCGGTAATGTTTCACCTTTCAGCACGACAATGACTCAAAACACACAACCAAGACAACACTGTCCTTGAATTTACAAGCCAAATCTCAGAGTTAAACTCTATAGAATATCTGTGGAGAGATCTGAAGATGGCAGTTTATGGACACTTCATATCCAAACTAATAGACCTTAAGAGGATCTGCCAAGAAGAATAGTTTAAACTGCCCAAATCCAGGTATGCACAGCTTGTAAAGCTTACCCAAAAACATTTGAACCTGTAACTGTAAGGGATTCTACAAACTACTGAATTAAGGATTTCATTACTTATATGAATGGGAGATTTCAGTTTTTGATTTTTACAAAATTGACAACCTTTCTGAAAACAAATTTTCACTTTGTCATTATGGGTTATTAAGTGTAAACCGATGGGTAAAAATGGCACATTTTTTCCATTTATAATTAAATGTACAACACAATGAACTGTTTGGAAAATGAACAGGTCTGAATACTTTCCAAATCCTCTGTATATCTGACCAAACATATCAAGTCCTTCACTGTTCTTTCCTCTTGCTCCTTCCCCAAAACAAATTATAATTCAGAAAACACCTCCATCAAATTAAAGAAAACTGCAGCTTTAGAGCACAGATTCTTGGAAACATTTAAAGAACACAGAAATATTAACTACAAATATGTAATAATTACTAGTTAATTTCCATCCATCCATTATCCAACCCGCTATATCCTAACTACAGGGTCACAGGAGACTGCTGGAGCTAATCCCTGCCAACACAGGGCGCAAAGCAGGAAACAAACCCTGGGCAGGGCGCCAGCCCACTGCAGTACTTCTTAATTTAAATTGACTTATTTATTGATAAAATATAATGAATATATGAATTTCATCATGCAAACATCATCTCAAGGGTAAATTGTACTCTTCTAAATGTTAACAGAACTATCATGATGTGAAATGAATGTATTCTGTGTCTGTCTGTGACGATGTGGGTTCTGGCTCCACGCTCCCATGGCTGTTTGGGAACCCTTGAACCCCACACCGTCGATAATGTTACCGAGTGAGCTAGTCAATGGAGGCAAATTACTGAGCAAGGGGAAGGTATACAAAAGGTGCAACAGTGCTTTTATTAAAAACTGTCCATCAAAACAAACAGTGTTCATAAATAAATAGTGCAGTTCTTTCAAAAGTTCTTCATTAAATAAATCCATAAAAGGTAAAACGTGGAGGTTAAAACAATAAGAAAAAACATTCCTTTAAAACGAGAGGTTAAAAATCTTCTTTAGGAAGCTGTCTTTAAAACAATAACAAATCCGGTGCATCGTTTATTAGCGTCTCACCTGCTTATCCCGTTTGGGCCAAGCAGCAGGCAAGACGCTCTCTGCAGCTGCCCTCCTGAAACTCACGCATGAGACTGGAGACCTCCCGAACCCTGGCTTCGGTCTGGCACTCATCCCAGTCTCGGAGAACTTGGTTTCCAACCAACGGCCAGGTCGCCCACGTTGGGGATTCCAGAACCAAGTCTCCGACTTCCGCTGCCTTTCCATGGCCTCTCTGCGGCCAGTCGCCTTCCCTTGGTCACTCCCGCTACCTGATCGCTCAGCGGGAGCGACATCCAACTCAACTGCCTGGGTATAGGCCCAACACCCCAGCTTCCTTACAGCTGCCCTCGATCGTGCGCTCACCACACGCCGCGCACCGCCTGTCCGTCTCTCTTGCACCGCATGCTTCCTCGCTCCCTGTAACCTCCGTCCTCTTTCCTTTCCTTTTTCTCTCCGATCGTTTACTTTCCCCCCACAACCGACTCGCGCTTCTTTATAAATAACGTGAGGGGCCATTACAGCTGTAGCATTAGCCACGGGAGCAATCACGAATGTGGGCGGTTCCTCACCTGTGCACACGGTGAAAGCGCCCACATCGACGACTGCCCCTGCTCTAAACAACGCCTCCTCACGAAGCTGCCTCGGGTGCGGTGAATATTTAAAATGAATGGCCTTTGCTCAACGAGCTGTGGACCCATAACACCACACTGTCACATATTCTTGGCACATGAGAGGTAGCTATTTTTAGATCCAGTTAGCAAATAATAAGTAAGTTGGGAAGCACATATAATGCAAAGAAATTAATGTGCTAGTTATGAATGATTTTAAGAAACTCATAAATTAAGAAATGATCTTAAGATGGAGGTTTTGATCCTCTTAGTATTACAATTCTTTTGGGAAAAACACCTCTGATCAATAAACAAACTATATATATATATATATATATATATATATATATATATATATATATATATATATATATATATATATAGTGAAAGAGTCTTCGTGAAAAAAATATCACACAGTCAATCATAAAGTTTTGGGGACCATCCCCATATATTGTCGTGCAGACAATAAAGAAATAAATCGATTCAATGTAGCTGAATTACAGTGAACAATTTTACTGAATGAAAATGGTTTTATATACACAAATGATTATGGGGACAGGAAATGGTTGGCAGGAAATGACTGGAGTGAGGTGATCTGGGAAACCAGAAGTGACATCATCGGGTCCACCGGAAGTGACATCATTGTGGCCATTTTGGAAGCCGGAACTTGTGGTTTTATTTGTCTTCCATTTTTCTGTTGGTAAAAGAGATTTGGGTAAGTACCACATGATGACCCTCTGTGTCGTGATATTTCACTCACCTCTGGGCTCTTTGACTGCCTCCTAATCACATGTGTGTGACAACATATATATATATATATATATATATATGTATATATATATATATATATATATATATATATATATATATATATATATGTGTGTGTGTGTGTATATATATATATATACACACACACACACTACCTACTAGGAGCTCTGCCCCCTGCTCGCCCACCCCTGGGTTTCGTTTACCGGATATACAATTTAAAGAGACTGTTATTTTCATGGGAATTGTTACATATGCATTATTTTCACTTTTACTTTAAAACTTTAGTAAAAACAATATTTGGAATTAACTTTTCTTCAAGATCATATTGAATTTTGATTCCGTGATTTAACTGTCTATAAGTGAATATCATTTCTTTTTCTCTAATAAATAAAACGACTTTCTCAAATGTTTGTCCATGCTCTTTCTTCTTCGCTTTGTCATTGATGTGTCATCTAGAACGTATAAAATTATTGTCCTGATAAAATTTGTAGGAGCTGAGAGCGCAGGAAGTGTGTCTGCTAAAAGCATTCACACGACTAATAGCTGAGAGCACAGGAACTGTGTCTGACAAAAGCATTCACACGACTGAGGTTAGATGACCGTGGTCTTCTTTGAAAATAGTTGTAAGTAGGGCGTGACTTGAAAGAATCTCATGTTAAAAGTGTCCGCCTCACGGGACTAACTATCATGACAACATTTTTGGAATCTTTTAATTCTCGCTGGCAACACAAATTAGACAAATCTACATGTCTCCAATCGAAAGTTTTAATCCGAACAATATATTCAATCTCTTTTTGCTGTCCTGTTATTTCACCGAGTAATAATTTCCGTTTGCGCAAATGCGATCTTTACTATCCTTTTTATGAGTCTTTCGAATTTTCATAATTCCACTATCTCTAACCTGCATGTGTACCACGGCAATGTTTTTGAATTCTTTACAACGTTCTACTTTGTTATCTACTCTTTGTCCTGTATTTCCGGCCCCGGGCATGGTTAAATCTCTTTCTCGCGGGACGTATAAGTGTCTTTCTGAGAAAATCACATCTCATCTCCTTTGAAGATCTTTTTTTATAATATACACATATACATACATACACACACACACACACACACACACTCACATACATACATACATACATACATACATATGTACACAGCGGGTATGCCGAAGGAACCCGTCGTCAGTAAAAGGATCGCCAGGCTTTAGGAAGCAGCCAGGCCTTGGAAGCTGCCTCTGGAAGACAGGATCCAAAAAATAGGTACTGGACCCACAGAGGGTTTGCCCTGGGAATGCTGTCACGCTTTTCCGGGTGCCTATCTCGTATTAGGAGACCTTCCGGAGGCATCTGGCTGGCCGAAGGATGCTGATTCTGGACCTGATGGCAGGATGAGGTCCAAAGGGGACGAGGGCCTGCTGTTCAAAGAGGAGCCACAGCTGGCTAATGAGCACCTTAAGCCATATCCCATGGGGAGAGACTCGTGGAAGAAGGGGAGGGTGGAGGACCAGGATCCACCCACTGAATCAGGTAAGGGAGTGGAGGGAGTGTACCGGAACCCTGCGATTGAAGTATGAGCAGGGACAGTGAATCTCCACCTCATTTTGGACAGGATCCTGATGATGCATACACATGAGAGGCACATGCGTACTGACTCCCTAGGGCAGAAGTCTGTCCTCCTCGCTGGCCGAATTAAATATGTTTGTATTGCAGGAAATGTTGAGACCCTTCGAAGCACTAGTCAAGATCACTGGGAAAATATGGACAGCAATCGAGTTACTAGAGGAGACAGCCAGGGCACCGCTGGAGAAGGCAGACCAGTATCTGCGGTGGCTCGGGGTCTGTCTCCACAAACCTGATGGGGCAGTACAGGTAAGTGTTGCCGGTGCCATAAAAAAAGAGGAAACCCTACCAAATTGAACCATGAAGATGGTGAACGAATTCGAGTAACAGCAACATCAGAGGTGCAGGGAAGGGGCCGGCTTGTCAGCATCAGCACTCAAACGGCCCCGTCCCTTAAAGTGGCAGTGGTCGTGAGTCGTTGAGAGGAGAGCACGCAGTTCAGGGTCCCTCTTTTTCCCATAGGGGGATCCAAACTGTTGCTGCACCCAAAATTAAAGGAATACCCGAGAGAAAGAAGGGAAAGTCTCCCGACAGGAAGAAGCATGAGCCGGAGTGTTCACGTGCCGTATTTGATTGCTCTACGAAAGAGCGGAGAGAAGCCCTGAACCTGGCTGGGGACGAGGTGGAGCGGAGATACCCTGCTTGTTTCGAATGTGACAGTGTTATGAGTGCCACGCGACTGACCATACGTGGAGACACTGTCCGTATCAGGTTGCGGAGGATGCCTGGAGGTGGTGTTGGCGAAGCGCCATATTTTTATCCATTTACAGAGGAAGACGGTGGACTCCAATGTTCCATCGCTTTCATAAGAAAGGAACTAGCCCATGCAGGACGGGCCGCTTCGCCCTGCGGGCTTCACTTGGGGAGGGGTAGTATGATGGATGGCCGGGGACCTTGTCCCACTGGGAGGCCTGGAGAAGCAGGGGACCGGAAGAGGGGCAATTCCTTCCCCAGGTTGCAAGAAGGCAGACATCCTGGACGGTGTGGAAACCAAGGAGTTGGAAAGATCAACCCTGTGGGAATCTGTGGCCACCTCCAGTGGGCGCCCGAAGGACTATGTAGCCTTGGACTGTGGTACATCCGCCACACCAGGAAGTGCTGCCTGACCAGGAAGCAGGTACACCTGGAGTGATTCCGGGTGCCCATGCAGCACTTCTGCCGCACCAGGAATATACATATATATATACACATATATATCTATACTAATAAAAGGCAAAGCCCTCACTGACTGACTGACTGACTGACTCACTCACTCACTGACTGACTCATCACTAATTCTCCAACTTCCCGTGTAGGCGGAAGGCTGAAATTTGGCAGGTTCATTTCTTACAGCTTACTTACAAAAGTTAGGCAGGTTTCATTTCGAAATTCTACGCGTAACGGTCATAACTGAAACCTACTTTCGTCCATATATATGGCCATAGCCTGCAGCTTTGCCGACGTGTGAGGTGGAGTTATGTCCCGCATCATCATGCCTCCCACGTAATTGAGTGCCTGCCCATATAAGTAAATTTTCACGGGTGAAGGACTGTGCTAATGCAAACGAAGATGAGATGGTCTAGTGTTTGGCAGAAACTCAGCGAAAGTGCGAGAGAAACTTTTAAGTGCCGGGTCTTAGCTAACATTAAATAAAGCCATGGACATTGCAAGATCACACAAGAGAGCGGCTCACGTGAACTGACTGTGAACGCAGTACGTAGAGAACAAGGAAGAGCTCCAAAAAACGCTGAACAAAAAACGCATTACACAATTGAGAAGGCAGCAAAAAGAATATGAAGCGAGTGACACATACAAGCATATTCATAAGTGCAGCTACTGCGGAAACAGAGCACGGTGTAAACCGTAAGTTTATAGGCACGCTGCCGCTGGCATTTTTAAAATTGCTGGTGAAGGACTGTGCTTATGCAAACGAAAAATAGATGGTCAGGGACAGAATAGTGTTTGGCACAAACTCAGCAAAAGTGCGAGAGAAACTTTTAAGTGCCGGGTCTGAGCTAACATTAAATAATTGCTGGTGAAGGACTGTGCTTATGCAAACGAATAGAAAGCAAATGTTACGTTATTGTTAAAATGTTTCCTTTTCTTTTTCATAACTTCTTTAACACACTTCTTCTCCACTGCGAAACACGGGTATTTTGCTAGTGTATATATATATATATATATATATATATATATATATATATATACATACAGTGATCCCTCGCGATTTTTTCTCATACACGCTTACGTCACTACGCATGCGCTTTCTGAGAACTTTTATCTAAGCCCCACAATGGCTCCTAAACATGCTGCTTTTTCTAATCCTTCTGAAAATAAAACTAAGCGCCGGAGGTAGATGCTTACCATCCAGGAAAGGGTGAAACTCTTGAATATGATCAGAGATGGCAAGAAAATCATGGAGGTTGCCCGGCATTACAACTTGAATGAGTCTACTGTTCGCTCCATCCGTAAAGATGAAAAGAACATCCGTGAAACGGCTACTGTCTCTTTCAACAAGGAAGCAAAGCGCGTCGTGACAAGTCGTAATAAGTTCATTGTGAAAATGGAGTCTGTCCTAGCCATTTGGATCAGCGACAGCCGCAAGAACAACATTCTGTTGGATTCGCTGGTCATCCGGGAGAAGGCAAGGCAGCTCTATTAGCGCTTTATGGCGGATGATGGTCAACCAGGACCCTCTTCTGCAACGTTTATGGATTTCACGGTGAGCAATGGTTATTTTGAGAAGTTTCAGAAGAGGTATCATCTGAAGAGTGTCGTTCTCCACGGAGAAGCTGCCTCTGCTGAGGAGATGACTAAATCTGCGAGGGAGGAGGAGGAGGAGGAGCAGCCAGAGGTTCCTGGGTGTCAGGAGGAGGAAGTTGGTCTTACACTTGAGCATCTCTTGCAAGTCGTGTGAACTATTAAGGAAGTACAGGACATGATTGGCGAATGGGACCCACAAATGATGCATGCATTGCAGTTCCAGAATGCACTTGATGGAGTGATAGAACCCTACAAAAGCCTCCTCGCGCATATGAAAAGACAGCGCCAGCAACTGCCTATCACGATGTTCTTCAGCCGCGCACCCAGACACCCACTGCCTACTCCTAAGTACTGCTTTAGCGGAAGAAGGCAATGACGCACCTGCTGAAGATACTGAACCACCTTAAGACTCTCCTACTGAGGACGTGCCTTCATAGGTTAGTGGTTGTGTGTAAGAACGGTGTGTGTATAATTAATTGTACAGTACAATAATAATAATATTATATTTGTAACGTCTAATATGTCTTATTTTCTCTTATTTTGTCTAATATATTGGGTAATATGCGTGTAATGGTGACTAATGGGTCTTATTTCATGTCTAGAGGGCTCTAATAATGTTAAAAAACGTATTTAAAAGGTCGTAAACAGGTTTTCTATAATCTAACTGCAAAAATATTCGATTTATAAATAAAGAATCCTACTTCGCGAAAATTCATTTATCGCAGTAGAGTCTGGAATGGATTAACCGTGATAAACAAGGGTTCACTGTATATACATACACACACACACATATAGACAGACGGCACTATTGTCGTCTTGAACCCTCAGACAATACTTCAGACACCAGGTTAAATATGACTTTTATTAATACACAGTGCACAAAGCACCCTCCTCTCCACAATACTCATAAACAATAACAATATTCTGAATAGTACACTCCACCATTCCCAGACGCGTTGCCACTCTTCCACCCAGCTCAGCTCACCATCTGGAGATTCCCCACAGTCCTTTATATTCTCTGACCCAGAAGTGTTTCGATCCTTCAGTCCATGTGACCGTATATATACATATATACCATATATCTTCTAGTAGTGGCTGGCGTCTTATTGACACCCGTTTCCAATAAACGCCGGGTTTGAAGAGATGTCGCGACAAATAGACGCCGGTCTCTAATAGTAGCCGGTCTCCTTTAAGCACCGGTCTGTAGTAAACGCCGATCTTCAATGACCCACCGCCTTTTTCATACGCTAATCCTCTTTTCGTACCACCTGGGCTAACGCCCTCCTGCAGTGAATCATACGGTAAGTACCTTTTCGTGTCAAAAATGTTTTGTCGTCGGATGCTATCGAGGAAGCGAGAAAGTCAAAAGGAAATTTCTTTGTGTACATTTTGCCCTTTCATCTCCACGTCAATCATAACCCCACAGGGAGGGCAGAGGTGGCGGGACGAACAAGAAAATGCCATCTTCGACACATTAATCTTGATAAAACTGATTACTGCGCGACAACAAGCAATGGGAGTACCTGTATTGCCATCATAAGAAGAGGAAGATGAAGACGAACTCGCAAATAACAAAGCAATCATTACCTATTTAGACGACGAGTAGATGGTGAGTACTGTACTTTATTGTATCTTATCCAGTCTCATATCGTAATGTATACATATATGCGTGAGTTTGGAGCTTATTGCATTTCCTTTATGTTCCGCAGGGGACTTGTCGGGCTGATGAGAGCTTTTGTGCGAAATTCGGACTGGTGCAGGCAAGTGCTGGTGGCATCATTGGCAAGAAAGTTGACGTCTACCATACCTGTTTTTCATGCTTACGGTAGTACCGTACTATATACTGCTTTAATAAGACCGTACTGCTGTACTTATAATTTCATTAAATCCTGAAATGTTCATCCGGTGTTGTTGCCTATATTTTGTGACCGTAAATACGGTACCATACCGTATTTTACTGCCAAATGAACCCCGTTTACCCATCACCATTCCGTCTGCGAGGCGAATAATAGCCGGTCTACAACAACCGCCGGTCTCTTTTAAACGCCGTGTGGGCCCGTGGTTCATCACAACCTGAAGTGCAGCCAGAACTCGGTAATCAAGCACATTCAGCACTTCCGGGTGAACTATAAGGGGAGCCAGCGACCACCACTCAGTGGCCAGAGTCAGGTGGAAGGAGGACAAGGTTGACAGGGAGGAGTGGTGGTAAAAGAAGAGTGTGTTGACTTGTGGTGATTTACTGTCTGTGCTTTGGGACTTTGTATTGCCTGTGGGGTTCACAGGGAAGATGTGCCCCACAGGTGAAGAAAACTAAACATTTTGTTTATTTTACCCATGCCTCCTGTGTCCAATCTGTGTCGGGCACTATAAAGCACTCAACTTACTATATATATATATATATATATATATATATATATATATATACTAGCAGAATACCAGCAGCGAGAAGTAGTGTGTTAAAGAAGTTATGAAAAGAAAAGCAAACATTTTAAAAATAACGTAAGATGATTGTTAATGTAATTGTTTTGTCATTGATATGAGTGTTGTTGTCATATCTATCTATTTATATATATATATTTATATATATCTGTATATATATATATATCTGTGTATATATATATATCTGTGTATATATATATATATATCTGTATATATATATATATATATATATATATATATATATATATATATATATCAAAATATCAAAATACCTGATTGGCAGCGGAGAAGTAAAAGAAAAGGAAACATTTTAATAATAACGTAACATGATTGACACTGTAATTGTTTTGTCATTGTCATGAGTGTTGCTGGCATATATATACATATATATACATATATATAAATATATATATATATACACACATCTATACACATATATATACACAGTTATATATATATATATATATACATATACACACATACACATATATATATATACATATACATATATATACACATACTGTATATATACACACACACACACACATATACATATCTAAATATATACTTTATATACACATATATATACAAATCTACATATATATATCTACATATATATATATTAGGTGGGACTCGATTAAAAAAATTAATCCAATTAATTAGAGGCTGTGTAAGAATTAATCTTGATTAATCGTATGTAATCGCACATGTCAATTTGCCCCAAATGCAAATGTTTTTTTTAATTTAAAAGGGTTTTAGTGGGCGACAGAATCAAATAATAGACATGGACATGAATATTGTAAACTGAAGCTGTTTTAATTTCTGAAAAAAAGCTTTAAACTGCATTTGAATTCAAAACAGAAACAAAAATATCATCCCTGGTTAAAATTGGGCAGACTTAAAAATAAAGTGGTAGTTTAAGTACTTTAAGTACATTTTCAGAATAGTATTGTCTTTAAATAATAATAACCAAAATTTCAACATAAAGTGCAGTTTTCTTCTTAAAAAATAAGTCAGAAACATAAAAGGTAATTTGACCAGCTTACTCTTTAAACTCTGAGTAACATTAGCCAAAATTATTTTGTACATTAGGCTAAAACAGTGTGATCATTGAACATTTTGTAATTAGATGTAATTAGAATTACTAACGGTCACGGAAGTCCAATGATCCCCAGTAAGAGCCACAAAGTCCGCTTTCTGTAATGCATCTAATTTTGCTTGCTTTTCAGTGTGCACAAAACCATGCTTTTATCAAGGCTTCGCGGGTAGTCGAAATGATCAGTCGTAGGAGCGCTTTATTCCGACTCTAACATTTTTGTAGCTGTGATGTGTGCATCAGTGTAATGGATGTACCAGGAAATCATGCATTGACAAAAGTTCCGTTTGCTTGGAATTGAAAGTGTGATTAAATCGTTATTTTTAACGTTATGGAGTACATGCATCGAAGCTTCTCAGCTGTGCTTGTGCTAAGAAAGGGAAACATTTTAAAAATAGCGTAACATGATTCTGCGTTAACCTAATATTTTTCATACGTCCCAAACCAAGGAGATGCGAAGGTAAAATGAATCGGTAGCGCGCGTACATACTCAGTGCATCCCCTCTCGGGAATCGAACCTCGAATGTCGGCGTTAGAGGCTTAAGACTCTACAATTAGCCACAGCGTGTGGCTTGTCTATGCTAGAGTATGTATTGTAGATGGGGTATATATATACATTTACATATATACCCACGTATCGCAGTGGAGAAGTAGAAGTTATGAAAAAGAAAAGGGAACATTTTAAAAATAACGTAACATGATTGTCAATATACAGTAATTGTTTTGTGAGTGTTATTGAATGTTGCTGTCATCAAGGATTTGATTATCATTATTTGTTTCAATCAGGCTCGTATTTGTATGATGTGTTGTGTTCAAGTTACATTCCGTGTTTGTCAATCGTTGTAAAGATAAGAGGTTTCATTCATCGATTAGTTTCTTACTGCATCAATAAACAGCTCGTCTTCCTCTTTATCTGAGATGTGACAAACTGCATGCACGGGTTTATTTTACACTGTCTTCCTTTAGCAGGACATTCACTTTTTCCACCGTGTGCTTTGTTTCCGCAGTAGCTGCACTTATGAATATGATTGTATCAGACGCTTCATATTTTTTTGCTGCCTTCTCAATTGTGTAATTCGGTTTTTGTTCAGCACTCTTTGGAACTGTTGCTTTTGTCTGTGCACTGCGTCAGTTCACGTGAGCCGCTTGGTGTTCTTGCATCGAAGGTTCCCAGCTGTACTGGTGCCATCTCGTGTAATGTCAGCTAAGACCCGGCACTTAAAAGTTTCTCTCGCAGTTTCAATGAGTTTGTGCCAAACACCACCCTGACCATCTCATCTTCCTCTGCATAAGCACAGTCCTTCACCCGTGAATATTTACCGGCAGTGTTTGTATTGGATTGCCGCTGATGGGCGGCCTTATATGGGCAGGCACTAAATTACAAGCGCTAGTGGCAGCCTGTCTATGAACTTAATTTAATATAAACTTACGGTTCACGCCGTGCTTTGTTTCCGCAGTAGCTGTAGTTATGAATATGCTTGTATGCATCATTTGCTTCATAATGTTTTTCTGCCTTCTCAATTGTGAAATGGCGTTTTGTGCTCATCGCTGTTTGGAATTCTTCCTTGTTCTCTACGTAGGAGGCGTGATGATGTCACACGAAACTCCGTCCCCCACGGCCATCTCCAACTCAACTCCATTACATTATATGGAGAAAATAGCTTCCAGTTATGACCCTTACGCGTAGAATTTAGAAATGAAACCTGCCCAACTTTTGTAAGTAAGCTGTAAGGAATAAGCCTGCCAAATTTCAGACTTCTACCTACACGGGAAGTTGGAGAATTAGAGATGTGTGAGTGAGTAAGTGAGAGAGTGAGTGAGTGAGTGAGTGAAGGCTTTGCCTTTTATTAGTATAGATATTATATATATATATATATAGATATTATATATATATATATATATATATATATATATATATATATATATATATATATATATATATATATACGCACATATACACACATGCATACAAATATATACATATGCAGTGGTGTGAAAAACTATTTGCCCCCTTATTGATTTCTTATTCTTTTGCATATTTGTCACACAAAATGTTTCTGATCATCAAACACATGTAACCATTAGTCAAATATAACACAAGTAAACACAAAATGCAGTTTTTAAATGATGGTTTTTATTATTTGGGGATAAAAAAAATTTAAACCTACATGGCCCTGTGTGAAAAAGTAATTGCCCCCTGAACCTAATAACTGGTTGGGCCACCCTTAGCAGCAATAACTGCAATCAAGCGTTTGCGATAACTTGCAATGAGTCTTTTACAGCGCTCTGGAGGAATTTTGGCCCACTCATCTTTGCAGAATTGTTGTAATTCAGCTTTATTTGAGGGTTTTCTAGCACGAACCGCCTTTTTAAGGTCACGCCATAGCATCTCAATTGGATTCAGGTCAGGACTTTGACTAAGCCACTCCAAAGTCTTCATTTTGTTTTTCTTCAGACATTCAGAGGTGGATTTGCTGGTGTGTTTTGGGTCATTGTTCTGTTGCAGCACCCAAGATCGCTTCAGCTTGAGTTGACGAACAGATGGCCGGACATTCTCCTTCAGGATTTTTTGGTAAACAGTAGAATTCATGGTTCCATCCATCACAGCAAGCCTTACAGGTCCTGAAGCTGCAAAACAACCCCAGACCATCACACTACCACCACCATATTTTACTGTTGGTATGATGCTCTTTTTCTGAAATGCTGTGTTCCTTTTACGCCAGATGTAACAGGACATTTGCCTTCCAAAAAGTTCAACTTTTGTCTCATCAGTCCACAAGGTATTTTCCCAAAAGTCTTGGCAATCATTGAGATGTTTCTTAGCAAAATTGAGACGAGCCCTAATGTTCTTTTTCCTTAACAGTGGTTTGCGTCTTGGAAAATTTGTCATGCAGGCCGTTTTTGCCCAGTCTCTTTCTTATCTTTCTTCTCTTCCTTATGGTGGAGTCGTGAACACTGACCTTAATTGAGGCAAGTGAGGCCTGCAGTTCTTTAAACGTTGTCCTGGGGTCTTTTGTGACCTCTCGGATGAGTCTTGGGGTAATTTTGGTCGGCCGGCCACTCCTGGGAAGGTTCACCACTGTTCCATGTTTTTGCCATTTGCGGATAATGGCTCTCACACTGTGGTTCACTGGAGTCCCAAAGCTTTAGAAATGGCTTTATAACCTTTACCAGACTGATAGATCTCAATTACTTCTTTTCTCATTTGTTCCTGAATTTCTTTGGATCTTGGAATGATGTCTAGCTTTTGAGGTGCTTTTGGTCTACTTCTCTGTGTCAAGCAGCTCCTATTTAAGTGATTTCTTGATTGAAACAGGTGTGGCAGTAATCAGGCCTGGGGGTGGCTACGAAAATTGAACTCAGGTGTGATACACCACAGTTAGGTTATTTTTAAACAAGGGGCAATTACTTTTCACACAGGGCCATGTAGGTTTGGATTTTTTTTCTCCCTAAATAATAAAAACATCATTTAAAAACTGCATTTTGTGTTTACTTGTGTTATATTTGACTAATGGTTAAATGGTGTTTGATGATCAGAAACATTTTGTGTGACAAACATGCAAAAGAATAAGAAATCAGGAAGGGGGCAAATAGTTTTTCACACCACTGTATATACATATATATATATACAGTAAACCCTCCTCGATCGCGGGGGTTGCGTTCCAGAACCCCCCACGATAGATGAAAATAAGCGAAGTAGAAACCATATGTTTGTATGTTTATTTTTATATATTTTAAGCCCTTATAAACTCTCCCACACTGTTAACATTATTAGAGCCCTCTAGACATGAAATAACACCCTTCAGTTAAACGATAAAACTGTGCTCCATTAGAAGACAGAGATGACAGTTCTTTCTCACAAGTAAAAGAATGCAAACATATCCTCCTCTTCAAAGAATGCATGTCAGGAGCAGAGAATGTCAGAGAGAGAGCGCGAGAGAAAAGCAAACAATCAAAAAATCAATACGTGCTTATAAGTATGCCGAAGCACCGCGATAAAGCAGCATTTTTTAGAGGAGCGTCCGTATCCCCTAGGCAAACAGCCTCTGTGCAAACAGCCCCTCTGCTCACAGCCCCTCCGTCAGGCAGAGAGAGTGAGAGAGACAAAGAAAATGCAAACAATCAAGCAGCGCGCGGGAAGCACATCGTATATCATTGAGGAGTTTTATTTAATAGTAGCTTCTCAGCCATCTGCTAATAGCGTCCCTTGTATGAAATCAACTGGGCAAACCAACTGAGGAAGCATGTAGCATAAATTAAAAGACCCATTGTCTGCAGAAATCCGCGAACCAGCGAAAAATCCGTGATATATATTTAGATATGTTTACAATTAAAATCCGCGAAAGTCGAAGCGCGATATAGCGAGGGATCACTGTATATACATGTGTACTAATAAAAGGCAAAGCCCACACTGACTGACTGACTGACTGACTCACTCACTCACTCACTCATCACTAATTCTCCAACTTCCCGTGTAGGTGGAAGGCTGAAATTTGGCAGGCTCATTCCTTACAGCTTACTTATAAAAGTTGGTCAGGTTTCATTTCGAAATTCTATGCGTAATGGTCATGACTGGAAGCTATTTTTCTCCATATACTGTAACGGAGTTGAGCTCGATGGCTGTTGGGGGCGGAGTTTCGTGTGACATCATCACGTAATCACGTGAACTGACTGTCAACGCAGTAGGTAGAAAACAAGGAAGAGCTCCAAAAAGTGCTGAAGAAAACATGCATTATACAATTGAGAAGGCAGCGAAACAATAAGAAGCGAGCGAGTGACACATACAAGCCAGGGGTTGCTGTCAGGGAGAGACCTTATCGACTTCCTGAGGCAAAACGGGATGAGGTAGAACTGGAAATCAGGCGCATGCTGGACCTCTGTATTATTGAGGAGAGTCATAGCCCCTGGTCCAGTTCTATTGTCCTTGTCCCTAAGCCCGACGGTAGTTGGTGCTTTTGTAATGACTTCCGTTGGCTTAACCAGGTCTCTCAGTTTGATACCTATCCGATGCACCGTGTAGATGACTTGCTTGAGCGGCTCGGTAAGGCACTATTCCTGACCACACTTGACAGGACCAAAGGGTATTGGCAAATTCCTTTAACATACACCGCTAAACCAAAGACCGCTTTCAGCACCCCTAGCGGGCACTGGCAGTATAGGGTCCTTCCATTTGGGTTACACGGGGCACCCGTAACCTTTCAAAGTCTGGTGGACAGACTGCTCCAGCCCCATAACTCTTATAGTGATGCCTACCTAGATTATGTCATCATCTTTTCCAACACATGGGAGGAACACCTGCTGCATGTCCAGGCAGTGCTTCAGACACTAGGCAGAGCCAGTCTTCGCATTAATCCAAAAAAATTATTTTTTGGTTTAACGGAGGCTAAATATTTGGGTTACCTAGTAGGTCAGGGTACCGTCCGGCCACAGCGCTCTAAAGTCAGTTTAATTCTAAACTGGCTCCGTCCAAAAGTCAAGAAACAAGTGCAGGCCTTCTTGGGGTTGGTGGGTTACTACCGCTGGTTTGTTCCCTGTTTCTCTGAGAGGGCAGATCCTTTGACTGACTTAACAAAGAAACGGGCACCTAACACTGTGATATGGTCTGAGACAACAGAAGCTGCATTCCGTGACCTAAAGCAGGCCCCAACATCAGCACCGGTTCTGAGAACTCCTGATTTCTCTCTGCCATTCATTCTCCAGACGGATGGTTCGGCCGCAGGACTGGGAGCCGTGTTGAGCCAAAGCATTAATGGCGCTGAACATCCCCTAATGTTCCTGAGCAGGAAACTGCTGGACTGAGAGACCAGGTATGCGGCCGTTGAGAGGGAGGCTCTCGCGATTAAGTGGGCGGTAACCCAATTGAGGATAATATTATGGACAATATTATTTGCCAGACACAGACCAGATTTCAAGACCACGAAAACCTGATGTTTGTCACGCTCCTCGAGCCCCAGAAGTTTCGGGAATACAAGAAAAATTTCACGCATGCAGCTTTCTCCAGCTTAACACAAGAGCCATGGAGCGCTTTTTGATCTGTCTCGGCTAAAAACAGAACTGTTTGTAATGTATACCATGGATGATTTTTTAGGAAAATCTCCCACTGATCTCCTTGACTTCCTTCATCAGAAAAATCTGAATGAGAGCATGGGGCAGCTGTTCACATTGGTCTATTTGGCGGTGAGCATTCCCGTGTACACTGCTTCTGTCGAGCGGACATTTTCAGCCCTAAAGCGAATTTAAACTTATGCCAGAAATACCATAGGATGGGTTAGCATTTCAGCATTAGCTTCGAATGCGATAGAAAGGCACGTTTTGATGGAACTGAAGCGCATGGATAATCCGTACGACAGAGTAATTGAACTGTTTTTGTGGAAAGAGAGGAGGATGGATTTTGTTTACAAATAACCCAAATTTTTGGTGAGTAAAATGTTGCAATTTTCCTAAATAATATTGCAAGTTTATGAGTTATTATTGATGTTTTTTATGTGATGTCGCGGCTGTGGCTGCAGTAGAAAGGAACTTGTTCACCCCAGTTTGTCTAATAATGGATACTTTATTCGCCATCAGTAATTGTTTTGGTAAAGCCTTACTCAGTGTAATCCTCCTTCCATTTTCTAATTTTTTCACGACTACCCATGATTAAATGAATGGTAAAAAAGTAAGAGCGAAGCGAGGGTCACTTATTGAGGCAGGCAGGCGACAGCTCAATAGCTCGCAGGCTCGATGTGGTGCGCGTCAAGTCTATTTTGCTAGTATCTATACTAATAAAAGGCAAAGCCTTCACTCACTGACTGACTGACTGACTCACTCACTCATCACTAATTCTCCAAGTTCCCGTGTAGGTAGAAGGCTGAAATTTGGCAGGCTCATTCCTTACAGCTTACTTACAAAAGTTGGGCAGGTTTCATTTCGAAATTCTACGCGTAATGGTCATAACTGGATGCTATTTTAATCCATATACTGTAATGGAGTTGAGCTGGATGGCCGTGGGGGCCGAGTTTCATGTGACATCATCATGCCTCCCACATAATCACGTCAACTGACTATCAATGCAGTACGTAGAAAACCAGGAAGAGCTCCAAAAAGCGCTGAAGAAAACATGCATTATATACGTAACTGAGAAGGCAGCGAAACAATAAGAAGCGAGCGACTGACATTTACAACTATATTCATGAGTGCTGCTACTTCGGAAAAAAAGCACGGTGTAAACCTAAAGTTTAAATGAAGTTCATAGACAGGCTGCCGCTGGCGTTTGTCATGCACACAGGTAATGCGGGATACAAGTTTAATAAGAGGACGTAGGATATAAACGAGTTTTGATCACTTTGTAACTAAGTTAAAATTGCAGGTGAAGGGCTGTGCTTATGCAAATTCCGAGAGACTGTGTTTGTGGGGGACTGACAGTTAAGGCGGGTGGGGGAGTCACGTCATCATCTCCCCTCCCATTCACCTCATTTTGCTCTGAGTTGAGCTCCACAGCTAACGCCGTCCTCCGAAGCAACTTCGTCACACTGCCACCAAATACTCAAAGAAAAATCCACAAGTTAATACACACCCTGTCTCTAGAGTTTCTCCACACTCAATGTATTCCTCGCGTCCCCTTTATACCCTCTGATCTCCCATTTCAATTCAGATGCCTCCAATATCCAGTAAGGCTCTGCTGCATGATGACAAGTAATAACTCTCAGGGACAGACCCTACAAAACGATGCCATTGATTTCAGGCAAGATTGCTTTTCTCCTGGACAACTATACTTGCATTCTCAAAAGTGACCTTGCGCAGCTTCGGCATATTACAACCGGAGTGCAGCCAGAAACTCAAGTGCCGGGTCTTACTTAACATTAAATTAAGCCGTGGACATCGCAACATCACACAAGAGAGCAGCTCATGTGAACTTACTGAACGCAGTACGAGTGATCACTTCCATGCATCAAACCTGTTCAAAAAACGCATTACACAATTGACAAGGTGATGGCTTCATATGGCGTTTGTTTATAAAGCAGCGGAGAGGCTGTGTGAAGGCAGCTACACAAAAAAACAGCAGAGCGCCACACTCTGAATGTATTGATAGCATCACCGTTATACCCTCTGATCTCCCATTTCAATTGAAATGCCTCAAATTTCCAGTAAGGCTCTGCTTTGCGATGACAATTAATAAGTCTCAGGGACACACCCTACAAAAGGTTGCAATTGATTTGACGCAACATTGCTTTCCTCCTGGACAAAACTATACGTTGCATTCTAAAAAGTAATATATATATATATATATATATATATACACACACCCGATCTACATACTGTCAAATAAACTAACCACACACCCTAGCGCAACATGAGAGGCTTCGCCTTTAGCGCTGATGTCTGAGGTTCGATTCCCGAGAGGGGGTGCAGTGAGTGTGTACTGCCTGATGAGCCCAGAATTAGGGCGAAGCACGTGCCGCGTACTGTTTACATTATTTGATAGTAAAACTATTTCAATATATTCAATATATATATATCAGCTTCGATTCATTTTACCCTTGCAACCCCTTAGTTTGGGAAGAAGTATGAAAAAAAATGAGGTTAACGCAGAAAAACAGATCACCAATTGAAGCTTTATGAATAATAGATAACTTTATTTGCCATCAATAATTGTTTTGGTAAAGCCATACTCGGTGTAATCCTCCTTCCATGTTATAATTTTTCCGCGACTAGCCATGATTAAATGAATGGTAAAAAAAGTAAGAGCAAAGCGAGGATGACTTATTCAGGCAGGCAAGCGACAGCTCAATAGCTCGAATTTGGATATAAGAAGGTTCTATTTAGTCGCCAGAAATGTCTTTGTTAGGAATGGAAATTGGATGTAGTCTTTAAATTTCAACCAATCACATGGCAGCTGCTTCAATGCATTTAGGGGTGTGTTCCTGGTCAAGACAATCTCCTGAACTCCAAACTGAATGTCAGAATGGGAAAGAAAGGTGATTTAAGTAATTTTGAGCATGGCATGGTTGTTGGTGTCAGACGGGCCAGTCTGAGTATTTCACAATCTACTCAGTTACTGGGATTTTCACGCACAACCATTTCTAGGGTTTACAAAGAATGGTGTGAAAAGGGAAAAACATCCAGTATGCGGCAGTCCTGTGGGCGAAAATGCCTTGTTGATGCTAGAGGTCAGAGGAAAATGGGCCGACTGATTCAAGCTGATAGAAGAGCAACTTTGACTGAAATTACCACTCGTTACAACTGAGGTATGCAGCAAAGCCACAACACGCACAACCTTGAGGTGGATGGGCTACAACAGCAGAAGACCCCACCGGGTACCACTCATCTCCACTACGAATAGGAAAAAGAGGCTACAATTTGCACGAGCTCACCAAAATTGGACAGTTGAAGATTGGAAAAATGTTGCCTGGTTTGATGAGTCTCGATTTCTGTTGAGACATTCAAATGGTAACGTCAGAATTTGGCATAAACAGAATGAGAACATGGATCCATCATGCCTTGTTACCACTGTGCAGGCTGGTGGTGGTGATGTAATGGTGTGGGGGATGTTTTCTTAGCACACTTTAGGCCCCTTAGTGCCAATTGGGCATCGTTTAAATGCCACGGGCTACCTGAGCATTGTTTTTGACCATGTCCATCCCTTCATGACCACCATGTACCCATCCTCTGATGGTTACTTCCAGCAGGATAATGCACCATGTCACAAAGCTCGAATCATTTCAAATTGGTTTCTTGAACATGACAATGAGTTCACTGTACTAAAATGGCCCCCACAGTCACCAGGTCTCAACCCAATTGAGCATCTTTGGGATGTGGTGGAACGGGAGCTTCGTGCCCTGGATGTGCATCCCACAAATCTCCATCAACTGCAAGATGCTATCCTATCAATATGGGCCAACATTTCTAAAGAATGCTTTCAGCACAATTAAGGAAGTTCTGAAGGCGAAAGGGGGTCAAACACCGTATTAGTATGGTGTTCCTAATAATCCTTTAGGTGAGTGTAGGTCCCAGTTATGACCATTACGCGTAGAATTTCGAAATGACACCTGCCCAACTTTTGTAAGTAAGCTGTAAGGAATGAGTCGGCCAAATTTCAGCCTTCTACCTACACGGGAAGTTGGAGAATTAATGATGAGTGAGTCAGTCAGTGAGTGAGTCAGTGAGGGCTTTGACTTTTATTAGTATATATATATATATATATATATATATATATATATATATATATATATATATATACATACTTATTTATATATATATATATATATATATATATATATATATATATATATATATATATATATATATATATATATATATATATATATATATATACACACACACACACACATAAACACACATATATATACACCTACACACACATATTTATATACACATATATATGTATACTCGATGAGCCACAGTTGGGAGGCAAAGGTTGCCGGAAAGGAGTGAAGGAGAAAGAGTAAAAGAAAGAAGAAAATTCTGTTAAGCTGTGCTGTTTATGTTTGGACTGTGTTGTGGGCTTGTGGGAATGGGAAGACGTTCTCCACGAGGGAAGAAAAGTAAATAAAAAGCTTGTGCTTTTATAAGTGTGCCTCCTGCATCTGTCTGTGTCAGGTTAAGCGCTGGTTAGCTCTGCCACCTCCAGCTCTGTCTGCTGCTTTCTGGTCAGAGCCACCGTCTTCAACTAATATTATAAAACTGGTCTCACAACCATCCTATAGACCTGCCCTTTCACTTCTGCTGATGTCCGGCTGTCACAAATTGCTCCTGACACTCTTCTCCACCCATTCCACCATGCCTGCACTTTCATCTCTCTTTCACAATCCCCATTACTCTGTACTGTTGATCCCAAGTATTTAAAGACATCCACCTTCGCTAACTCTATTCCCTGAATCCTCACTATTCCACTGACCTTCCTCTCATTCACACACGTATTCGGTCTTATTTCTATTGACCTTCATTCCTCTCCTCTCTAGAGCATATCTCCAATTCTCCAGGGTCTCCTCAACCTTCTCCCTACTCTCGCTACAGATCACAATGTCATCAGCAAACATCATAGTCCAAGAGGACTCCTGTCTAATCTCATCTGTCAATCTGTCCATCACCACTGCAAATAAGAAAGGGCTCAGAGCCAATCCCTGATGTAATCCCACCTCCATGCTGAATGCATCCATCACTCCTACCGCAGACCTCACCACTGTCACACTTCCCTCATACATATCCTTTACAACTCTTACATACTTCTCTGCCACTCCTGACTTCCTCATACAATACCAGAACTCCTCTCAAGGCAATCTGTCATATGCTTTCTCCAGGTCCACAAAGACACAATGCAACTCCTGGCATTCCCTATACTTCTCCATCAACACCCTCAGAGCAAACATTGCATCTGTGGTGCTCTTTCTTGGCATGAAACCATACTGCTGCTCATTAATTATCACCTCCCTTCTTAACCTAGCTTCCACTACTCTTTCCCATAACTTCATGCTGTGGCTCATGAATTTTATCCCCCTGTAGGTTCTACAGCTCTGCACATTCCTCTTATTCTTAAAAATTGGAACCAGTAAACTTCTTCTCCACTACTCCTCCTCCTCCATTATACAATCTGGTTAAAACCTCCACTGCCATCTCTCCTAAACACCCTCATGTTTCCATGGGTATCTCCACATCATCCAACATTCTTTCTCTCTCATTCTCTTCATTCATTATAGCCTCTCAAAATACTCTTTCCATCTTCTCAACACACCCTACTTGCTTGTGAGTATGTTTCCATCTTTATCCTTTATGGCCATAACCTGCATCACATCTTTCCCTGCTCAGTCCCTCTGTCTAGCCAATAGGTACAAGTCCAATTCTCATTCCTCAGTGTCCAAATACAACTCATCATATGCCTTTCTTTACCTTTTGCCACCTTTCTCTTTACCTTGCACCTTATCTCCTTGTACTCTTGTCTACTTTCTGCATCTTTCTGACTATCCCCCTTCTTCTTCGCCAACCTCTTCCTCTGTATACTCTCCTGTACTTCCCCATTCCACCCCCAGGTTACCTTTTCCTCCTTCCTCTGTCCAGATGTAAAACCAAGCACCTTCTAGATGTCACCCTTACTACTTCTGCTGTAGTTGGCCAGCTGTTTGGTAACTCTTCACTGCCACCTATTGTCTGTCTTACCTCCTCCCTGAACTCAGCTCTTCCTTTTACAACTTCCACCATTTGATCCTTGTCTCTGCCATCATTGTCCTCCTCTTCTTGATCTCCAACATCATCCTACAGACCACCATCCTATGCTGCCTAACTGCAGTTTTCCTTGCCATCACTTTGCAGTCTTTAATCTACATCTGATTGACTCTTCTACAAAGGATATAATCTACCTGTGTGCATCTTCCTCCACTCTTGTACGTCACCCTATGTTCCTCCCTCTTCTTAAAATATTCAAAAAATACACTATCATCTGACCTTCTTCATTCCTCTCCTTGACACCATACCTACCCATCACCTCCTCTGTTCCATTCACCAACATGTTCATTGAAATCCGCTCCAATCACCACTTTCTGTCCCTTGGGTACACTGTCCACAACTTCATCCAACTCACTCCAGAAATCTTCTCTCTCATCCATTGCACACCCAACTTGCGGGGCATATGTACTAACACCATTCATCATCACACATTCAATTTCCAGCTTCATAATCATTACTCTGTCTGACACTCCTTTCATCTCCAAAACACTTTGACATGCTGTACTGTTCCTTCAGAATAACTCCTACCCCATTTCTCCTCCCATCCACACCATGATAGAACAATTTGAATCCACCTCCGATCCACCTGGCCTTACTCCCCTTCCACTTAGTTGCTTGAACACACAATATATCAAGCTTATACATACAACCTTTACATACACATGTATATATACATATGTATATTGTGACGTGTGAGTCTCTGTCTTGCACCTCAAAATATGAGGCTGAGTCTCAGTACTTTAGCAAAAGCAACTTTATTCAGCTTGAAATGGGAACAGCACGGTTATTTGTTGTAGTGGGATCTACCACTCTCCTATACACAGATACAGCAATAAGGCAGGGTCATGGCCAGGTTAATGACCAAGTAATACTGTTCCCTGCAGTTATAATGTTCCTTGCATCACCCATCTACGGCTGATGCTCATGGCGTGATTGCCATCTTTTCGGATTTGTTTTCGCGATGAGCTGCCACAGTGCTGGGAGCCTGTGGTGGCCCCAGAAACCGATATGCTATTTTCCACAGACGCAGCGGTCACATTTCAGGATGGTCTTTGGTTTTTCATCCCATTGGGAAGGGTCCCAAATGAGTTTAGAAACCTTACATCTCGTCCCTCAGCCTAGTCCACATCGGTGTGGGTCAAAGCAACCATCCAAACCGGGCTCGGATAGGTGGGAAAGAACGTCAGCATTGGTGTGTGCAGCCCTGGGACAGTGGCGAATATCAAAAGCTGGAAAGCTAATAGACCACCGAGTGAGCCGGTTGTTTGTATCCTTCTGTTTGTACAGCCACTGCAGCGGCGCGTGGTCAGTCACTAGGGTAAACCGTCAGCCCCAGAGATAGTAACGGAGGGCTTCTACTGCCCACTTAATTGCTAAGCATTCTTTTTCAATAGTCGAATAATTATGCTCCCTGGGTAACAGCTTTCTGCTGAGAAATGTGATGGGGTGTTCTAATTCGAAAATCGCTAGCATCTGTTTGCAGAATAAATTCCTTTGAAAAGTCAGGATTGCGCAAAACCAGTAATGATAATAAAGCAGCCTTTAGGTCAGTGAAAGCTCTCTCACAGGCGTCGGTCCAAACAATACTACGATTATTTCTGCCCTTTGTCAAATCCGTAAGCGGGGGGTGGCCCGATGTGCAAAATTGGGAATGAAACGCCTGTAATACCCAGTGAGCCAGAGGAAAGCACGAACATGCCTCTCTGTTTCGGGATGGGGTATGCAAGGCCCTCACCCACCTTGTCCATTTGAGGACAGAGCAAACCCTTCCCCATGGAATATCCCAGAGACTGGGTTTCTGACATACCCAGCTTCCACTTCTTATGGTTGGCCGTCAACCCTGCCACCCGCAAACTGTCAATCAGCGCCCGAAGGCAAATGGGATTCCCAGTCATTACTAAAAATTACCATATTGTCAAGCTAGGCACCCGTGTACACAGAATGGAGACACAGGATCTGGTCCATCATTCACTGAAAGGTCAGTGGTGCGCCATGAAGGACAAAAGGGAGTGCCGAATGCGGGTTTCTCACAACTAGACTCCTCCAAGGGGACCTGCCAATAACCTTTCGTGAGATCAAGAGTGGAGATATATGAAGCCTGCCCGAGCTTTTCTAACAGCTCATCTACATGTGGCATCAGGTATGCATCAAACTTGATCTTATTCAAACGGCTAAAATCAATACAGAATCAAACGGAACTGTAGGACTTTGAGACAAGTACGACTAGACATCCCCACTCGGTATTGCTTGGCCAAATAACACCTAATTGGAGCATTAGTTGGACTACTCTGTGAAGTGCCTTGAGCATGGGAAAGGCACCAAATAAATAAAATGTATTATTATTATTATTTTTTTTATTATTATTATTACAGGGGCACCTGTATAGTAACAGCAGGTGGAATGACAATCTTGTTTTCTTCAATCATTGTCCGGCCAGGTGTTGCCGAAAAAACATCCAAATTCCCTTCGATCAGCGATAGCAATTCTGCTTTATGGATGTCAGTCAAATCATCCCCAATGGCGATCTTAGTCAGGGGGACCGCTATGGCTGTGAAAATAGGCATCGGTATTAGGGACACCCTGGCGGGTCTGTGAGCAGAAACTATTTGACAGTCAGGACAAGCATTACAAAATCGTTTCACATCCCGGCCAACGTTCACGTAATAAAAGCGTTTCAAAATACATTCCATCATTTTTTCCGCACGGAGGTAAACCCCCAAAATGTGCATGTGAGAAACTTTTAAAATATTCTCTCTATGCTCACTTGGTAATACCAACTGCTCAATATGTCCATCACCCATGCAATAAGAAATCACCCGATACAGAATATCATTCTTAATTTAAAAATGTGGTGTTTTAAAATTTGGGTCCTCTCACTCCAGATAGTAAGAGTCATTTGCAACATTGGCTTGTCTGAATGCAAAATCCAAGTTGTTATCGGCTTGTTGTTGGCGAGCAAACTCCTTCTGGATGCCAGTCTCTCTGCTTCCTCCGTGTTTGATGCAGAGTCGCCCTCACCTCCTACTGCTACCGTGTCTGATGCAGCATCGCACACACCTCCCAATGGTATTTCATTTTTGTCTGGGTCCATATTGAGTCTCCAGTCTGTGGAGGCTGTTGATGTGTGTGACAGCGTGGAAAAGTTTGCCATCTGTCCCGGGTATTCATTTGGGGATTCATCCCCCAGCTCGCTGGACAACTCTGGTTCAATTTCAAATCTGTTTCCTTGACTGACATTATCTGTGGCAAGACCCTCTCTATCCACTACGGGGATAGGTGTCCTGCAGGTGGCCAAGACCAATGGGAAGAGGGCATTCCTTTTTCCAATTAGGAATGGCCAGGATGCAGTGTCTGATATGGCAGTCCAAACCTTAAAGTTCTTCCCTTTAAATTTCAGGGAGAGTAATATAGTCTCATATGTTTTAATGTCCCCATGGATGCAGTGGATATTCACTTTGTCTGTGGCCTTATAAGGTATCTGCCCGAGGAAGTCATGGTGGACTGCGCAGAGGTCACTACCCGAGTCCAATAACGCTAAAAATTCCTTAAAGAGACCTTAAAATTGTCCTCCTTTAACATCCTAGGGGAAACTTGTGAGCCACATACCTGAGCTAGACCAATAGCCATTGTTTGTGCAGTTGGGTGGTGACAATCTCGAGCCAGGTCTCCGAGATGATCACAGCGAAATCAGCTGCTCTTAGTCCGCACTATGGTGTTCACCCTCTGGCATCCTCTACTCATGGAGCTAACAACTCTGAACGTCTATGCTAGCTGGATCGACACTGGGAGACCACGGTTGCTGGGTTGCTATATTTTATTTGAAGTCCCGCGAGGGACACTGTAACCAGCTCTCAGCTCTTAAAACAATGACAACCGACAAGCAAAACACGCAGCTCACAGCAGATGATCCAACCACTTATCCTTGCGTGCGTTCAGTTACCCTAAGCCCCACTATCCACAACACGAGCAGTAGGGACATGAAGTGCCAAAAAGGACAGCGGCTGTACAGGCTTTAAAATGATTGATGGGCAGTGCGACAGCAGCTGCCCCCCCCCACTTCATAACGAGAGCAACGTTATACATCCTGCAAGAAAGAGATTTAACCACGCCCGGGGCCGGACAAGTATTGTTTTTACAACGTCACGCGAGACAAGTCAGTGAGCCATCATTTAAAACAAGTCCACGGACATCTAACCTAGCAGTTGTTGGATTGCTCTTGGCAGACACGTATCATGTGCTCCCAGCTCTTAAAACAACCACATGTGACAAGCAGAACAGGCAGCTCGCCATCAGCAGAAAGACAGCAGATGATCCAACGGCATCTCCTTAGCGTGCGTTCAGCTGCCCCCCCTTCACAACGCGAGCAGCGTTGTACGTCCTGCAAGAAAGAGATGTGACCACGCCCAGGGCCAGAAATAAAGGACAAGTATTGTTTTTACAAAAGTTTTTAAAGTAAAAGTGAAAATAATGCATATTTAACAATTTCAATGAAAATAACAATCTATTTAAATTGTATATCTGGTAAACCAAACCCAGGGGTGGGCGAGAGAAGCGAGCAGGAGGCAGAGCCCCCTAGTGTTCTTAAATACAAAAAAAACTCTAATGTGCAGCAAACAAATGACATAATAAACTTAATATGTTTACTATGCTCTGTACTGTTCTCCCCTTTCATTGTAGCATCTCTCATTGGACATCACCTTTTGCAGCACAAAAAACATGAAGCACTTTTTTAATTTAACAACTTTTTAATTTTATTTTACAATTTGCACTTGTTCATGGTGTTATTTTTGTTTATAACTTGCATTTATCCTGTACTCAGTCTTGCCTAAGATGAAAGAGCATGCTTGTGAACCATGAAGTTTCACCCCATTTCTCCACATCTGTGAACAGCTCCCACAGCTTCAAGGAAACAGTCAAGCTCTCATAATGACTAAGAGTGTGATCTCTAAACCCACAGCCTCAAGATTTTATCAATTTTTTCATTTTTAAGGAAGCAGGCTATGCAGGTAGATCATACAGAAAATGTCAATTTCACAATTATATCAACAATGCAGTGCGATAACACAAGTCCTCTTAAAAATTATATTCACATGTGAACTGCACAGCAGATATCTAATAACAGTATGCTACTGTGACTTATGTACTAATTGATTGTGTACAAATATATGCCATTTTTGTTAATTTAACTATCTATATATATATATATATAAAATTCTTTTCGCGATTGAAACGGAAATTATGAATGACCACGCGAAATGGAAATTATGTATTACCACAGAGCATATTGTACAGGAACTAATCACTTCGTTTGTGGACACCATTTTTATATTGTCTTTATGAATTGTTATTATTTGTGTGATAGTTATTTTACTGATATTGAAAAGAAGTAAACACAAACACGCCAATCTATCCCATAGAAGTGAGCCCCGCGTCGCCCTCTCCCAGCCCTACTCTCTGACTACAGTGCTGAGCCATCTGCCGCCACGCACGTTATGACAGAGAAGTTTTGTTTATTCGTCCATGTGACTGTCGCAGAAACTGCCACATTATAACTTTTTTTTAATTGGCAGTACTTGATAGTAGAAGAGATGAGGAAAACAGCTTTGCGCCTTTCTACTTTTAAACTGCGCCGAGCTGTAAACAATGTGAAGACAACACCGCCTTCAGTGGTGAAGGGTCAGGAGAACAAATTGGACACTAGGAGGTGCGGAATATGTCTGGCTGCTCCGCCGGGTCAAGAGCTTCGTAGTTTTGGGCGGCGTCCTCCCTTCTCGCACTGTTTGTAACACTTCGAGTGCCCCTTCGGCTCCTGGGAAAGTGGAAATCTTTGCGAATGAGTGTGATCGGCACCATCAAAGCAAAACTTTCTTTGTAAATTGCGCTGCACGACTACTTACTGTCCCTTAAGGTGAGTCCAAGTCAATAAAACCCCGCAATATTCAAGGTTGCTTTTGTGATGAATTCTTTTAAGAAGATGGAGGGTTTATATCTAAGAAGATGTACGGACCTCTTCATGTTAAGTTTTGGACTTGGGAATTGTTTGAACCTTCTGCCCAATAAGCATGGAAGGACAGCGTCCACATTTCTCAGAATAATTTTTCTCTTAAATCACAGGCACATAGTGCAAGGTTGTCAGGCAGAAATTTGCAGGATCGCATAGAAAATGTAATTTCTATACCACAGCGTCGTAGCTTTCACAAGGGACCTGCTACCGAGAGATGATCCAAATACATTTAAGCTGCTGTTAGTGCTACTTACCTGTTGTGTTATAGCGCATTTAAAATGTACTTTACTCCAGTACTGCTAAATGTATCTTTACTTCTTACATGTTAATATTTTACTGTTTAATAATTTATATACTACATTTTTTTCCCTTGCACTTAGTGAGTGAAGCCACTGGGTAATCAGCTAGTTTAAAAAAAAAAAATTCATATGTACACATTTACTATTTAATAGTGTTTCAGCTTACACATGGAATGTTAAACAAGATCTTTTAAAATATAAACAATCACATAAAAACTATAAAACAACACAGAGCTGAAGGTCACACACAATACATTTCATATCACCAAAACAATTTCTAGAATATTATGATGACTAACTGAGAGACTGAAAGAGTTATATTGAGAATTATACAATTTATTGGAAGACAAGCAAAATACCCGCGCTTCGCAGCAGAGAAGTAGTGTGTTAAAGAAGTAATGAAAAAGAAAAGTAAACATCTTGAAAATAAAGATCGTCAATGTAATTGTTTTGTCACTGTTATGAGTGTTGCTGTCATATATATATATATATATATATATATATATATATCTCTCTCTCTATACAGGTATATATATATATATATATATATATACACACACACACACACACACACACACACTGTACATACATACACACACACATTTTTTATATATATATATATATATATATATATAAATATAAATAAATAAATATATATATATATATATATATATATATATATATATATATATCTGTATATCTATATATATATATATATATATATATATATATATATATATATATATATATATTGTCAGGGATGCCAGGGGCAACGACCTGGCCGGGACGCCGTGAGGGACCGGATGTGGTTCTGCGCCCACCCTGGATCACGTGGGGGCCACCTTCCTGGTTCCTGGTTCCCCAATGCCTTGGGGAAGAATAAGGAGGATACCCGGTGAGTTGTCGGGAGAACAGCCGGCACTTCCGCCACACTGGGGCGTGGAAAACGGGGGAGTGTCGGAAGCAGCTGGAGCTCATCTGGGTCATGTATAAAAGGGGCCATCTCCCTTCATTCAGGGCTGGAGTCGGGTGGAAGACGGACAAGGCACGAGAGAGTGTGGAGGCGGCCCGAAAAAAGGCATATTGTGGCCAGGACTGTGTGTTGGGGTTTGTGCACTACTTTGGACTGGGTCTTAGTGACCATTTATTGTAAATAATTATAAATAATAAACGTGTGGTGGTGATTAAGAACATGTCCGCCTGTCTGTGTCCGGGTCGGCTCCACAATATATATATATATACAGTATATATTGTGAACGATAGGCGCTCTCGCTCCCTTGAACCCCTGTCCACGACTCCAGACACCAGGTAAAAGTCCTCAAATCGACTTTATTTTTCTTCCACAGTGTACAAAGCACACTCTCCTCCACAATACTCATATAAATCACTAATAAACCACAATAATACACAAATAACCAATCCTCCAGCTCCCTGACGCGTTGCCACCCTTCCACCCAGCTCAGCTCGTTGTCTGGGAGTTCCCATAGTCCTTTATAATCCCTGACCCGAAGTGTTCTCAATCCCCAGTCCACAAGTCCTTATTCCTTCCGGTCAGGGTAAATAGTCCTTTCTTCAACCCGAAGTCCGTCGCTCTTCCTGTGACGAACCTCCAGGTCACAGGGCACGAAGAAGCCCTCGGTCCTCCCTGCAGCTCCCTCCTGTGGCCCCCACGGCATCCAGCAGGGCTTTGCATAAAAACTCCAATGTCCATGATGCCCTGCTGGTCTTCTGGGGACCTCCACGCTGCAAGGAGGGCTGCACCTGGCGGCTTGTGGGTATTGGCCGGAATAAATGGCCGGCCATCCATCACAATATATATATATATATATATATATATATACATATATACATATACATATATATATATATATATACATACTAGCAAAATACCCGCGCTTCGCAGCGGCGAAGTACTGCATTAACATTTTTATTAAGAAGAAAATTAAACCTTTTAAACTGAGGGAAAATATGCCAATAATTATTTGTTAAGGATCTCTTTGTATACCATGTTGTCAGTTCGGCCCTCCGGTTGTAACATGGCCAAGCTGTGCTCTGAGCTTATTCTTGAGCATGTAACTTACAGTTGGCCATGTGAACAGTAATCTTGTCTCAAATCTCACAGCTTAGATTGCTGCTGTCATAATTGGTTTGAGTTTCATGGTTTGTTTCAATTATGACAGTATTTGCAGGATTTGTTGTGTTGAAGTGACATTTGGCATCTGTCAAGCGTTGTAAGCACACAACTGGTTTCATCGATAAAATCACATCCAGCTTTTGAGAGTTTAAACATTCATAAACATCAAAGTGTCCACTACTGAAATCGTCACCTGTGAATCTAAGATGTTTAAGAGGCATTGGCGGTTGTCAAAGGTGTAAAATATTTGGCCATTTCGGTACACCTGAAAGCGACAACCGAACAATTCAGCGGCAGCCATCAACTCACATGCAGAACCATAGGTGAAGGGCTTAAGCATTTAACTCTTATAGTGCTCCTGTGTAGTACAATTATCTCCTGTACCGTCATCAGTCCACACCTTGAACCTGTCCCAGTCATTCAATACATAAGACAAAATGTTTCTCCAGATATCAAGAGTGAGCCCGATATGGCCGTGCAATATGTAACAAAGAGAATGGAAAAGATAGGTGCCATCTCCGGGCATGGAAACCACTCGGTAAGTGACAGTTCTTTGATCGATGGTGATCACCTCGATAGACATGTTAATGCGGGTACGGTTGAAATGATAAAGGAAATGGGTACCTGAACAATGTAAAGTAAGTCTAAAATACCTACACAATAACTACAATCGTAATAAATGAACAATAAAACAGCAGGGAAGCCGTGGATTAAATAAAAAGGCTGTAGTTATCAGCAGGGAGACGTGAAGGGAGGGAATGTTGAGACTGGAGCGACGGACGACCTTATATAGGCAGGCAGCCAACAACGTGGGAGGAGTTGGGATGGGGGACCCAATGCCGCCTCACACGGTGACTGAGCTGCAGGCTATGGACGTATATATGTACGTAAGTAGGATTCAGTGAGCGTTGGGAACCCGCGTACCAAATTTCTTGAAGATGGGCCCATAAGTAACAAAGACTGCTGAAAAGTTCAATATGGCGGCCGACAGTGGCATCATACCACCGAAATAAGTACCAAATTTCAGCCTTCTACCTACACGGGAATTTGGAGAATTAGTGACGTTGGAAAGTTCAATATGGTGGCTGACAGTGGCATCAAACCACCGAAATAAGTACGTACATTGGGTTTGGTTAGCGCAGGGAAGCCGCCTACCAAATTTCGTGAAGATAGGGCCATAAATAAGAAAGTTCAACATGGCAGATGTTGTTGACCGTTACGACCATTACGCGTAGAATTTCGAAATGAAACCTGCTTAACTTTTGTAAGTAAGCTGTAAGGAATGAGCCTGCCAAATTTCAGCCTTCTACCTACACGGGAAGTTGGAGAATTAGTGACGTTGGAAAGTTCAATATGGTGGCCGACAGTGGCGTCATACCACCGAAATAAGTATGTACATTGGTTTCGTTAAGCGCAGGGAAGCCACCTACCAAATTGCGTGAAGATGGGGCCATGAATAAGAAAGTTCAACATGGCGGACGTTGTCGACCGTTATGACCGTTATGCGTAGAATTTCGAAATGAAACCTGCCTAACTTTTGTAAGTAAGCTGTAAGGAATGAGCCTGCCAAATTTCAGCCTTCTACCTACATGGGAAGTTGGAGAATTAGTGAAGTTTGGAAAATTCAATATGGTGGCCGACAGTGGCATCATACCACCGAAATAAGTACGTACATCGGTTTTGGTTAGCGCAGGGAAGCCACTTACCAAATTTCGTGAAGATGGGGCCATGAATAAGAAAGTTCAACATGGCGGACGTTGTCGACCGTTATGACCGTTATGCGTAGAATTTCAAAATGAAACCTGCCTAACTTTTGTAAGTAAGCTGTAAGGAATGAGCCTGCCAAATTTCAGCCTTCTACCTACACACGAAGTTGGAAAATTAGTGATGTTGGAAAGTTCAATGTGGCGGCCGACAGTGGCGTCATACCATCGAAATAAGTACGTACATCAGTTTCGGTTAGCGCAGGGAAGCCGCCTACCAATTTCCGTGAAGATGGGGCTATAAATAAGAAAGTTCAACATGGCGGACGTTGTCGACCGTTACGTGTAGAATTTCGAAATTAAACCTGCTTAACTTTTGTAAGTAAGCTGTAAGGAATAAGCCTGCCAAATTTCAGCCTTTTACCTACACGGGAAGTTGGAGAATGAATGAATGAATGAATGAGTGAGTGAGTGAGTGAGTGAGTGAGTGAGTGAGTGAGTGAGTGAGTGAGTGAGTGAGTGAGTGAGTGAGTGAGTGAGTGAGTGAGTGAGTGAGTGAGTGAGTGAGTGAGTGAGTGAGTGAGTGAGTGAGCGAGTGAGCGAGTGAGCCAGTGAGCCAGTGAGCCAGTGAGCCAGTGAGCCAGTGAGGGCTTTGCCTTTTATTAGTATAGATTATATCAGAGGATACTACAATGAGAATCTATTCAGGAGTTCAAATTTTTAAAGGCATCAATACAGTGGATCCAAAAGAATTCTTTCAACAAAATAGTGAATCAAGTACTTGAGGACACCAGAAGAAATTAATGGGAAGTGCATTTCAGACAGAAGCCATGGTGCAGTTGTGGGAATCCGGAACAAATTACTGAGTAATGATAGTTGAAGCAGAACCCTTGACAACCATTACAAAGTATGCAAAATAGTTTCTCTTAAAGAAATGTTCCATTGGAAAAGTCCATGAATCTTTCCATCATTATTGATTTGGTTAGTCTATTCATCAATTTTCTAATCCCACTTATCCAGAGTAGGGTTGTAGGAATCCCAGCAAGCATCAGGCACAAGGAAGGAAGGAAGGAACAATCCCATGTCAGCCCATCAGATAGTTAAAACACATGCATAAACACACACATATACATATATATCTATCATGGGCCGATTTAGCATCACCATTCTACCTAACCTGTATGTCTTCGGACTGTGGGAGGAAACCCAGAAGACATGCTTTGTTTAGCAACTTAATTCTTACTGCATTAACACTGTATATTTGTGCACAGGTTAAGAGTCTATACTCATTCAGCAGCACTACCACAGTGCCCCTCCTGACCAGGTGAGTAAACAATCTAAATACTGTTTAATACAGCATTAAAGACACACCCCGGCTGGTTGCGTTACAGTTGCCCTTGTGATTTTTAAACAATGCTCCTTTAGCTTAAGTGCAGATGACTGCTTGTAACCGACTGATTCTTAAATGCCTATTGTCGACCACCTTTCATCATTGGAATCTCAGAATTTATTTGGACTCACTCAAAACAAGTGTCCTTGTGTTCAGAGAAATCTTATTACCACACAAGCATTTTATGATCCATTAATAGAATCTCACGGATCTTGAAGGTCACATACAACTGGTAGAAGGGCTTATTGTGAAACAGTTTTGATACTCAACTTTCACAAGAGAAAGAAAGGATTTCAGAGTTAAACTAGTGTCCCTAATCTGAGGATGCCCTGTGAATCATTTGGTACAGGATGTCTACACCACAATGTGTTTAGAGATGCTCATCTAGTTACCTAGTAAGAGTGACAACACTGCTACTACTACAACTACATCAACTATTACTACTTACAAGATAAAATTTATAGTAGTAATAAAATGAGATCTGTTTTAATTACAATAAAACACTTCGTTTGGCTGAATAATCTGATCTGGGCTGTAGCTCTAACACGGTAATTATCACCTCTGCACTGGGTATCTAAGAACAGGAAGGTACAAGACAATAAAAAAGATACATTAGTGGTTGTTTCAGTTTGATATGATTGATGTAACCTTAGCTCAGTTAGGAGAGGCTGGTAAACCATCATAAATGAGTCTGAGAAACTTTCAGCTTGAGGAAGAGGGGTAACACAGTAGCCAAGACAGTTTCAGGCAGCAGTGGCCCAAACAGTAATACTTCTGTGCCAAAAGATAAATTAGATAAGCAATCTTAGTTATTTCTCAGTCGAGGAATACAATTACAATAAAAATTAAAACAGTTCAATACCCGTGCCCTAACAGGAGCAGCCGAAAGAAGAAGATCATGTCCAGACCTTGCAGAAGGAGGAGATGCCCATTGACAGGTGCAGTCAACCTTCAAATCCGGGCTCGGGACCCTATTGCCGGGCCCTTGGCTGCACCGAGCCATTCATGTCACCAACTGCCTGTTCCTCAATGTCTGCAGGTGACACCTCATTTCAAGCTGCTCCTACTCCCAAGTCAGCACTCAGTAGGAGCACCCCTTCCACAGCTTCTGGCTCCTACAGCCTTGAGGTTCACACCCAACCACTACTTCTCTCACTATGTCTGTACTGTTCTCTTTTTCCTTCTCTCCCTTTAATGTCTGCTCTCTCGCCTTCTCATCCTTCTGTTTTTTGGATTTTTCTTTACTCTCTTTGGACAGTTTTTTTTCTTTTTCATCTTTCTTACACATAGGCTCATTTTAAACTATCCTCTCTAATTAGGTGCAGATGCGACAAGACATCTCCTCGATCCACTCACTTCTGCACATGTATGTGGTGTGATTGGGCAATTACCCAATTAACCACAAAGCGAAGCCCACTCTGTCACACCCACACCTGACTGGAGCCCAGCACATGATTATTTATTTAAAACTGATCTGACATCACAGACCACTTATCACACACACACACAAAACCAACAAAACCACTCAATGAAAAAAAAATAAAGGACAAAAAAGCTTGTTTATATTCGCCCTATAAATAATTAAAAATAGCTTATGTAAGACTGCAACAACCACTGCCTAGCAGCCAGACCCTGTCCACAAAAGAAACAGGCATCACCTAATGGGGAATAGCACCAGCAGTAAGCATGGGTTCACTCTTTTGGTGAATGAAAATGGTTTGCTTTTGGTCTGCCTCCTATATAGCTGTGTAGTCCTGAAAAGCTTAACCAATTTAGCAATGACAAAAAAAGTCATTGGAAGCTGCAGAGGTAGGACTATTAATTTGCTAAAGAGATGTCTGGTGGTACCTATGTAATTCAACAGAAATCTGTGGGGCAAAACAGCTTTAGCTTTTGTTCACTGTACTCAGAGGTAACATAGATAAATATGGAGGAATGCAAAACTGATACAAAAATCATTTCTACTTGTTATGTCCACAAAATGCCTTTTTCTAAATCATCATGTTGATTTACAGTTCACTTTAATTAAAAAAATAAACACCTTCTTGCCTCTAAGTCTAAACAGCTCTGACCCTACTTACCTAAAAGAACTTTTCATTACGTATACACTAAGGCATAATTTATATTACAATGCCATGCCATGTTGGTCTTCTACAGCTTCTAGGATTAATAAAACAAAGTTAAGGTTGCACTGTCAGACACATGCCTCCAGAGCTATAGCTATATATATATATATATATATATATATATATATATATATACCATAGACACCTGCATGTGTGTGTAAGAGATCTCTCTTAGCATTTAAATCCAGGCTTTAAATGCAAGATTCACTGCTTTAGGTCAGCATACCATGATTATACCTACTCACTAGCTGCTCATATTGCAACCCTTTGTTTGTCAACTGCACAAAAGTCATCATTATGAACTGTTACATGCTGTTCTTCTGTTTCTTTTCTTCAAAAACTTGGCACCTCTATATTTCCAGGCTTCTGTTCCAGGCAAATGTAGCTGTTCTTTTCCCACTCCTCCACTGTCAAATAGACATATCTGAATTATAAAGTTAATGGACTTCACCTTGGCATTGCATTTAATTATGTTTACATGTTCATGGATGTTGTTGAACACATGAGCACAGTGAGTTTTTTTTTTCCACAAGGTCTGTCGAGGGTACATAGATAGGACAGAATGGAGTCTTTGACTATGTTTTCCATTTTTATTTATATAGTAAATAAGACAGATGGATAAGGAGATCTGTAATGGGATTCCCATGACTCCATTAGCTCCACCCCTTCTGGCACAGCAAGACAAAAAGATGAAAGAGGTCAGAAGTGATTGCCACATGCCAGACCACCTTTCAGGACAACCCAGCTAAGCCAACTGTAACCTGTCTTCACTTGTTGTTTCTTCATGCAGCCATTTTTTCAAAATTTTTTGAATTGTAAATGTTGCTTGGTTTGACACTTTAGTGATAAATGTATTAACACTGTATATCTGTTCACATGCTCAGAGCCTGTACCTAGGGCACAGCACTGAACAAACAAACTGTATGAACATGCTTTTGTCTCCAAATGTGCTGGTATTAATTATAGAAGAGACAGGAGGACTGTATTACTGTAGGTCATGTGCGTCTCCATAAAGAGACAAGTATGGGCATATATTCTAATTAATTTGGAGTGTGTTGCTTATTGATTATAATGATGCTGGTTTAGGTTTGCAAATTATATACATCAAGAAATATAGTGATCCCTCGCTATATCGCACTTCGACTTTCGCGGCTTCACTCCATCGCGGATTTTAAATGTAAGCATATCTAAATATATATCACGGATTTTCGCTGGTTCATGGATTTCTGCGGACAATGGGTCTTTAATTTATGGTACATGCTTCCTCAGTTTGTTTGCCCAGTTGATTTCATACAAGGGACGCTATTGGCAGATGGCTTAGAAGCTACCCAATCAGAGCATGTATTACATATTAAATAAAACTCCTTAATGATATACGATATGCTTCCCACACGGCGCTTGATTGTTTGCTTTTCTCTGTTTCTCTCACGCTCTCTGACGTTCTCTGCGCCTGACAGAGGGGGTGTGAGCAGAGGGGCTGTTTGCCTAGAGGATACGGACACTCCTCTAACAAATGCCGCTTTATCGTGGTGCTTCGGCATACTTAAAAGCCCAAAAGCACGTATTGATTTTTTGATTGTTTGCTTTTCTCTCGCTCACTCGCTCTCTCTCTGTCATTCTCTGCTCCTGACAAGAATTCTTTGAAGAGGAAGATATGCTTGCATTCTTTTAATTGTGAGAAAGAACTGTCATCTCTGTCTTGTCATGGAGCACAGTTTAAACTTTTGACTAAAGGGTGTTATTTCATGTCTAGAGGGCACAAATAATGTTAACAGTGTGGGAGAGTTTATAAGGGCTTAAAGTATATAAAAATAAACATACAAACATATGGTTTCTACTTCGCGGATTTTCACCTATCGCGGGGGGTTCTGGAACGCAACCCCCGCGATCGAGGAGGGATTACTGTATATGATTTGTTACTAAAGGCTAGTGGCACAGTTTATTAAGATGATATACCTCATGATTCACTGTGTGGGTTACTGCAAGTTAAAAGACTAAAATATTGCAATACTGTATCTTGTACAGTATGTACACTTAGGAAATCAATGTGTAACCCCGATTCCTAAATCTCAACTACAAAAGATGCCATACTTAGGTATCAGAGAGCAGCACAGCAGTTGATGATGACAAGATATAGTAAAGCTTAGCACCATTTCTAAAATTAATCTCTATCATGAAGCATCCATATTAACATTTAATATTTCTGTGTTTGACTGGTGTACACTTCAGCCAACTTGCTGCAATACCAATTTCACTTTAAAAAGCTCTCTACAGTCCTTGAAGTCTTGAAAAACTTTAAGGCCTGCTTCGGGAAAGGACCGAAACAATAGGAAGAGTCAACATAGATTGAAACTAATGAAACCATAAGGAGTATAATTCATGAACAAACATTTATACTGAATAACACCATTTAACCCCTTTTCTACAAATTTCAGAATACTGTGTACATTTGACTACTTTATGGCAAAGAAGTTGTTGTCATGAAAGATAAATATGAAGCAGTAAAGCACTCACTGTTGTGAGCCATTTGAAACATCAAACATAAGCCAATCAGTGTTCAAAATACATATACTGATGACATCATTTTAACGTTTTACCCCAATGAACCGCATATTTGTAACCTATTGTAGACTTGTGAAGACATCTCAGGTTATACAATAAACTAGACAAAAATAGTCAGCTCCTCAAACATAAGAAAAATAAATCTGTAACCCTTCCCGACTGCAAGCTCTTCCGATAGTTTGGGAATCAAGAGTTTTAACAAGTGTGCTTCCCTTAATATAAAAGCGTTTTCAAACTACTGATGTAAACTTATCAAAGTTAAAAAATGCCAGACTGCCGCAGTCCAAGGATCGTCCTCTCATTACTTTCACTATACAGTACAACCTCGGTTCACGACCATAATTCGTTCCAAAACTCTGGTCGTAAACCGATTTGGTCGTGAACTGAAGCAATTTCCCCCATAGGATTGTATGTAAGTACAATTAATCCGTTCCAGACCATACGAACTGTATGTAAATATATATATTTTTTTTAAGTTTTTAAGCACAAATATAGTTAACTAAACCATAGAATGCACAGTGTAATAGTAAACTAAATGTAAAAACATTGAATAACACTGAGAAAACCTTGAACAACAGAGAAAACTAACATTGCAAGAGTTCACGCTAATAGCCTTACGACCCGATTGCTGTAAACACTTTTTTTTAATGAGTTTTAAGCACAGGGGAAAATAAGGAACATTTGAACAAATCCGAACTTTATTTAAAACCAAACACAAGCAACCAAGAAAGTAACATTGCAGGAGTTCAACAGAGAAAACTAACACTGCAATAGTTCGCACTATAGCACTACCAACCGCTGGCTAAAAGCACTTTTTTTAATGAGTTTTAAGCACAGGGAAAAAAATGAACATTTGAAAAAATCCGTAATTTAATAAACCACCAAGGAAAATAACATTGCAACAATGCACGCTATGAACCGATTGCTGGAAACAGAAGTGAAAACAAAATCAAGCCCAGTGCATTCTTTAACTGCCTTCCTACCTTAATGCGTCCAGCTCTCTCTCGCGCTGCCTCTGTGTGTGTGTGTCGCGCTCTCTCTCGTGCTGCCTCTCTGTGTGCGCGTCTCTCTCGTGCTGCCTGTGTGTGTGGCGCTCTCTCACTCTCTCTCTCTTGCTCGCTGCACAGGAAATGCACAGGGAGAGACTGAACATGTACAAACCGAAAGGGAAACTGGCTTGTTCGTATACCGAGTGTGTAGTCGTGGACCGAGGCAAAAGTTTGGCAAACTTTTTGGTCGTAAACCGATTTGTACGTGTACCGAGACATTCTTGAACCGAGGTTCCACTGTACTAGACTAGTTCACTGTCCTTCAATTACATCACTGTGTATCACAATATGTTCTTTCTGGATGCCAACTAAAAGCTTACATACATCACCTCACAAGTTGAAATTATTTTTCTTTAATATTCCACTCCAAGCCAGTAAATTATAATATGGATTTTTTTTTTTTTTAAACAAAGCATTTAAGGCACTTGGCACTGAAGATAGAACAGTATGAACACAACTGGTACAAGCAATCTCTTTTTTGTAAATAATGTCTACTTTATAATAGGGGTTTGTACGCAATACAAAATCACTGTTCTGACTTAATAAGGAATAGTTATGCAAAGCAATATTTTTTTTCTTATATGTCCAAACTGTGTACATTCTAGAATGCTCTCACATATTAACAATTTCCCCTTTCCATTTTGTTTAAAATTGTGCACCATTTTGTTTTAAAAGTGCTCATAGTATTCCCTTACTGACAAATACTTTGTCTCCTTTTTAATTTGTTTATATCAGTGATTATTTCTAAACTCTGGGGCATGGCTTTGGGGAACATTAAAAGCATTTATACATACAGTAAATAAATGATCTAGTTATAGCTAAAATAATAAAATAAAACCATTCAGACCTGGTCATTGTAGCTCTCCATGAAAGATCCACTAAACATAGCTGCCATCCAGTCACAACTGGCAATCAACAAAGGCTTATGTGATGGCAGTTGACCACCATCCATGTGGAAGACAACATCTGCAATAAAAAGGGACATTAAGCTATGTTGGAAATACTGGATCAGGCAAAGAAAGAGAATAAAAGATGCAAGTTTTTTTAAGATAAACAATATGTATGGAATTTTTTAATTCAAAGTTATTTTGTCATAATTGTGGAATAAATTCATTTTTGATAACCAAATATTGGCATCTAAACAAATAAATAAAATATTGATTTAACTGTAACAGGTTTAAATATTTTCCTTTGTCAACAACTGCATTTTACTGATAAACCCTGTTCATGTCTTTATGTGGTCTTTTAAAACTAGTTAGTTTAAATCTAACAGATGGAAAACAATGTTGGTAGTAATTTAAATGTCATCTCATTTCATTAAAGACCAACTCTTACTGATTACAATTTAATGCCTCTTAATTCTCTTTTGGAAATGCTGTATTCACTGTATTTTTGAAAGTACTGTCTTTTACATATTGTAGTTTGATCTTTAGGTTCAATAAAATGAACTAAAGATTGTGATTATCTTATTTTTTACTTTCAAGCTTTTGGAAATATTTTGTTCTTTTTTAGGGATTAAGAAACTTAACCTCAGGTTAAATTCCTGGGACTAATGATTTAACTGAATGGTACAATTAAGATCTAGAGAAATATTTGCAACAGAACATCAATGAATTGCAATCTAATTGGTTTTAGATCCATAAATCCTCTTTCATGGGATATTTATCATTTCAATGTACCGTACCTATGGAAATAAACCTCAATTATTCAAAACAGATCAACATGTTGTTATGCATGCTGTTATCAATCATCTTTTAATTTGGTAATCTCAATGTTAACTAAAGCACAATAGAACTTGAAGAATTCCACAATCAAAATGAAAAGAATATGCATTTTTGATGTCACTGTTCATCTCACTGGTTTGAACAAAGGGCCTGCCTGTCTCCTAGGGATATCCAGATATGAGGGTTTTTCTTTTCTTCTAACAAAAAGACAGCCCCTCACATTATACGTCCCTGTTTTGTGAAATTATTAGAAAAATTGGAAATTCTGCTATAATTTCTTTCTTACTTCTGTGTTCAGGCTAACATCAATGTCAGTTGTTTGAATGATTCTTCCATCAATTTATCTCCAAATTATTTTTCACTGAATTATGGTAAATGAGACCTAAGAATACAAGGTAATGCACATTGTGATTTAAAATGTAAGGGTTGTCTTGTGCATTGGATGGGATATGGAACAGACGAATGTTTTCAGTCTTTGATTAAAAATCTGCAGGTTCTTGAACCATTTGAAATTTTCTCACAGCCAGCTATGTTTGGAACCTGTCCCTTACATGTATGGTACTACCATGCTGTACAGGAAAATAAACATATACAAATTTCAGGTTTTGAGACAATTTGTTTTTGCCCTTTTCACAAATGTTCACCTGATCACTTAAACATTTGTAATTCCCAGCTGTGTGATTCCAAACCTCTTGCCTAAAGACAGTGAATATCATATCATGTTCACTGGTCACAACTATTAGGAATATGATTTCAAGTGTAGCACTAATGAAAACTAGCTTAAAGTAACTTGACCCCCAATGCGGATGAAATTGTACTTAATATAGAGAGAAGGAATGAAGTGAAAGGGAGCTAGACTACTTTAAAAACATGGAGCACAACAAAAAAGGAATCACAAACTCCACCAGCTTATTCCTTAAAAAACCGTATATAAGGTAAAATTTTCATAACATGAACGCATAACTACCATTAACTTAAACTGAAAACATTTCAAGAGTTCAAGTGTTCCCTGGTCCCTAAAATTACATTATTTTGCATGCAAACCTACAAGTACACCTCAATGCAGCCCGATCATCCAGCTCCACTCTATTTGACAGGCTGCCATGTGGACACTCTCAAAAAACAGCATCAGCTGTAAGAATGACTGAGTCGGCCACTGCATGTCACTATTATTATTGTGAATTTCCCCTTGGGATTAATAAAGTATCTATCTATTTATCTATTATTCAGTCCCATCACAAACATTCATTCATTCATTCATTCATTCTGAAAAACTTATAGTGAGGTGAGTGAATATACTCTCACTGCAGCGTGCTAGTGACATGTGTTAACCTTTTTCGACTTTTGTCCATTTCATATTATTTTATGAGATAAAACTGTGAACATCTTATTGCATTCCGTGAAAAATAGCAAGTTTAATGCATGACTTACTATACATCTACTGCATGTTGCGTGATAACATACCTGGCCACACAGTTTTTGATGTACTCCAATTTATTGCTTGTACTGACAGAAGCCACTTGTTTTACACAGAAATTTTGTAATGGCTGCATAAAAGAGGTTTAAATAATCCACTCATTTTTCACTCATCTACTTTAGGGTCACCTGTCAAGCAGCAATGGTTAAAAGGCAAGAACCATTCCTGGATTAGGCAAACAGTCTATACTATTATAAAGACACTGCTTTAATGGAACTTTGTGTTGGAAGAGATCATTTTAAAGACTATAAAAACAAGATTTTGTAGGATGTCTGGGGGAATTATGTTTCACCTTCCAGCTATGATGCCAGATCAGAAATCTGTACAATTTATGAACAAAATGCATATACTGTTGAACGTCATTAAATAACTTTAACTTTTTCTGTTTGAAAAATAAGACTATTTTTCAACAAAGAACCCAAACATGCATGCTGTAATAAACCAGATAATACAATGTATTTATAACATAAGAGTAACAGAATAAGGATATGTTCAAGCAGATAGATAGATAGATAGATAGATAGATAGATAGATAGATAGATAGATAGATAGATAGATAGATAGATAGATAGATAGATAGATAGACTTCTAACACCACAAATCATAAAATTATTAATTTCTTCACAGCAAGTCTGCACTGGTTTACCCCAACAAACTGTGTGTATATGGGAGAGAGATAGAGATACTGCTCTGAACTTCCCAATGGATTTATGAAGACAAACTTATAACAGCTATAAACTGATCTTTCACAAAGGTTATTACATTTCAGTTGCAGTAATACCAATAACCATGGTATATAAGCAGGCTTTATCCTAACCACTAAGATACAATTAATAGTTCTCAGAATCAAAGGAGGAGTACTTATATTTTAGTTCACATTGACTCTAGTTTTGTTCCAGTTTTTCTGGATCGGCTTTATCCAACACAAACGGCCAGATGTTCAGCTCACTGTTTCTTCCTTTATTTATGAGCTCTTCTTCTTTGCAGTTTTGAAGTACTGTACTAAAGTTTTATTCGAGGTTTCAACCACTGTAGTCTTCTTTGTTCCTCTTTTGCCAATATACAGTTTACATCTGCTGGGTTGTTTGTGTTTAGTTGATGTTCTGTTTTCAGCAACACAAACACATGAATTTTACATACTATCTCTCTCTTGATAATGCATCATGCTTTACTTAGTAAGTTTTGGACTTGTGGCAACCTCATCTTAATCCAATACAGACAAGTGTTACACTTTTTCCAGTCCAGCATCACGTTACCATTTGGAGTAAAATTAATTTTTCCAAATTTTTTTTTTTTACAGCCGCACCCTAGGCAACAAGGTCTCTGCTATGGAGCAGAAGTTATGGTGAGGATGAAAGCATTGACCATACACAGAGAACAGATCTAGCACTTGTGATTGCTTAAAAAGGAAGAAGTTGATATTTTGTCAATAGTCTCATAAGCCCAACTTTTGGTTCACAGCTGGTGCTATGTTTTGTCCATCAAGGTTGAAAATCAAAGAGTTATGGCTCTGTTTTCTGACCAAAAGTTTAAATAGTGCATCACAGAGACATCTCTTCTCTTAATTTTTGTAATTAATCACCATTATCTGATAAGGCCCAGAAACCGCATTTCGAAGAGGTCCAGTAGAGAACTTGAAACTTAAGCTGAAGTTATGAGCAGCTGGCAGCTGCTACTCAGACAAAGGACTTCTGTGCCAAAGCACAGAAAAACAGGCAGTGCCAGTCTGTCCTAAGTTGTACTAAATACTTTTCCACTGATATTTATTTTACTATGCCAAATATTGACAAAAACATGAGTTTTAATGCCTTACACTAAACCCTAAAAATGGAAGAGATTATTTTTTTCTTTCAACATAATAAACACTGGATTATAAAGTTCTCCCCCTTTTTGATGGTCTTAAGGAAAACAGTGTACATTTACTTATAATTACCATATTGAATAATTTTAACAATTACACCAACAAAATCCTTAGTTTGAGCAGACCTATCATGTCTGATACTATAAACAGAAACTTGCCTGAAGCTCCAGAAATGCATATTTTTAGGTCATCGTTTTTCTTAACCTTGGGTACTTTAGGTATTACCTTTAGAAGCCAGGGTATGGAAGTCAAACTAAAACTTAATTTTTCTCTTTTGTTGGTTATGGTAGAAAGTCAAGTTTGAGTAGAGATTGCATTTCAGTTTGAAATGGTGATTTTGAACAGACTATGCTTATTTTCACAGAAGATTGGGAATGTAGTAACAATAATTTTAACAGAAGTACCGGTAATTAATTTTCTGTAAATAAAATTAACCTGTATATAAAATTAGTTATTAAATATATTTGGGTAGGTAATGGCTATAGTTGTGGTCATACACTCATACACATACATACTCATAACATACACTCATCATTTTTATGCTGCAGCTATCAACTGTAGTCATGATCACTGACAAGAATTTAATAGGTCTTGGCCCTGTCAAGTTAAGAGACATTGTAGAACCTTCAGTACAACTTATTCAAAAATGTAAGTGTGTTTTCTATACATATTTGAAAGTTTAAACGCGGCTGCCAATCGTGAACTGGGCCATTCGTCGCACAGCATTATGATATTTTATAAAAGAAACAAAATTACAAAGGAAAACCTTTGGACATTGATTCAATAGGAACGGCTTACTCGGAATCACTGTCCGAATAGTTAATTATGTGGTGGTGTAGGAGCATTTCTGCCACAGTCCGTCTCGTTTTCACGACGCTGTTATTTCCTCTCACGATGTCTTCTCAACCTTTCTCTAATCTCGCAGGTTGCTTTGTGGCAATCCAAAGAGTAAGGCAATATAAACGGAGCAATGGTTATAAGGGGGCACATAGGTATCCAGGCTCTTTAAAGCATAAATAGGGATCACTTCACTGACGTGAGCAAGGCACGGTACAACTGTGAGACGCGCAGCACTCGCCGGCTACAACGTAACAATAAAAATTCCCGGAACGTGCTGTTACGTTGTCATTCATTTTACCCACTGTCTTTCTTTCATTCATATGTTACGTAGGCACGTACCTTTTATCTTCGGCAATCTCATTCTCTAACCAGGCCTCAGGAGCTAACCAGCGTAACACTGTCCACCACCCCTTTCGTTATTCTGGTACATTGTTGACATCCGTGAATAACAAAAACGTACTAAACTGGAAGGTGGTCTACACATGCATGGAATTCGCGGACAAACAAAGATCAAGATCTAAATGAAGATCTCTTTAGTTAATTTAAAGTACAACAATTTGTTTAGTTTGAATGTCTGTGTTTTGAGTTGTGACTGGAGTACTACAGTCTTCAGTAGTATAAGCCTGGAGGAGATTCTTAATGCAATGCCTATGTTTTAGCTGTCTCTCTAATGCCATCTAGTGCTTCTTCTTCTAATTCTTTCGCAGACAAAGATCAAGATCCAAATGAAGATTATATATAAAGATAAGAAAAGCAGATGACACTTTATTTTCCCAACGGGCAAGGGGGTGCAGGGGTTTATCAATGATGCCTTAAAGCTTCAGGGACCCAAGTTTGTTTAATGACATGGACACCTTCTGTGTAGATTTTGCACATTTCCAATGCATCTGTATGTTGTTTATCTCTTTCTCCCACATCCTAAAGGTGTTTACATTTGGTTAACTGGAATTTCTAAACAGACCTGATATTAATTAATATAGGTGTGTACAGTATACAGTAGAACCTCGGTTCACGACCATAATTCGTTCCAAAACTCTGGTCGTAAACCGATTTGGTCGTGAACTGAAGCAATTTCCCCCATAGGATTATATATAAATACAATGAATCCGTTCCAGACCATACGAACTGTATGTAAATATATATATTTTTTTTAAGTTTTTAAGCACAAAAATAGTTAATTATACCATAGAATGAACAGTGTAATAGTAAACTAAATGTAAAAACATTGAATAACACTGAGAAAACCTTGAACAGAGAAAACTAACATTGCAAAAGTTCACACTATAGCCTTACGAACCGATCGCTGTAAACACTTTTTTTCAATGAGTTTTAAGCACTGGGAAAAAAATGAACATTTGAAAAATCCGTAATTTATACAAAAACTAACTATAAACAACCAAGAAAACTAACCTTGCATGAGGCGAGTTCTGGCATAAAGGAAGTGAGGAGGAACTGGGTGAAGAGGGGATTACAGTTTTGAGGTAAAGTCTGTGACGATGCGGGTTCGCTGCATGCTCCCCTCTCACTTCCGTCGGTAATGTTACCGATGAGCACGACAGTGAGGCACTACAATGGAGCAATCAGATGGTGCAAAAAAGTGCTAAGTGCTATTATTAAAATCAACAAAACAACAATCAAAAACAATGTCCAAATTAAATAAAGTGCAGTGCTTTCAGAATCCTTCAATAAATAAATCCCATAAAAACAGAAGTGAAGTGGAGGTTAAAATCCAATAGAAAAAAGTATTCATTAAATACAACGAGGTTAAAACAATGTTCGAAGCAGTTAAATACAAGCCCAGTGGATTCTTTAACTGCCTTCTCAGCCTTACGCGACCAGCCATCCTTCTTCTGGTCACTACAGCTCCTTGATCGCTCAGCTGGACCGACCACTTCCTTCTGCCCCACTGAGTGTCGGCCAAAACACCCTGCTTGGGCTCACCGTCCAGCTGCCTGCCTGCAAGCATGCGCTCACTCACACCAGTACTTTCCACACTGCTTCCTGCCTACTTCCTCACTCCGCAGTCTCTGTCTTTCTTTTCTTTTTCCTCCCTTTAGCCGCCTCGTGCTTCTACTGTATTTATGAAGAGGATGTGGCAGCTGTAGCAATCAACCACCACGCCCCCTCGTTAAGCTGCAATCGCGGCGATTATTTATTTAAAACTGGCCTCTTGATGTCAGCTGCGGACCCACTATACCACAAAGTCCCTCTGCTCGATGCACGTCTGACCGAGAACAATGTACTGTACAGGGAGAGACTGAACACGTATGTAAATCACCGGCGCATACGAACCGGAAGGGAAACAAAATAGAGCACAAAGAGTTCACAGAGATTGCACAGGGAGATACTGAACACGTGCATAAATCATCAGCGCGTATGAACCGGAAGGGAAACTGGCTTGTTCGTCACCCGAGTGTGTGGTCGTGAACAGATGCAAAAGTTTAGCAAACTTTTTGGTCATAACCCGATTTGTACGTGTTCAGAGACATTCGTGACTCAAAGTTCCACTGTATTTCTATAACCTGAGTTGGACTAGCATCCCATCCAGGACTGGGATACTGGGGTATACATTGTATCTGGGTGGTGCCTTGATCAAACAAGATGATGAAAACATTAATTTAAAAAATAAATTAACAGCTGGGTGGAAAATATCTGAATGTTGAAGAATTTAAAAAAGCTTAGAGTGTTTTTAATGATCTTTGATTCCAAAAATATAGCTTCTACAATTTCTTCCTGTATCTTCAGAGCTCCCTCTTGAGTTTTTTGCTTGCCAGCTTTTTCTTGTAGGCAAGTATCATTTGCACTGTTTCAGAATGATTAAACTATTTTTTCTTTGTTCTTCTGCCAGCTATCCTGAAGAAAACCATTAGCTGAGATGCCCTTTTTAAACTTGCTTACTTTTTTCTGTGCTTTGTCACCAGCAATCTGTTGAACTAAATTTACACCGATTGAGCGTAAGTGGCTTCTGTTAATCCAAAACAGAGTTTCTTAGCCCGAATGGCATTTTAATGATTATTTGTGAATGTAAGTACATTTATGGGCAAAATACATAAAAATCAAACAAGTTGAGTTCCCAGAAAATGCAATTCATTTAAAATATTGTACATGTAGGATTAATCTAAAACTGAGATAATTAAGCAAGATTCTCATTAAGATTAATTAATTCTTGCTGATCTGAGATGAACTCATTGAGCAGCCTCAGATACTTACCGCTAGAGTCACACTCCATGAAAAGAAGCAGTTCTAAAATGAGAAAACAGCAAGCAGGGATGAGGAAGAGAAATAGCAAAGTGGTCTCCAAGAGCAGTTTGTCTTGAAGACTTGTTATTAGCTAACGATGGGATGGGTAACCTGCAGAAAACTTGGAGATGATCCACAGAAAACAGACTGGGCTTTCAGGTACACAGCAGATTAGTGACACAGTCCAAAGGTCTCACAAACAGCAACCACTGAACCATGCAGGCATATATGTACAGCAGGCTGGCTGCTAGTGGGAGAGAATAAAAGACATGTCCCTTATAAAGGCAAACAGACACACAGAAAAGACACAGACAGACAGTCAGACACTACGCAGCACATAGTTCTGACCTGCAAAGGTGCCTTTCACCAAGCACTCCTTGATACGATTGGCACGACGGACATGGAAAGCCTTGGTTATCTCCTGGTTCATGAAACTCTCTTTGTTGAGAACGTTAGCCACCATCATGCGCAAGTCAAAAACTTCCAGCAGCTCTGCAATAGTGGCCACCTGCATTAGATCACCACGGTTTTCATCCAAGCTACCCATGTACAGATACTCTAAGACAACTTGGAAGGGACCAGGCAGAACAAGAGAATCCATAGCCACAACTGTCATAAGCCTAGTTCGGCGGGTAACTGGGTCTTCAACATGCTCCAGACACACACTAAGAAAACCTCTCCCCCAGCTAGAGAGGTTCTTAGCAGAAAAAGTGCCACCCTGGTTCTGAGCTCTGTCAGGAAGGGCATTGTCACTCTTTGAAGTCTTCAGGTTCCCACCATGAGTGTGGGATATGCTATTTCCATTTAAAGTGTCATTATCAATGTCCAAACTTTTGGTGCGTGCAGCTTGTTCTTTTACTCCTTTCCGCTCATCACAATCTCTTTCACCATCTTCAAAATGTAAGTCTGCAGCTGTCAGATCCATAACAAACAGGTCATAAAATTTAGAGCAAGAAGTAGCCAAGTAAATCTTATGGGCAAAGATGCGGTATGTACCTCCCTGCAGTAGGAAGAGGACATCAGCGCAGATGGGTACACAGAACAAGGTGGCAGGTGCCACACCCTCATGAGGGGAACGCTCAGGGATGCTGATAACAGGTCGAGGTGGCTTTGGTGGCAGAAAAGGTGCCTGTAATAAGGGACGCTTCACCTTCTTCAGATGGGACTTCCAGAACTGCAAATGTCGACGTGAGATTAGAGCAGCGCGGATTGCATTATCAAAGACGTCTTTCACTCCAAATTGAGCAACCACACTAGTTTCATAATAGGGAACACCAAGCTCCTTAGCTACTTCATGACCTCGCTCTGGTGGCAGTATATCTGTTGGCTTGATGGGCCTGAGGAAAATCAAAAAACAATCGCATTAATTATTATGGAAAATTAGCATTTTATTTGAAACTTGATACTAACATTTATTTAAACTTTCAGATTAACTGGCCAATCCCAGTGCTGAAAACAAACTCCTGCTTTTTTATTTTACAGCAATACAACAAGAAATACAAAATAAAATAACACAACATTATCAAACCTACAGATCCCGTCACCATACCATCTTCAATAAATAGCATTCTTATTGGGGAAAAAACAAGTAACCGTAATAACAATCATGACCAGACAACGCCTGAAATATATTAATGTTGTGCAATTATGTGTGATGTGCTGCAACAGATCAAACCTGGAAAATTCCATTTTCAAATTAAATAAAAGTTGAAAACTGGTTTGACTAAATCATATGGCAGTCATAGTGGTTACACACAATGTGTATCATAATTTATGACTGTGCAGACTCTAGTATAGCTATCTGGTGCAGATTGGACAAAGAATATTTTTTTCTTTCATTAAGATAACGTAACAGTCCTAAGTAAAGAGCTTTAATTTTTACTTGGAGATCATAGCCTATAATAAAGACTTACAATTAACAATTAAATGTGGACCCAGCACATAAAAGAACTGGCATTGACAATCCAAGGCTATAGACTGAGTGAAGTCAAAGCATTATAAAATATCAGTATTTGTTGCTTAATACTGAATAAAGGCAGGCAAATTGGCACCAAATTTATCAAAATTAAACAGTACAAATAACGACAAGAATATTTATTTATATAGCATATTTTCATACAAATGATGTAGCTCAAAGTGTCTGGATCCAACCCTCTCCTGCTTGTTATCCAACTGGTTTTGCACATGATTTTAAACTTTACCTTTGGGGGGTCTACACAATAAGTCCATGTAATGACTGAGCTATGTAGGATCACCAAGCAAACAGACACTCGCCAATGCAAATTACTAGGTCGGACTCTGGGAGTGGGTTCATAGTGTCACTGTTCAACAAGAGGTTTTATTAGATTTTTTTTATGATTACTATGAGAGTAATGCATTTGGATTGATATTTAATCATGGTCCTCTCCTTAGACCAAGCTCCCATGGATAACACTATTTGGAGAACATACTGCAACTCTAGGCAATACAGCTCTGAGGATCATTATGCACACAAACACCTCTGCCATGCCAACGTTATGTCACAGTTTAAGATACTTAGCAAAAGATAAAGTCTAAGAAACAGTACAGCTGCTTCTTAGATCAAGACTAGCCAGTAAAGGTGACTTCTAGCCAGCCTCCTATTATGGCTGTACAAGGGGCAGACTTTGGATAAACTAGAGGAATTACATGTCTTGACTGGACTTAAGAGTGTCTGGAATATCCTCAGTTACAGCAGAAAAAGCCACAAGGGATACAGTGACTTGCACTACTCAGTTTAGCATTTTCTTGGCTCACGCCTCAATAAGAAAAGCAAGTACTGTAAGTCTAAAATAATCAGAACTAAGTGTAATACACTTCCTAAAGTAGTATGAAAAGTGGAAATTTTGTAACTGGCGCTAGACTTTATTATTAAACAACATTCATGCAAAACTGAAGTGATCCTCACTTGGCAAGTGGTCGACGTGCACGGTTAACAGCATCAAGGTCAGCATAACGGAGATCCAGCTGACAGCCCACAAGGATGATGGGGGTTCGCGGACAGAAGTGCTTAATCTCAGGGAACCACATCGTCCTCACATGGCGCAAGGAGTTAGGATTGGCAAGTGAGAAACAAAGTACCACGACATCTGATCTGCAAAGGAAATAAAAACAGATGTAAGGCAAACTGAGCTGAATAAATCTAAATCATAATCTGGTTAAATTCACCATGTTGGATAAAAAATTAATCTATGGAGCTAACTGAAGCTGTAATCCAGTAAACATTTTAACCCAGTTCTCCTTTAAAGAAGTGGTATTTTCTTATTTGAGTCATAGAAGCTGAAATTACTACCATATAGTCTTGCTCTACCTCCATCCATATATAATAGACACTTTATGATAAATGTTATAAAAACCTCACAGCTCTAGGGACACTGAATCCAATTACTGTCCTGAATGCTGTCTATTATTGAAATTGACCATATCCTTCTGGTGTATTTAGATACACTTTGGCTTCTTTTTTCATCAAAAGGATGTACGGGATGGGGTGAATTGGAAAATCTAAATTAGCATTGTATGAGTGTGGATAAGCCCTGCGTTTTAGTGACATTTCAGCTACGGTTTATTTCAGCATTAAGGCCAGTGTTGTTCTGACAAGCTGCAGCTCCAAGTGACTGACAGATGGCCATAACCTTAAACCCCAAAAATGTATCGAAGCAGCTTAGACGTTTATCACAGTTGTCTAACTTTAGGTTAAAAAAAAAAATGGTATGAACGGTATGTCTGGCCTTCGACTCAGTACAAATGATGTAGCCACGTTAAACAAGCAGCTAACCTTGCAGCCCAGATGTAAAAGACTGCAAGAGTGGCTTGGAATTAGATTGAAGTACGAATGCAATGCCAGAATCTTACAGCACCTTGGAACTTTCTTTGGATAATTAAAGGCTTATCTCATTTTTATAAACAGTAAGCTGCTTTTAAAGGTAAATGTATACTATAAATTTGTACAAAACATTGCTTCATGGTTACATGGAATCAGGGATATTCTTAGAAACCTTTATGTACAGTATAAATTACACATTAGGATATAACTGTAAGTTCTCAATTTGTTTAAAATGGATTTAAAAATAATACTATGCACTCTGCACTAAAATATTGCAACTTAACATTGATGGTCAAATTACTAAATAAACCATTAAAGGATACAGAATCTTGCCACCATAGCATAATAAAAGTAACATGTTTGAACTTGAAATACTACTCATTATGGCAAACTTTAGTCATGTTAAGTAAATGACAGATAAATCTTTTAAAGTCTGTTGAATGTGTCTTCTTATCAAACTTCATTCAAGTAAAATGAAAATACATTTTCAGGTGATGTTTAAATAATATTTGATTAATTTAGGTAATATATTACACCCATCGTAATTAACAAATTGATATTTGACTTTTTAACTTGAAAGGTTGTTTGATATACTAGAAAATGCTGAATTTCAATACCCAATAAAATATATAATGTAACTTAATAAGAATGTTTTTAATGAATTGTAATTCTATATGCATTAAAATCTTTACATTGATCAAAACCAATAATAGAAATTTTAATCATTAAATGCAAATACTTGAAGTAGGGCACTCTTTTGTAAAATATAAGAGTAAAGGTGTGTAGACAATAAAAGTAAAGATTAAATACGGTCAAAATGTTTAATTATACTAAAAAAACAAATAGTGTTACTGAGGTATTACAATGAAATGCTAACAAAATGTCATTGAATGTTAACTGAATAAGTAATGCAATCTTTTGAAAACAGTATACATAAACATTAAAACAAACATTAAGAATTTAAGTAAAAACAATTACTGAGAACAAAGTAATGCACAAATAGACCACTAACACACATAAAGAAATTGCATAAAACATACACTGCACATTGCATTTTTGTCTAAATTAAATATATCATCTTTGTAGCTTCCAATTTTTTTTCATAATATAGTAGGATGTCAATGTGCTCTTCTATGAGGTGTGCTCTTGTTGGACCCTCACATACTAAACACACGCTGTATATGAGCACATGGAGGATTTGCACCACTGTTTATGTAAATTAGCACTGAAAACTTAACAGCTATGGCAGCATACTTTGTGGCATGTGTTAAAAAATTGAGAGAGCCCTTCTGCTAAAGGGCACTGCCCCGAATGAACAGCACAAAATAAAACTGGCCCCCAGGAAAAATTAATTGCAGACTGCTGTATTGATGTGTTATGCATTCAACTAGCTACAAAAAAAAAAAAAAACCTTATAACCTGTGGAAAAAATAAAACTCACAACACTACTTCAAACTCAACAGTTTACATGTTATTTATTAATGTTTCCGTAATTTAGAAAAAAACATGGCTCTTAAAATTCTTTGCATTGATTGGTATGTTGATTGGCATTTTGCAAATCATTGCATTTTGTTTTTATTTACATTTTACACAGAATCCCAACTTTTTTGGAATTGGGGTTGTAATTTTAAAATGTTAAAAAATGATACTTACCTGAATTTTGATACTTTTGACAAACCTACACTGTTTTCATAAACTGCTAGCAGCAAAACTACACATGCACTTTCTGAAGTACTGTAATATGTTGCACAAAAGAGTATTATGACTAAATTACCTTAAAGCTTAAGAAAGCATATGCTGGAAAAATTGTACGTAAGATTGACCAATTTATCAATCACCAATAGAGGCATCAGAAGAGAAAATCTGCCAATTTAGATTGACAGCTGATCGATCAGACCATTACTATTTTTTTTTTATTTTTATTTTGCTTGTTTGGGGGTAGAACTATTGAATATATCTGTGCTGTTTAAACTGAACTAAACCAAACCAAGTGTCAATTTGACACAAGGTTCTATTGCTCAAGAAACACCTTGGAACATCTAAATATGTACCCAGGCACCATGAAAAGTACCATTTTATGAAAATAATTTGATTTACTTTTTAGAAAAATGCCTTTTTTCAGTTTTATGTGAGGTTTATCATATTGTCCAAAGACATGCTGTTAAATGACCACTCCAAATTGTCTGTTGTGAGTAATGCATTACTGTGCACTCTTCCAGAGTGATAACCTGCCCACTGCTGAAATCTACAGTAGCTCACTGTGATCCTTCTTAAGAAATATTAAAGTATAAAATGCATGTAGGGATAAGCTAGCAGTTTCTCAAATAAAAAGAACAGTTAAAAATAGTCAGTCAGTCACCAACAAATAATGTCCACATTTCTTAACAAATGTGACCTGCGGGCTCACAAGAATTGTCGAGCTCTTAATGTGGATTTCAGTAAAATGTCAACATAAACATCAATTAAAATGTTATTGAAATGAAAATGAATGCATCCTAGGTAATCCTGATTACTGAAAGTGTAGAAATGTTACTGACTACACTTTAATTTTGGAATATGGCACAATTTCTACTGATAGCCTCCATATGAAACCAAACACACAGGCAGAGCCAAAACCAAATGGTGGGGAACTGCAATCATATTAAAACTTACAGATTATCAAATTTTGAATTATTAAAAGTAACCCTTCTTTAGGGAAATATTATTAATTTATTTTACAATAGCTTTTAACTTTTTAGATATAAATATTTAAAATCTAATACAACTTGTAATTTAAAAGAAAATGGAACAAGTGTTAGGTTTTTAGATTTGATGCCTACCCCATGGCGTGAGTGGATGAAATACTTGCGCGACTGTGAAAGGTACAGTACTTGACCACACTTGACATGACGAAAGGGTATTAGATAAATCCTTTAACGGCATCCGCAAAGGAAAAAAATGAATTCAGTACCCTGAGTGGTTATTGGCAGTAAACGGACCTCCCATTTGGTTTACACTGGGTACCCGTCACGTTTCAGAATCTGATGGACAGATTGCTCCGACCCCACCAAACCTATGGTGCTGCCTACCTGGATGACAATATCATCTATTCCGGCACCTGGGAGGAACATATTAAGCAGATATGTGCTGTGTTACTAACACTTAGTGAGGAAAATCCTTAAAAATTAATGCAAAAAATGTTTTTTTGGTTTAACCAAGACTAAACATTTGGGCTAATTGGTGGGTAAAGGCACTGTGCATCCCCAAAGTTCCAAAGTTAATGCCATACTTAACTTGCCCTGTCCAAAAATCAAGTGGCAAAAATTCAAGCTTTTATAGGTTTAAGCGAGGTATTATCGCCGATTGTACCCCAGTTCACCAAGACGGCTGCCCCTTTAACACTAGAATCCTTGAAAAAACTCTTAATCCCGGGCCACCTTAAATAATTCCGTTGCCACTTCTCCATAAACGTCTTGTAAAAGTTTTATAAATTTGTCGATCAGAACAGGCAGCAAGCAGCCTGCTATCACATTCATTCCATTCCACGATTTGTTGACACCATGAAATTTTGAATCAACATATTTTTCCTTTAAAATGATACATTTACTCGGATTAAACATTTGATCTGTCATCTACGTTCTATTACAAATAAAATATTGACATTTGCCATCTCCACATCATTGCATTCAGTTTTTATTCACAATTTGTTTAGTGTCCCAACTTTTTTGGAATCCGGTTTGTATTAACCCTATACAATTCAGGCACCTCACACTCAGATAGAGCCTTGAGCTGGAAGAACGTTTTGCTTGACTTAAGCTGTGGCGGTGAGGGGATGGGATAGCAGTCTGCTTGCTGCTTGTACTGATCGACACTTTTACAAAACAAACAACAGTAATGGAGAGATGCAAAGGAATTTAAGGTGGCCCGGAATTACCGTATATACTCACGTATAAGTCGGGTCTTGAAACCTGAAAAATCAGTCATTAAATCAGACCCCGACTTGTACGCACGTTCAAAAATGTGACACTTTTTTTTTTTGTTTTAACACCTTCTTGCCTCCACGCTCCATTGTAGATAAGGGATGCTCTTATGATAAAGGCGTATAAGGGTGTGAGATACAAAATCCACAAATCAGTGCAAACATTGCTTCGGAATAGTTCGGTATTACCGTGTGGTTACATAGGCACAATAGAGAGAGAAAGAAGTTAGGAGCACACGCTGATACAGCGCATTGCCGCACCCACATAGAAAAAAAAGGCAGTGGTTACTCCGTGGTTACTCTCTGTACCAATAGCGTGACTTTTCCGCATTAGACTTATTCAAGCGACATTATAAAATACCAGAAATTATACTAAAAAATCAAGTCCTGACTTATCCGTGGGTATATACAGTATAAAGTTTCTTCATGGGCACCAGGGATTCCAGTGTTAATGAATTTAACAAAGAAAGGGGCCCCTAATGCAGTGGTGTGGGATGAGATGTCGGAAGCTGCAATCTGTGACCTAAAAAAGGACCTGACTTCAACACCTGTGTTAATAAACCCTGATTTTTCCCTTGACAGTGGATGGCCTTACACAGAGAGTAGAATTCTCACATCACCAGATGGTTTCTTGACCTGCAGCCTTTCCAGTTTTAAGTCCAACATTGGTGGGGTTCTCTCCATGCCATGTCCTCATGGCTTGGGTCGCCTGATCAGCTGGATCTGGGCTGATGGGTGGGTACTATCACACGCGTGTACTTGGGGAACAACCTAAGAGTTGAGGTGTGATTTACTGCCAAGACACAAGTAGGCACTGTTTAATAACACTCTTCTCCCTCTCCCTCTGCAGAAAGGAAGACTGACACCTCTCCCATTCTGACATCACTTCCGTGGTAAGACCACCTGGGCCTGCCTCTTCCTCCCAGCATTCCTCTTAGAGGGGACCAACGCTATCTTGCCAGCAGAGCGTCTTGAGAAATCACATCTCGAAATTTGTATAGTACCATGCATTTCTTTTTTACACCTTTTGTGTTCTTTAATATACAGAGTTTGCCTTCGGATGCCCCAGACCCTTTATCTTGTGCCTTGTGTATCCATATACCTTACAGCATTTCACTTCAATAAATACACCTGTATTAAATGAGCATAATGTTACTCTGTTTAAAGAAAAAAATAAATCTATAATTAGATATGTTTTGAACATGTGTTTTATAATTGATTCAAATTTTGTATTTTACATTATCTGTATACTTATAACATTTAGGAATGTTTATAACTTGAATTTCAACATACTGTATGTAAATGTTGTTCATTAGTATGAGTGACACTGACTTTTTGTAACTGTCTTTGCTGAAATGTAATAAAATGCCATTAATTTTGTTGTAAATGATGAAAGTGAATTGTGTTTTAAGCAGACAACCTTGTTGTTTGACATTTGTTTCTTCTACACACACACCGATTATAGATTATAGTAATGGCAACATAGCCTAGTGTTATTTTCAGTAGTGGCTGACATGAATTGAAAGCTATATTTGTACAGAACATACTTTATGGTAGTGTTAACAATTGCTGCTTTAGATTGGAAATTCAAAAATATGCCCCGAGAACAAAAATAAATAAATAAATAATAGGAGAGGGGCTACAAAAAGGAAAGGAAAAACACTTCTAAATGAGGTGGTACCAACTTTTATTGATTATCATCACCTAACAAATGTTTTGCTTTTTATTTGTTTCCTTCAATTTCATCCATTCTATATGTACTCTTTATTTTAACATTAAAAAAACTAGCCTTTTTTTGCTTTTTGTCCGATTGAAGGCAGTTTTCACAAGTTTATGTAATATAGTTCCATTTACAACTGCAAAGCTGAATTTATACTGAATTAGTGTATTTACAAATGTGATGATATGATAAAATATCATTACTTTGCAGTCAAAAATATCAAGGTATCAAGGTATTCCACAGGTGGACTTTTCTTACTTAGCTTGTAAAGAATTAAACATACCAATATCACAATTTGAACAACCCCAATTAACACAAAAAATGAAAAAGAAAAAACTGAAAGCTAGCTCTGACAGACGATTCATACATAAGTCTAATGGTTTTCATACCTAAATATAATTTATAGAGAAGAAGCCCTTTTTATTGTCACATAGTTGAACTTCACTGTTTTGCACCTTGTGAATTGAAATTAACTTTGATTTGCTTTTTAGATTGTGAAAAACACTGCAGACAATAGCATCCTGATTTAAACAACTTATGAAAACAAGCGTCTTGACTACAAAAAGCCCAAACCAGAACAGCAAACATACTAAGAAAAACAGCAGCAACCATTTGCCTACTAAGAATATGGTAGATACATTATATCTAAATGCAATGACTTTTTTGTGCAATCAGCAATGGTCAGCTTAAGGTATGGTAGAAGATGATCCGCTGTGGCAACCCCTAACGGGAGCAGCCGAAAGAAGAAGAAAAGCAATGGTCAGCTTAAAGAATTATCATTGTCAACAAAGTTTTCCAGAATATTAATTTCTTTATATTGATTATAATAACAGGAAGCAGATATTTATAGAGGTGAATTAGCATTTCCTCTTAGATAAATCACACTCTGCACTTTCCAAGTGTTCATTGTTAATGTGGCAGCATGACTGATTTTCAGGCCAAGCTCAAATAAAGGTGATGATGCTTTCAAACAGGGTTGTACAGAGGCTACTAGTAATCACCTGATTACTAATTGCCATGCATACTCATTAACTTCTGTCAGTTCCTTTCACATCTGTCCACTAAAACAGATTGTTTTCATAATGATAAAAAACATTAAATTAATAATTACAACATCATATTGGTGGCAACAACTTTTATCAAGCGTATTTAGCGAAATACCCTATCAAACAATAAACTGAAGCAATATCCCAAGTTAGGAGAAATATTACTTGTTGAAGCCAAAATATTTACTTTTCTTGTTCTGTTCACTTTATTTTTTATGCCTATTGTGGAACGTGGCCCGGACACAGACAGACAGACATCGTTATGTCACCCAATACACGTTTATTATATAAAATATTTACAATTTTGTCCAGTGCACAACCCAGTGCCTCCAGCACCGATCCCCCAAAGTCCAGGCCTCACTCTCCAGTGCCTTCCTTCTGGCCGCCTCCACTCCTCTCTCTCCGGACTCCAGTTCTCTTCCACCCGACTCTTGACTCTGAATGAAGGGAGGCGGCCCCTTTTATACCAACCCGGATGGGCTCCAGCTGCTTTCCGACACTCCTCCGCGGACACTCCCCTGTGTGGCAGAAGTGTCGGCTGCGCACCCAGAAGCCCTCCGGGTGTCCCAAGTCTTCTTCCCCCCAGCACTTCCTGGTGTGGCGAAGTGCTGAGGTCCAGGGCTCTTCAGGCACCGGGGCACCCACTGGCGGTGACCACAGGCCCCTACAGAGTTGAGTTTCCAAGCTCTGCACCCGTGGCCCCCAGTGCAACCAGGGCAGTCGCCCCCTCGTGGTCTGGAGGAGGCGTAAGCCTTCCTCCGGTCCTCCTGGGCGTCCTGGCTGGGTACCACCCCCAGCCGTTCACCACACTATAAATATTATTTATCACTGATTCAATCAATTTCTCTTATTCAATACTTTACATCACTGTGACCAAGCAAATGACCACAGTCAGGCTTGGATGGTACTTTGCAATGCCACCAGAACAGTTTTCTTTTAAGTGCTGCCCTGTTGCAGACAAAAATAACCCATAACTTTGATTTGTATATCTGATAAAATTTCCACAGGTTATTTGTATTTAATAATACATAATCAGAACATCATTGTTCAAATGAAACATGGTTGAGAGAGCGATTAATCTTCAAGAGTAACAAAATAATATATATATATATTTTTTTTTTAAATCAACATGGGTTACAACATTATGTCTGGAGAAAAAATTAAGATTGAATTCTACACCAAACCAAAGGTCAAGCATGGTGGTATTAGCATTATAGTTTAATAGTTTAATAATCCTATAGTTTATAGGATTTGCTATCATGGAGGAAATATTCCAGATTCTTCAAAAAAAGGAACACAAGCACAAAGGAAAAGACCAAAATATGTTTGCCATATTTAAAATACTGATTAATAGCTCTCGTTAACAATGGCATATCCAGTTACTGAGCTCAAGGTAAGGTAAATTTTTCATATGGAGCATTGCATACTGAATGATAAAATATTTTTTATGGCATAGCATATAAACATGGTAGGTGATATAAACTGTTTTTTGGGTGCATATTTTTTCTGTTTAGCTTTTTTAGCTTATGGTGCCAATTATCAAAGCCTAAATAGGTCTTTTTTTTCATCCTAACCTGGGGCCTCATGCATAAATGGTGTGTACGCACAGAAATGTTGCATAAGAACATTTCCACAATCAAATCGTGATGTATAAAACCTACACTTGGCGTAAAGCCATGCACTTTTCCACTGTACCTCTTACCCTGTCGTACGCAAGTTCTCCGCTCGGTTTTGCAGACGTCAAAGCAGTGCTACTGTTCCTATGTGGTTACCCTTTATTTCTTAGAACCACATTTCTGACGCGGCTTTATAAATACAGTGAAACTAACCGTATATTGTTTATTAGTGTAATGCATCCAATTGTAGATTACCTGTAACAATATAATGGCCCAGGGAATAGCCATAGTATTCCAAATACCATAACTGCTTTAGCACTTTAACTCTCACTGCACCATCTTCTTCTTTTTCTTCTTTCAGCTGCACCCTTCAAGGGTTGCCACAGCGGATCATCTTTTTCCATATTACTCTCACTGCACCACTCGGGAGTATTTATATCACTGTATCTGAGTAGGTAATCACAGCAGCAGCTGATCGGAAAGAGAATTATCGGTATACAGCATCAAGCACATGCTGCCAAAGCCACGGCAAAACGTTTCAAAGCCTTTCCTGTATGGACCTTGCGTTTCAGAAACAGTTTCATCCCAAGAACTATAAACGCACTTAATCAATTGCTCCTTGTAGAACTGTTTGTACTTATAAGTACAATTACCCCACTGTAAACTTGCACTACAGTTATAATATTACATAACCTGCGCCACTTTATAAAGCGCATATTTACATATGATGACGATATCATTTTTAAGATGAAATGCAGCAAAATATATTGATTATATTATACAGATAAAACTTTAACTTCATTTAAATAATCTGTATTGTTAATAATTAAACATGTGAGGACACGGTGCCGCAGCGCTAGCAAGTTCACGTATTGTTCCTGCCTTCTGCACTGTTTATTTGCTGAGGCTGGCGTGACACTAGAAGGATAGATGGATAGAATAATTAAACACGTGCTATGAAGATATTTCAATGTTCCTTAAAAGTTTTGAAGAATCGTCGTTTTAAGTTTATGGCTTAACGTCTAATACAGAGCTGATTGTGTGGTGATTGGGTATTTGGGGAAAGAAAAGTTATGACAGGAATTGGAGGTTAGTACGTACTTCTACAATAAATTATTGCATCGAAGGTTGCGCATGGCGCAACAGCATCTTGTGTGAGGCATGAACAATCACTGCGCCATCGTGTTTCTATGTTTATTAACATGCTTTCATTCCAATCATCATGAAAATGATATCACGTATACATCTCAGTATTTTAATTATTCAGAGAGCTGTAATATCACAAATGTAATGGATTCTGTGTCCTGCTGGAGAAAGAGAAAGAACGGAAGCACGTAGTGATTCACACACACAGAGCACATTGAAGATCAAATACAAAACAAAGCATTTAACGTGCTACTTTAGTTACGATGGGATTTGAGAAACTAGTAAATTAAATGAATTTAAGATGCAGTTTATGATGTTCTACTTTAATGACAAAATAATCTACATGATTAAAGTGGAAATTTCGAGATTAAAGTTTACATTTCGTGCTTTTTGTGCTTTTTGTTGTCTGTACCCTAATAAGCTTAGACGATGGGCTACAACTCGCCTTTTCACTGCGACTTTGATGTGTGACTTCTTTTATATTTTGGCACTGTGTGACTTTATGAACTTGAGCTTTCGAGTTTCTCCGACACGCTATGTCACTCAATCAACTTCCTTTTGTTGTTTATTCAACTGTTTAAATCAACAAATAGTATGTTTTTCCTTTGCCTCCACTTGGTATTTGCTGAAATTCTTATATTTTCCCCCGTGCTGTTCCCATTGTCTTTTTACAGAACACTGAGCTTAAGGGCTATTTATATTGACTTGCATATTCAAAGAGGCGTAATTCTGGGAGGAGTTTGCGCGGGACAGCACGCACGTGCACGAGCATTACTTTTCACGCTGACCGGGATTTATGGAGCGGAAGAACGCGGAAGTTGGAGTACACACAGATTTATGCATCTGGACTTTTCTGTGCGTAAGCACATTTCAGCTTTTGTGCTTACGTCATGTTATAGTGCGAATTCTATGCACAACATTATGCATGAGGCCCCTAGTGTTTTTTATTCCTAGTCCTTAAAGAATATTGTTGATTTTGGTTTTCAGAGCAACAGATACCTTAAATCATAGGCCTGTTTCCTCCATTAAATGTATACTGCATGAAACTTCTTGTTTTCTCAATTCTAAGTATTTTAATTCAAAAATGTCCAACATTAAATTTAAACTGTGTTCAAATAAAAAGGAAGGATATGTGTGTTTGATTATTTGTGAGAAAACACAGTTCCAACACACACAATGTTAGCTGATAATTCAATGACAATCAAGAAAGAACTAAATGAGAAAAATGTGAACAAAGAAGTGAATCAAATAAATGACAGATGTAAATAATGTAATAGACTCTATTGTATGAAATACATTTTTCAAAACTTTATACAAAAATAAAAGATATTATCTGGAATGTCAGGAATATCATATTTCAGTTAGAACAAGGAATGTTTCCAGTCTAATTAAGTAAGTGTTTTCTGTAAAGGGTACAGAGAGCACCACATTATAAAACTGGCTGGTCTAAAACCCATTAGCCTCACTGTTTCTCAATTACAACAAACACACAGTCCCTAACATTTCAGTCCCTGATAATCTGCTTAATAATAGTAACATTGAACAGATAACAGTATTAGGTTTCATATTTCTTAAGCTACACTGTTGCTTTGGAATATTGACACTGTTGTATGAAGGTTTATATAAAACAACACTTAATATTTTTAAGAAAAATTAGACATTTTTCCTTTAGTTAGAAGCCAACTCTAAATTGGTCAACTATGAGAAAGTGTAGGTACGTGTATAAGTAACGGCTCCAGCTCACTATGATTTGGATGAATGGAAAGATGAATCTGTAATAAAATATACTCATCGCAGTTTATTTTTTAGGTATCCATGCTGATAAATTTGCTTAGACTTTGAAAATAAGCTACTGGACAATTTATTTAAATTACCTTTGCTCAGGTGCTCATCTCTTTGTTTACCCCCAAAATGATCAGCAAAGCAGAATTTCTTCACTTCTTGTTTCTTATAGATAATAACCAACACAGCATGCACACACACCTGCCATATGCAAAACGCCTGTCCTTGTGATGATCTCCGAATGTGTCCCAAAGACGCAGAGAGACACTGACCTCATCCACAACATCACGAGACCGTTCCAACACCTAAGTAAAGAGCAAACATAAAGTACAGAATCATTCAACAAAAACAACCAGTTGTAATCCCAGGTAAGTAAAAGAATCAATCATATTCTAGCATTTACAATTATATTTGCATATGTCTTGGATTTATTTAAGGAGAATAACATTACTAACATCTGACTCAGGACAATATGATCTGAGGTAACTTATGAATTGATTTTATTCAATTACTTATTCCTGAAACTTGTACATTAAAACAAAAAGATACTTTTCACAGACAGGTAACTTAATTTGTGAACAAACACCTTACAATTAACTATTACCTCAGCTACCCCATCTCTTGGAGTATGGTTAAGTCAAACCAATGTGATGTCTCTGTAAATCCTGTTAATGTTTAACATTTTTACTTAAGCAGTAAAAGTTTAAAATTAAGTTGTTCACTTACAAATCAGAATTTTTCATTTCAGGGCAGCAGGTACAAGAAATCGTGCCATCATAGAACATATCCAGAGAATGAAAACTGGGCATTTTAAACTCACAAATCAAGTTTTTAACTTTGGAAGAAAAACAGAATCCTTGATGTAAATCCATGTTAACATAGACAACACATGAGCACTCCTGACTTGCAAAGTGTTTAGTACCAGTAGATTTAGAACTTCTAAATCAGTCTCAGTCCACCTACAGATAACTCCAATCTGTAAAGTGAAATAAACTGCAGGAAATGTTTAATCTAAATTGTGCCTAACTCAGCATGATTCTATTTTTCTTAGTTTTTACTGGGGGAAGTTTTTTTAATCACTTGACCTTCTATTTCAAGGGCAGTCTTCACCATAATCAACCTAAAATTATTATAATCATCTCCCATAGTATTCTCAGTAGGACGTCTTCTAGAACTGGATGAAGCAGACATTTGAGTATAGTCAAACAGTTAAATATACACCAAGAATTCCAATGAATCTTCATTTGACAGAGTGTTAATCCTGACTCCTTGTCAGTAGCACTGCATGCACTTGTACCATGAATATTTTAGTGTCACTAGTCTCAGATAGGAAATGTTACAGAGCTACTTGGTTTTAATTTCCTGTCCTAAAGGCTGCAGTCTTTCTCAAAGGCTGTATCATATCACAGCATCAATCTCAAAAAATTATTTTTTCAGTATTTTCTTTTCTACGTTCTATGGTAATTTAGTTACAGTGCTTATTTACTTAACAGTATAATGGAAGCTGAGGAAGTATGCATGACATTTTGCAGCAGGAACTTTGTATAAACCAGGAGCAGCCAAGCAGACTTTACAACAGTGAGCAGACTAGAATATTGGCTTTCACATTAAAGCAAGTGAGGTAATAAACAGAAAATTGAGGAGTCATCCTGTGCAGGGAGAGGAATGGTAGGGTGTAAGTTTCCAAGTGAAATTAAAAGAATCTGCTTTAATATGTTCAGAATATTTATTTAAAACAGACACTCCTTGTCCGAGTGTGGACTCTGAGCAAGCTTGTGTTTTGTAAAGCAGCTCACATTTTTATCATGAAAACCAACACATAAAGATGAATTTGCATTTGTTTCCTGATAACCAATAGGCTTGTCAGCTTTAGAGACAAATTTGTCAATGTTATACATAAAGTTGTTCAACATGTAAGCCTTGTATCTACTTGATAAATTTTCCCATGAGCATTTTATTAAAATTTTGCCTTGCAACTATGATAAGCATTTTATTTTCTTTTTTGCCATAAGCATCACAATTAAACATTTTGTGTAAATATTTTATTAGTTTAAAAATGTATTATGTCAAGCTAATTTTATTTATTTTAGTATTTTATTGTGAGTGAACAATATCACCACAGAAATTAATTTTGCTAAGAAAAATGAATGGGTTAAACTTGTGGTCTATATTTGCAAAAACACTCTTTATTTATAATTGTACTGAATTGATTTTTATTTATTTATTTATAATTGTACTGAATTTATTAAAATCAAATGACATTCCATACAAGCAAGTCAAGTTTTATAAAACTAGGTTTGAAACTAATCAACCCCCATCCCTGAGAAAGAGAACTAGGCCAACAGAATAAATCTTTAATAGTATGATAAACAGATAGAATAAAAAGGAAAAGAATCAATTACTTCAAATGAAATGCTTATTCGAAAATGTTATTGATTAGATCCTGCAGGGTTTTGAAGATGTTTTGTACAAAATCTCTAAGTGAGAACTGGCTTTTTTCAATTTCAGGTAATATATAACACCAGTTAACCACTGACTTAAAAGCGGTGAATTAGGATTATTCCAGTTGAGCAAGATAAATCTAAGTGACAATAGTGAAGTAAAGGAAATTACAGTTTGTCATTCTCCACTTTAAGTCCATCTGGAAGTACACCAAACACAGCTTTTAGTGGATTAGGAGGGATTGTGACTCCAAAGCAGTCTGAAAGGCATTTGATTTTGGTGGAAAATGATGTTAATTTGGTGCACATCCAAAACATATGGCCCAATGAGGTTGGATCTTGACCTGGAAACATTTTGGACAATTTTAAATGAGACAGATACACTCAATGTATAATTTTAAGTTGAATAATTAATTGTATGCTTTCAGCATATCGAGCTCGAGTGAATTCCGTGCATGGTTGCCTTCTACTCCCTTTCTGAAATGCTGAGTAAGAGATCCTTTTCCCACTGTACTACGGGATTTTTGAAAGAGAGGGGAGGGACTTTAAAAGGTTTTTATATAATGTAGAAATGCATCTTGAGTCCTTAAGATTGATCAATATATTTTCCTAAATAAATAGAGGTTGGTGGGAGGTGAGCAAAATGGGGCAGTGGAGGTAGTGAAAGAAATGTGTTGCTGTAAAGTTAAATTTGGAATGTAATTGTTCGTAGGATGCAAAAATGTTGTCTATGTACAAGTCTCTAAGTGATTTAATCCGAAAGTTTTTCAGACATTAAAAACTGTTTACGTTTGAGAGGGTGGAAAAAGGTGGTTATTGTGCAGAGGTGCCACAAATAGGAAATTCTCTGTCTTGAAGTACATCCTACATTGGTTCCATATTCTGAATGAATGAAGCACAATTAGGTTATATTGTAGCATATTGGCAATAACTTGTACTTATTGGGATACAAAACAAGGAATATAAAGAAGTACTGCAGGATTGTATTTCTATTGCGGACCAAGCCTGTGTATGTTCATTTGTCTCAATGTCCAGATTTTAATAGTTTGTATATTTGCTGCCCTGTAATAAATTTGAAAGTTAGGTAGAACCATGCCACCTTCTGCCTTAGGCTTTTGTAGGATCACCTTTGGATACGTGGTTATGATTGAATCTAACTTCTTAAAAAAATATTTATTCATGTATATTGGAATGTTTTGAAATAGAAAAAGAAGCTTAGGAAGGATATTCATCTTGAAAGTCTTAATTCTTCCAGCTAAAGTGAAATGAAGGGAAGACCATCTATGCAAGTCTTGTTTAACTTTTACCATACAGACAGCAAAATTTTGTTGATAAAGAGCTTTGTTTACTTGTAATGTTTACCTCTAGGGATTTAAACTGATCTGCGATAATAAAAAGTGAAGGTGCCCAATCTAATATCGTGTGCTTGAGAGTTCACTGGAAAGAGCACATTTTTGTGTAAATTAATTATGAGACCAGAAATCTTTTGAAATTATTTTAGTGCGATTAGGACTGAAGGCACAGTATTTTGTGGATCTGATATACAGTATATACAGTAATCCCTCCTCGATCGCGAAGTAGAAACCTTATGTTTGTATGGTTATTTTTATATATTTTAAGCCCTTATAAACTCTCCCACACTGTTAACATTATTAGAGCCCTCTTGACATGAAATAACACCCTTTAGTCAAAATTTTAAACTGTGCTCCATGACAAGACAGAGATGACAGTTCTTTCTCACAATTAAAAGAATGCAAACATATCTTCCTCTTCAAAGAATGCGTGTCAGGAGCAGAGAATGTCAGAGAGAGATTGAGAGAGCGAGAGAAAAGCAAACAATCAAAAAATCAATACGTGCTTTTGCGCTTTTAAGTATGCCGAAGCACCGCGATAAAGCAGCATTTTTTAGAGGAGTGTCCGTATCCTCTAGGCAAACAGCCTCTGTGCAAACAGCCCCTCTGTTCACACCCCCTCCGTCAGGCAGAAAGAATGAGAGAGACAGAGAAAAACAATCAAGCACCGCGTGGGAAGCATATCGTAGATCATTAAGGAGTTTTATTTAATATGTAATACATGCTCTGATTGGGTGGCTTCTAAGCCATCCGCCAATAGTGTCCCTTGTATGAAATCAACTGGGCAAACAAACTGAGGAAGCATGTACCATAAATTAAAAGACCCATTGTCCGCAGAAATCCGTGAACCTGTGAAAAATCCGTGATATATATTTAGATATGCTTACATTTACAATCCGCGATGGAGTGAAGCCGCGAAAGTCGAAGCGCGATATAGCGAGGGATCACTGTACTACCATATCATCTGCATATAGTGAAATTTTCTGTTCAAGTCCTTCCTTGATAGTTCACTTTATCTCATAAGCATTTCGACAGCCAGTGGCTCAATAGCGATTGCAAAAAGCAGTGGTGACCAGAGGCATCCTTGTCTATTACCACGCTCTAGTTTGGAAGATTCTGAAAAAATGCTGTTAATACAAACTGAAGCTTCTGGACAGTTATAGAGTTTGATCCATGCACAAATGTTCGGGCCAAACTCAAATTTCTCCAATGTAGTGAAAAGGTAGTTCCATTCTACCATATAAAATGTTTTTTTTGCATCTAATGATAATCTCATCCCCGGGGTATTAGACTTTATGAGTGAATATATTACATTAAATAGGTGTCGAAGATTGGAAACTAAGTGCCTTTAATAAATCCAGTTTGGTCTTGTGATATTACCGAAGGAAGCACTTTCTCAATCCTTCTAGCTAGGACTTTAGAGTATCTTGACATCATTATTCAGAAGTGAGACTGGTCTGTATGATGCACATTGTAATAAGTCTTTATTTTGCTTAGGCAAAATGGTAATTAATGCTTGAAGAAAAGTTTGAGGTAGAATTTTGTTGTCTCTAGCTTCTGTAAATTTTGCTAATAAGAGAGGAGCTAACTTAACTGATAATTTTTTATAAAATTTGGCAAGGTAGCCATCAGGGCCTCTGGCTTTCCCACTATGAAGTAAGTTTATAGCATCTAGTAAATATGATAGTGCCAATTCCACTGCACTGAGAGTACCTAGCGGTGGCATCTGTAATGTATCCAGAAACACATTAGATTGTGTTTTGTTGTCTTTAAACTGAGTAGAATATAAGTAGTAGTAGTCACTTTAATATAGAACATAAGGCTTCTACACACCTGGTTATGGAGGAGCATAGTTTAATTTTTTTAAAGAATAAAGAAAAAGAAAACAAAATCAGCATTGGAATTTGCCAATTCTAGTAACATGATATTAGTCATTGATTTTGACCCTAAAAAAACTGATCAGAGCATCCCTCAAAGAAAATACAGACAACTAGGGGGCTTTGCCCCCTGCTCGCTTCGCTCACCAACCCCCGTATTTGGTTTTCTGGATACACACTTGTAAGATTTTTTTTTCTTTGAATTGTTGCTATTTCATTAGTTTCACTTTTATTTCAGAACTTCTGTAAAAAAAATATTTGGAATCTTTTGTGTCCCAATATGCTGAATCTTTTAAATGTAGTCTGTGAGACTTTTGTTTAATGACTTTGTACCATAATTTAGGATAGGTTTCTCTGTTTGGAATTTTAGCACAGACAAAATGATCCACATCATCAGCAGTTAATAATTTTTTTTGCAAAACAACAAATAAATGCATGTGAATTAAACCCCGTTTTTGAAATTCTCTGACTTAAAACGAATTTCATTTTGTTTGCATCAATGCGATCTGTACTTTTTTTTTTGATACTGTAGCAACTGACGTAATAAAGTGTCACAAAAGTTCTACTTTAACAATCGCCGACTGTGTAACCCCAAACACAACTTTCTAGCACCCTCTCCAACCCTCCTCCCACGGGTCTCGCCTCCCCCTTACTGCATCAATCAGCACCCAGCTATAAGTCTTCTGTGCTGTACTCTGCCCTCCCTCAATTGGACCTAACAGTCACTTAAAACAAAAAAGGCTTCAGCTTGGCTGAGATGCTACAATACTTTCGAATTTTACTGCTTTCATATTCTGTACCTTTCTCTGCATATGTATCGTGCCTTGGGGTCTCTTTTCTCCGCGCTGTTCTTTCTTCTTTGCTGAGAGCACAGTATCTGTGTGTGCCACGTGACTTTACATGACTGAATATTTTGCTGGCTGTCCATGTTCTTATTTGATAAGAAGTGCGTGTCTTGCAAGAATCTTATGTTCCATGTCCCCGCGAGACTGCCCTGGGACAATCTCTTGGCATCAAGTCTCATGTTTACAGTCCCCGCGAAATGCTCCGTGGCCAGTCTTTTTTTGTCTCGCGGGTCTTTTAAATGTCTTCCGAGAACTTCCGATCACGTATCGTCGCCTTGCTTTTCCATTCCAGGATTTTTTTTATATATAGAGAGATATTCATCTCCTTTCACTTCAGTTTTGATGAGCTACATTGTGGCAATATGTATAGCAAAACACAATATGCTGTGATCTCACAATTCCTGGACTGAATCTTATCAAACAAATTCTAATACACAACATGTAACAAAGAATTTAAAGAGTAAAGAAATTTAAAAATATAAAAAGTCTGTATAAAAAAAATTGTTCAATTCTAATAAAATTGGTGATCGGTTTTTGTCCTAGAAAAACTTAATCAGAGCAACCCTAGCATCAAAAAGCAATTTCCAAAAATAAAATAAAACAAACACAGTTCCCTTACCTCTTGACACACTCGATACTGGTCAATTGCCCAGACAGTAGGCACATGGGTGGCAAGCAGTTGGTACTGGGTGAGGGTGGCATTACAGGCTCTTGCACAAATCAGTCGTGTCTTCCCCACAGCATTATCTCCAACCACCACACATTTTAGTGTCTCAACATTTGGTCTCTCATAGTCTGTATCTATATCCATGGAGAGCTGCCTTAAGGAAAACCAAGATAAAACAGATGAATTTGGTCACTATCCATGTTTAAAGCACATTGTTTTAATACTGTACATTAATCCAGCCTCCAACATGTGGGTACTGACAAAGTCTGTTAAGTGTCTTGATCCTAGTTAAAATAATTACAAGAAATGGAACAGCTTTCAAGTTTTGACATACTATACATGTACCACAAAATTGAGAAAATGCCCATCCACTATAAAAACCACACAAAGATTTATCAGGAGGCTAGGAATAAGCTTATTACTATCACCTGTTTGAATTAAATATTCTGAGGAATCAATCTAAATGGAAATTGTATTACAGTACATATTAAAATTAATAAGAGGATTAATAGGGCATCATCATTATCAAGAAAGATTCTCACAGTTCTGCGCACAGAAGCTCAGTATGGTATCATTGGATGTGTATCTATTCATCAAGGAGAATGAGAAACTTCCAACGAGTAAAGACCATTCCATCCATATTGCAGGCCTATCTAGCAAAGCAGTTAGGGAGAAATTCAAGTTCTTAAATGATGGCAGGGATTAATCTCAAAATCCTTTCTTTTTTTTCTCCTAATTAAACAATCAGAAACTACGAACATTGGTTGTGACAAAGGTATATTGTCTATGGTTTTTACATTTTTTATCTACATTCATGACAACTGATACCAACACAACTAAGCCTCCCTATTGTGCTTACACTAGAAAGCAGTGCCTAAAAGCAATATTAACTATGAAAATCCTCTAACCAAGATGACTCATATTTTTAACATTTTTATGTTATCAAATTTTCAAGCTGGATTTTAGCTACTTTTCTAAATGTGTCACTCTAGACACTCCACGCTCAGCAATCATTTAATAACTGGTATTAGAAAATATTAATTTATACAGTTATAATAGGGAGATGCACCTCTCCATCAGCATCTTTTATTTTGTAAAGTGTTGATCAGCACAAGCAGCAAGCAGCCTGCTATCTCATTCCACAAAATTTTATTCTCAACATTGTACCCTAACCCGATTACTTTTTTTATGGTTATATTCTTGAATAAAAGCACACTTGTTTTGTTATATATGTACGTTTTGCGAACGTGTTAATTTGATATTTGGACTTCAGTCTTCACACATTATACACTTCATGTCTACATTTTGTCCATTATTACTAAAATATGAAAAACGCTTCTTTCTTAGTTATGTGTTCAACAATTCCTGCCTTGCATTTTATCCTACATTTACACAGATCATTGAAGACACTGACATAATATTTACCCTATACAACTCCACGCATCTCAGACACAGATAAGAAGCCTTGGCTTCAGCTGGGAGAACTTTTCGCCCGAGTTGAGCTCCGTCAAGGTTGGGGATTTGATAGCAGGCTGCTTGCTGCTTGCTGCTTGTGCTGATTGACACATTTACAAAACAAAAGACGCTGATGGAGGGGTGCGAAGGAATTTAAGGTGGGCCGGGATTACGTGTTTTTTCGTAGGCTTCGGGGATTCCAGTGTTAAAACATTTGAGTCTGAAAAATTTGTCAACGCTTTTCAATGGAAGTTGTTGAAATTTTAAAACTATGAACAAGGAGTTCTATTCAAGATAGCTCAACAAAAACTAAACTTTTAAGTGTGCCAAATTTCAATAAAATTGGTTTACTGGAAGTTCAGTTGTTTCATTCAGAAATGCAGGTGGACAGACATAACAGTATGTGTTAATTGCATTAGATGCAAAAACAACTTTTAAGTCTAGATACAGTCAGACTCATCTATATGAAAGGTATCAGGTCTAGAATCACAACTGTAAATCAAGAAGAGTTTATCTTTACTCTAAAATTGTCCAGCAGGAAAAAGATGAGGCAGGTGCTGAGAAATTCAAAAGGCCTAGCTGGGTTTCTGAATAGTCAATTTGTATCTGGTCACCTTAATATGAGTTACTGGGAGTAAAACTTGGTTGTTTTAATGTAACAGTTATGCAAAGTATTAGTTCATTTCAAGACAAACAATTGAGCATAATGATACTTCTTATTCAGTACAATTATTGGGAAACTTCAGTGCAAAAGTGAGAAATATCAAAGAAATCTGGAGGTGTGTCAGTAGAAGGTACAGTCTCCCTGATTTAAATTCCAAGTACCAAATTGCAATTGTATTTCAGTGTTCCCATATCTGAACAGATATCTGTTCATAATTATTTTTGAGACCAGAGAACTTTGGATCAAATGTCATTGACTAAACTCTACAGTTTCAGTCACTCCGAGAAAAAGAGGTACTGTGCTGTCATCTGATGACTTTCAACAGAGTATGTTCTAGACACATCTGGAATACCCAATTGTATAGTAAGAATGTTTGTTATTGGAATTTCTGCTTAGGACGATTTAAAACCACGCCTCTAAGTTACTCTTACCTATTCTAACATTATGGGGAAATAAACAAGATCCATTCAGAAAACCTAACTGCATTTTCAGGCTACTGGGTGTGGTACATCCAATCATACATGGTATATCACAAGTAAAAGGCCTAGATGCACCAGGGAAAGAAGGAGAGAGGAATACCCCAAGCAGATCTGCACCCAGACAGTAGCACACAAGCAACTCCACGTACAGTCATATGAAAAAGTTTGGGAACCCCACTTAATTCTTTGGATTTTTGTTTATCATTGGCTGAGTTTTCACAAGTAGCAACTTCCTTTTAATATATGACATGCCTTATGGAAACAGTAATATTTCAGCAGTGACATTAAGTTTATTAGATTAACAGAAAATATGCAATATGCATAACAAAATTAGACAGTTGCATAAATTTGGGCACCCCAACAGAGATATTACATCCATACTCCTCCTTTTGCAAATATAACAGCCTCTAGATGCCTCCTATAGCCTTTGATGAGTGTCTGGATTCTGGATGGAGGTATTTTTGACCATTCTTTCATACAAAATCTCTCCAGTTCAGTTAAATTTGATGGCTGCCGAGCATGGACAGCCTGCTTCAAATCATCCCATAGATTTTCGATGATATTCATGTCAGGGGACAGTGACAGCCATTCCGAAACATTGTACTTCTCCCTCTGCATGAATGTCTTTGTAGATTTCAAACTGTGTTTTGAAGTCATTGTCTTGTTGGTATATCCAACCCTTGCATAACTTCAACTTTGTGACTGATGCTTGAACACTATCCTGAAGTATTTGTTGATGCTGGGTTGAATTCATCTGACCCTCGACTTTAACAATGGCCCCAGTCCCTGAACTAGCCAAACAGCCCCACAGTATGATGGAACCTCCACCAAATTTGACAGTAGGTAGCCGTTGTTTTTCTTGGAATGCGGTGATCTTCTTCCGCCATGCAAAGCGTTTTCTGTTATGACCAAATAACTCAATTTTAGCCTCATCAGTCCAAAGCACTTTATTCCAAAATTAATCTGGCTTGTCTAAATAAGCATTTGTATACAACAAGCAACTCTGTTTGTGGCGTGAGTGCAGAAAGGGCTTCCTTCTCATCACCCTGCCATACAGATGTTCTTTGTGCAAATTGCGTTGAATTGTAGAACAATGTACAGATACACCATCTGCAGCAAGATGTTCTTGCAGTTCTTTGGAGGTGATCTGTGGGTTGTCTGTAACCATTCTCACAATCCTGCGCATATGCTACTCCTGTATTTTTCTTGGCCTGCCAGAGCTGGGTTTAACAACAACTGTGCCTGTGGCCATTCCTTACAGTTGAAACTAACAGTTTAAACCTCTGTGATAGCTTTTTGTAGCCTTACCCTAAACCATGATACTGCACAATCTTTGTTTTCAGATCTTTTGAGAGCTGCTTTGAGGATCCCATGCTGTCACTCTCCAGAGGAGAGTCAAAGGGAAGCACAACTTGCAATTGACCACCTTAAATACATTTTCTCATTACTGGACACACCTGTCTATGAAGTTCAAGGCTTAACGAGTTAATCCAACCAATTTGGTGTTGCAAGTAATCAGTATTGAGCAGTTACACGAATTCAAATCAGCAAAATTACAAGGGTACCCAAATTTTTGCACAGCCAGTTTTTCACATTTAATTTAATTTCATACAACTAAATACTGCTTCACTAAAAACCTCTGTTCAGAAAACACCCCAGTACTCAGATGTTCCTAGGAAATGAAAGACATACCACTGTTATCTTTTGTTGAAAGTAAATTATTATGCAGGCTGAGAGGGGTTGCTAAACTTTTTCATAGGACTGTATGTCAAATGTATCTAACTAATGGATCAAGAGATGACTAGCAGGACTATAAAACCTACAGGTTGGCAGATGGCCTTGATAAAGAGAGACAGACAGGGAGACTGAGTGCTTACCACTCCAAGGCACTAAAAGGGCAATTAACTGCAAAGGCTGACAAAGTAGGACAGTTGTATTTAGTTTGTGTTTATTTGTACTTTTTGTTCAGCCTTATGCAATACTTCCTTTAAACCAAAGGGTCTTAAACTTTATTACTGAGGTATGTAGCTGTAGTTGTCAACAAGCTAAGTTGGATGCATAATAAGAAATCAACATGTTCCCTTGAAGAAGACACTAAATGTTAGCCCTACAAATAAAATGCATACTATACGTTTACCTGGTAATAATATCATGAATTGTTTATTAATTTTTGAACTGAAATCACTGTAAAAACAACAATGAAGAAGACCAGTGAAGAAACAGAAATTAGGAAACCTCAATTAGTAAAAATGAACCTACCCTCTATACTTTACCTGAACAGGTTTAGAAATAAAATTTACTTTTCATAAATTACAAGTGCTTACATTAGTGAGCTTCGGATAAATGCTAGACAAGATTCATTATTTATAGCCAGGAGCCAGGAGTCAGGGGAGTGATGGCCCAAGATGTGATTGCAGATTACTGTCCATGAGACATGCATAAAAACGTGACTTAATTTGGTACTTTACCTAGAAAGTATGCTCAAGTATAATGAGGGTTGCCAAAGACATCAATTATGTGCAGCACCAGTAAACTGAATTGCCATCTTCATACTGTTAACACTTATTGTGCATGCAGCTCACTTTACCCTTTAATTTTCTGACTCTCATATTTAGAATACACCACCTCTTGATCAATGTTACTTTTCTCTTCATATTTCACCTCCTAATCATCTGTCGTTAGCAGTTCATGCATGGTGTGTCCGTGTAAGACAACTAAACAATCAGAAGTACTAATGTGGCATGGTAAAATGTCTTAAAAAATGATTTGATTGACACATAAATCGGTGAAGATTACAAAAACTTTAAATATAACACGGTGTTAAAAATCTGCAAAGCATAAATGCTTGAAATAATTGCCAATGCAAATGACTAGTCAATAACATCCTTGTCTGGTCCTCATGATTAATTGAGGCAGGTAGGAGATTATATACCTCTGTTATAGACTCTTTACCATTCATTTGGTAAATGAAGAAGTATAAGGGAAGTACAGTATAAGGAAAGTGATCTCTTTTCAAATAATAAATTCTCACTAAAAATGTTCCAAACCAGCACATATCTAAACTGAACATTTCTATCTTCCAGGAGAAACCTCCATACAAGCCAAGCTGAATTAATTTCATTTGAGGATTTAAGAAGGATGAAGATGACAGGAGGAAGAAAAATAGAAATGACACATTGGCAAAATTAGTTATGTCGATATGTTGCTATTAAGAATTTATGAAAAGCATTTAAAGATGTTGTAAGAACAGTTCATTGAAGATATAACAACCCATATATCCAAAACTAGATCACTAGAGACTAAATATAATTTAGTATGTGTCCAAAAAAAATGAACTTGAATTATATGATAAGCCCCATGTTTTATTTAAAACCTGGGAAACACTTAAGAATAAGATAACTCAAAACCACCGATTACAAACACTCATAAATGACCACTAGATATCACTGATGTGTACGATTATCAGAAGGAATGTTTTTAACACTAGAATTACCAGAGCCTATGGAAAAAACTCGTAGATCCGTTCCACCTTAAATCGCTTCGCACCTCTCCATCAGAGTCTTTTGTCCTGTAAATGTGTCGATAAGCAGCAAGTAGTCTGCTATCACTTGCACAGTTTTCTCAGCTCAAGTCTGTTTACCTGCATGTCAGTTACTTAAGAGTTGTATAGAGTAAGAAGTCAAGCAAAATGAAACCTTTAAGAAAAACTATATCGTTATTTGGAACACTTGAATTTCACGTGTGTTCCGTGTCTACAATGATCTATGTAAACACATCGTTAAAACGGAAACGTTTTTCATGTTTTAGTAATAATTGACAAAATGTAGACATGAAGTGTATAATGTGTGAAGCCTGTAGTCCAAATGTCAAAGAAACACTTTCACAAAAGGTACAAATATAAACAGAACAAGTGCGCTTCTATTCAAGAATATAATTGCAGAAAAAGAACCTGCATTTGGGTGCGACATTGCAAAGCATTTGCTACGACCGCTTCGGTGGCACAACGATATCAACTGTTAATCAAAACTTCACGGGTTTGACCTCGGACGAGGTTGTTTTGAGAAGTGAGCTGCTCTTATCTATACTAATAAAAGGCAAAGCCCTCACTCACTCACTGACTCACTCACTGACTCATCACTAATTCTCCAACTTCCCGTGTAGGTAGAAGGCTGAAATTTGGCAGGCTTATTCCTTACAGCTTACTTACAAAAGTTGGGCAGGTTTCATTTCGAAATTCTACGCATAAGGGTCATAACTGGAAGCTATTTTTCCCCATATAATGTAATGGAGTCTTGAGTTGGAGATGGCCGTGGGGGGCGGAGTTTCGTGTGACATCATCACGCCTCCTACGTAAGTATGTAGATAACAAGGAAGAACTCCAAACAGCGATCAGCACAAAACGCCATTTCACAATTGAGAAGGCAGAAAAACATTATTAACACTAGAATTACCAGAGCCTACGAAAAAACTCGTAATTCCGTCCCACCTTAAACTGCTTCTTAAATCCCTTCACACCTCTCCGCCAGCGTCCTTTGTTCTCTAAATGTGCTGATAAAGAGAAGCTAGGAGCAGCCGGCTATTCCATCCCCCACCAATTTAGAACGTGCACGAACTTCTCTCAGCTCATGCCTTGATTGAGTATCTGGGAGTGAAGTGGAGTTTTAGAGTGAAATAATAGATCGTTGTTTGGAACACACGCATTTCATGTCTGTTCCGTTTCTACAGTAATCTGTGTCAACACATTGTTAAAACAGAAACTTTTTTTATATTCTAGTAGTAGATGACAAAATGTAGGCATAAACTATATAATGTATGAAGCCTGAAGTCCAAATAGCAAAGAAACATTTTCACAAGAATAACACAATTGCACTTTTATTCAAACATATAACTGCAGAAACAAAAAGCCGCCTTAACATGCGACATTGACACCAGTTTACTGTAACTGACTCCGTGGTTCAATAGATTCAGCCCCGCTTGGAATCAAGGGTCACGGGTTCGATCCTGCGCCCCTCCGTTTTGAGAAGTAAACTGCTCTTAGTCTTACTGTTTTAGAATAAAAGCATACATTTGATTTCAGTCTGTAACAGCCGTGCAATTTATGATCTTTGTAAAGGTTAGCTTTTTTTTTTTTAATTCACTTTTCATTCTCTCAGTCGCGTTCAGAATCAATCCATACAACCCCATCTGACACGGCTGTTTTCACTAAAGACGCTATAGCTCTGCAGTGTACCACGATGCATACTAACGCTACCCATGGTTCTGACACACAAACGCTGGCGAAGCTGCCTTCTTCGTGTCTCACCGTCACTTGCTTTTCTTTTTATTCAGTTTTATTGAGTGTTCCTGCCAGTCCCGCATGTTGCTGTATGCTTTTTCTTTTGTACTCCAGGACATGCAGAGGAAAGAATGGTAAAGACCAGTAACTTCGGTCGCTATATGCAATCATCAGACACTCCCCATCTGCCCGTGTCACTCAAACACAGTGACATATATTGGTGTAAAAGTATAACAAAAGTGCACTTTTATTCAAGTGCACTTTTTCCATCGCCTTTTCCTGTAAGAAGCAGTGTACACACTTCTTTCTATGCTGTGGTTTCTATTACACACCTGAAAGAAAGAGACAATATATGTGAAAATATAATCGCACTAATGCAATATTATTTGAAAACGAACAGCGTCAGATCGGGTGTGAATTTATGCAGGAACTGGAAATTCTCTGATGCGGGACCTTCCCCCAGGGAAGAAAGTACAGTGTCAGGTGCTCATTCAGTGTAATAGAAACCATAGCACAGAGAGGTGTGTACACTGCAACAAGTACACGTGTCGTAAATGTAGGAAGGACGGTCCTTGGGTGTGTGGGAACTGTTAATATTTGAATGTGATGATTTTATATAGCACGGAATGAAAATCTGCACTTCTTAGCATTGCACCATGCAAGATGTCGTATCAATCGCCTACTGTAACTTGCTTTCTTTTTTCTTCGGTTATACAGGTAGTTTTGAATAAAAGTGCACTTGTTTTGTTTGCGAAATGAAGTGTCTCGTGCACTTTTCGTGGCATTACACGTGTATTTTTTGAGCATGCCCGTTTGAGCAGTATAAAAAGTATTGAAAAGTATAACAAAACAACGGGCAGATGGGGAGTGTCTGATGATTGCATATAGCGCCGAATTTACAGCTCTTTACTATTCTCTCCTCTGCGTGCCCTGGAGTACAAAAGAAACAGAATACAGATGCGCTATAGCTCTGTGCTGTACCACGATGCATACTAACGCCCCCCCACCCGGTTCTGACACACAGACGCTGGCGAAGCTGCCTTCTTCGTATCTCACCGTCATTTGATTTTCTTTTTATTCAGTTTTATTGAGTGTTCCTGCCAGTCCCCGCATGTTGCTGTATGCTGGATATGTTCACATGTATTGTCTCTTTCTTTCAGGTGTGTAATAGAAACCACAGCATAGAGAGAAGTGTGTACACTGCTTCTTACAGGAAAAGGCGATGGAAAAAGTGCACTTGAATAAAAGAGCAGTATAGTTGCATTAGATGCGTTAGATATAGATGCAGTATAGATGCAGTATAGACGCAGTATAGACGCGTTAGTATGCATCGTGGTACACTGCAGAGCTATAGCACGTCTTTAGTGAAAACAGCCGTGTCAGATGGGGTTATATGGATTGATTCTGAACGCGACTGAGAGAGTGAAAAGTGAATTAAAAAAAAAAAAAAAAGCTAACCTTTACAAAGATCATAAATTGCACCGGATGTTACAGACTGAAATCAAATGTATGCTTTTATTCTAAAACAGTAAGACTAAGAGCAGTTTACTTCTCAAAACGGAGGGGCGCAGGATCGAACCCGCCCCCCTTGATTCGCAAGCGGGGCTGAATCTATCGAACCACGGAGTCAGTTACAGTAAACTGGTGTCAATGTCGCATGTTAAGGCGGCTTTTTGTTTCTGCAGTTATATGTTTGAATAAAAGTGCAATTGTGTTATTCTTGTGAAAATGTTTCTTTGCTATTTGGACTTCAGGCTTCATACATTATATAGTTTATACCTACATTTTGTCATCTACTACTAGAATATAAAAAAAGTTTCTGTTTTAACAATGTGTTGACACAGATTACTGTAGAAACGGAACAGACATGAAATGCGTGTTCCAAACAACGATCTATTATTTCACTCTAAAACTCCACTTCACTCCCAGATACTCAATCAAGGCATGAGCTGAGAGAAGTTCATGCACGTTCTAAATTGGTGGGGGGATGGAATAGCCAGCTGCTCTTTATCAGCACATTTAGAAGACAAAGGGCGCTATGGAGAGGTGTGAAGGGATTTAAGAAGCAGTTTAAGGTGGGACGGAATTACGAGTTTTTTCGTAGGCTCTGGTAATTCTAGTGTTAAGCAAATGATGCATACAAGCATATTCATAAGTACAGCTACTGCGGAAACAAAGCACGGCGTGAACCGTAAGTTTATATTAAGTTCATAGACAGGCTGCCACTAGCGTTTGTAATTTAGTGCCTGCCCATATAAGGCCGCCCATCAGCGCAATCCAATACAAACACTGCCGTAAATATTCACGGGTGAAGGACTGTGCTTATGCAGAGGAAGATGAGATGGTCAGTGTGGTGTTTGGCACAAACTCATTGAAACTGCGAGAGAAACTTTTAAGTGCTGGGTCTTAGCTGACATTACACGAGATGGCACCAGTACAGCTGGGAACCTTCGATGCAAGAACACCAAGCTGCTCACGGAACTGACGCAATGCAGACAAAAGCAACAGTTCCAAAGAGTGCTGAACAAAACCGAATTACACAATTGAGAAGGCAGCAAAAAATATGAAGCGCCTTATACATACAATCATATTCATAAGTGCAGCTACTGCGAAACAAAGCACACGGTGGAAAAAGTGAATGTCCTGCTAAAGGAAGACAGTGTAAAAAAACCGTGCATGCAGTTTGTCACATCACAGATAAAAGGAAGACGAGCTGTTTATTGATGCAGTAAGGAACTAATCGATGAATGAAACCTCTTATCTTTACAACGATTGACAAACACGGAATGTAACTTGAACACATCCTACAAATACGAGCCTGATTGAAAGAAATAATGATAATCAAATCCTTGATGACAGCAACATTCAATAACACTCACAAAACAATTACTGTATATTGACAATCATGTTACGCTATTTTTAAAATGTTCCCTTTTCTTTTCATAACTTCTACTTCTCCACTGCGACACGGGTATATATATATAAATGTATATATATACCCGATCTACAATACATACTTTAGCATAGACAAGCCACACGCTGTGGCTAATTGTAGAGTCTTCGCCTCTAACGCCGACATTCGAGGTTCGATTCCCGAGAGGGGTGTACTGACTATGTACGCGCTACCTGATTCATTTTACCTTCGATCTCCTTGGTTTGGGACGTATGAAAAATATTAGGTTAACGCAGAATCATGTTACGCTATTTTTAAAATTTTCCTTTCTTAGCACAAGCACAGCTGAGAAGCTTCGATGCATGTACTCCATAACGTTAAAAATAACGATTTAATCACACTTTCAATTCCAAGCAAACGGAACTTTTGTCAATGCATGATTTCCTGGTACATCCATTACACTGATGCACACATCACAGCTACAAAAATGTTAGAGTCGGAATAAAGCGCGCTCCTACGACTGATCATTTCGACTACCCGAAATAAGCCTTGATAAAAGCATGGTTTTGTGCACACTGAAAAGCAAGCAAAATTAGATGCATTACAGAAAGCGGACTTTGTGGCTCTTACTGGGGATCATTGGACTTCCGTGACCGTTAGTAATTCTAAATACATCTAATTACAAAATGTTCAATGATCACACTGTTTTAGCCTAATGTACAAAATAATTTTGGCTAATGTTACTCAGAGTTTAAAGAGTAAGCTGGTCAAATTACCTTTTATGTTTCTGACTTATTTTTTAAGAAGAAAACTGCACTTTATGGTGAAATTTTGGTTATTATTATTTAAAGACAATACTATTCTGAAAATGTACTTAAAGTACTTAAACTACCACTTTATTTTTAAGTCTGCCCAATTTTAACCAGGGATGATATTTTTGTTTCTGTTTTGAATTCAAATGCAGTTTAAAAGCTTTTTTTCAGAAATTAAAACAGCTTCAGTTTACAATATTCATGTCCATGTCTATTATTTGATTCTGTCGCCCACTAAAACCGTTTTAAATTAAAAAAAAACATTTGCGATTTGGGGCAAATTTACGTGTGATTACATACGATTAATCAAGATTAATTCTTACACAGCCTCTAATTAATTGGATTAATTTTTTAATCGAGTCCCACCTAATATATATATATATATGTAGATATATATATATATATATATAGATTTGTATATGTTGTATATACAGTATGTATATATGTGTGTGTGTATATATACAGTATGTGTATATATGTATATGTATATATGTATGTGTGTATATGTATATATATAACTGTATATATATGTGTATAGATGTGTATATATATATATATTTATATATTTATATATATGTTTATATATGTGTCTGTGTGTGTGTATATATATATATATATATATATATATATATATATATATATATATGCCAGCAACACTCATGACAATGACAAAACAATTACATTGTCAATCATGTTACGTTATTATTAAAATGTTTCCTTTTCTTTTTACTTCTCCGCTGCCAATCGCAGGTATTTTGCTATATATCTATACTAATAAAAGGCAAAGCCCTCACTCACTCACTCACTCACTCACTGACTCACTCACTCACTCACTGACTCATCACTAATTCTCCAACTTCCCGTGTGGGTGGAAGGCTGAAATTTGGCAGGTTCATTCCTTACAGCTTCCTTACAAAAGTTGGGCAGGTTTTATATCGAAATTCTACGCGTAATGGTCATAACTGGAAGCTGTTTTTCTCCATTTACTGTAATGGAGATGAGCTTGAACGCCGTGGGGCGGAGTTTCGTGTGACATCATCACGCCTCACGTAATCACGCAGTACATAGAAAACCAGGAAGACCTCCAAAAGCGCTGAAGAAAACATGCATTATATAATTGAGAAGGCAGCGAAACAATAAGAAGCGGCGAGTGACATATACAACCATATTCATGAGTTCTGCTACTGAAACAAAGCACGATGTAAACCTACACTTTAAATTAAGTTCATAGACAGGCTGCGCTGGCGTTTGTAATTTAGTGCCTGCCCATATAAGGCCGTCCGTCAGCGCAATCCAATAGCAAACTCCACTAAATATTCACGGGTGAAGGACTGTGCTTATGCAGAGGAAGATGAGATGGTCAGGGTGGTGTTTGACACAAACTCAGCGAAACTGCGAGAGAAAGTTTTAAGTGCCAGGACTAAGGTAACATTAAATACAGCCATGGACATAGCACGAGATGGCACCAGCACAGCTGGGAACCTTCGATGCATGTACACCGAGCGGCTCACGGAACTGACGCGTGCACAGATAAAAGCAACAGTTCCAAAGAGCTGAACAAAACTGAATTACACAATTGAAAAGGCAGCAAAAATATGAAGCGTCTGATACATACAAGCATATTCATAAATCCAGCTACTGCGCAAAAACAAAGCACATGGTGGAAAAAGTCAATGTCCCGCTAAAGGAAGACAGTGTAAAAAACCCGTGCATGCAGTGTGTCAGGTCTCAGATAAAGAAGAAGACGAGCTGTTTATTGATGCAGTAAGAAACGAATCGATGAATGAAACCTGTCATCTTTACAACGATTGACAAACACGGAATGTAACTTGAACACAACACATCCTACAAATACGAACCTGATTGAAAGAAATAATGATAATCAAATCCTTGATGACAGCAACACTCAGTAACACTCACAAAACAAATACTGTATATTGACAGTCATGTTACGTTATTTTTAAAATGTTCCCTTTTCTTTTCTAGCTTTTTAACACACTACTTCTCGCTGATACACGGGTATATATATATGTATATATATATCCCGATCTACATACTCGAATAATGGATACTTTATTCGCCATCAATGATTGTTTTGGTAAAGCCATACTCAGTGTATTCATTAGATGAACGGTAAAAAAGTAAGAGCGAGGGGAGGATGACTTATTGAGGCATGCAGGCTGTAGTGCGCGTCAACTCTATCTGAATTGCGCGATCACATTTGAAAAATATATCTTTTCAAGTTCTATTTAGTCCATATGTGTCAAACTCAAGGGCAGGGCCACATCCGCCCGGCGTAATTATATCCGCCCGAGATCATTTTATATACTGTATTATTGTTATTAATGGCCCGGGTATATGAAGCGCTGGTAACACAATAAACTACAGATCCCATAATGCAGCGCTTCAGCTGCCTTGCCAACACTTACGCGTTAATCAAGTCTAGCTTATGATGCTGCAAGTTATTGCGAAGCTAGCTCACACGATGCTGAAGAGAAAAGTTGATTCTGAAAATAGAGCCTTTAAAACCGATGGGAGGCTGAGTATATGTTTACTGAACCCGTGTGTCTCATTTGTGGAGCTAATGTGGCTGTAATTACAGAATTTAATCTAAGACGGCACTATGAGACAAAACATCAGGGTAACCTGAAAGACCTGAATGCAATGCAGAAGATACAGAAAGCAGAAGAATTAAATAAGAATCTGACACTTCAGCGGACGTTTTACCCGTGCACAATCACAAAGTGATTTCAAGTGAAGCTGCTTTTATGGGAGACACAAATGCACCAGTGCAACTTGCCCCACTTTCCCTGTTGCCAAGTAATGTTAAACCAAGTCGTCACTACGGTGTTCCCAAATACGCACTTTGCTGATAAACTGAGCGCACTGAGTTTGCACGGCGCTTTGGTGACTTTGAAGAACAAAAAAAGTCCGTCTACATGCGGCTCGAACCTTGTGCATGTTTGGTAGCACATATCTGTGTGAGAAGCTCTTCTCAGTGATAAAGACTAACAAAACAGCACACAGGAGTCGCCTCACTGATGAGCACCTGCAATCCATCCTGAGAATCTCCACAACACAGAACCTCACACCAAACAGAAACGAACCTGTGCCAAAAAGATGCCAGGCGTCCAGCTCTAAAATGACATATGAGCAAAGACAACTGAATGATTTGATTTGTTATTGCTGAAAGGAACACATTTTATTTATATTTCCAGGTTTTGTTATGCAGCATGTTCATATTTGAATTTGTATAATTTTGACAGGATATATTTTTATGGAGAGCAAAATCTTTTGGGATATTTAAAATCTAAGCTTATTTTTTATATAAAATTACATAAGAGTAAAGAAATTTGAATGTTTGTTCTTTTAACGTTTACTGTATTTCTAACTTGTATAATTTAGACAGGATATATTTTTATGGAGAGCAAAATATTATAAGTTGTTTAAGGTTTGAGTTGATTTATTCAAATAATATTCCTGTCTGTTTTACCATTCCTACCAAAGATATTTCTGTCGACTAAATAAAAATTCCTTCTATTTAAAATTTAAATAGAACTTGAACAAATACGATAGTTCATAATATCCACGCAGACTTGCACGTAAGAGCGGGAGTTATCCGTTTTAACAAGCAGCGTATTGCACTGATAAGAAATAGCTGTGTGTGTATATATGTGTGTGTATGTGTGTATGTATATGTATATATGTAGATATATATGTATGTATATATATGTGTATATGTATAGATATGTATATATATATATGTTTGTGTGTGTGTGCAAATATATATGACAGCAATACTTATCACTCACAACAGTGACAAAACAATTACATTGACAATCATGTTATGTTATTTTCAAAATGTTTCCTTTTCTTTTTCATTGCTTCTTTAACACACTACTTCTCCGCTGCGAAGCGCGGGTATTTTGCTAGTTCTTACTATTTTAGAATAAAAAACATACATTTGATTCCAGTCTGTAACAGCTGGTGTAAATTTCTGATACTTGTAAAGGTTAGCTTTGATTTTTTTCTTTTATTCAGTTTTATTCTCTCAGTCAGGTTCACGATCCCAACCCTTCACATTTGACACTGCTATTTTCACATAAAGACGCGCTATAACAGAGGTGAACTCAGATGATGACGACGGTTCTGCATCGGAGCGAGAATGCATGTTGCACTTTTGCCATCGCTGTACTTTGTATGTGTACACAGGAAGCTCTGTACTCTACTTGTGACTTTACACTGTAGGAACTTAGTAAATAAATAAAGGTAAATAGGTAAATAACATTCAATCTGGCTCTTACATACAAAGTACAGCAACGGCAGCTTCCACCTGCAGCTATAGATTCTTCAGTACGCGAGTGACTCTCCACACTAGTGTTTAGATCTGGACGGTGTATGTGCCCCCAAAAAAAGTCAAACTGCATCCTTGTACCATTGCTTGCATAATAAAGTGTCAGCAGGCACTTTTCGTGGCATTACACATATTTTTTGAGCATGCCATGTCAATCAAACACAGGAAGCTCTGCAGTCTACTTGTGACTTTACGCTGTAGGAATAAGTAAATAAGTTAGAGGTAAATAACATTCGCTCTGGCTTTTATGTAAGTAACATATAAATGTTAATGTTTTGGGCATATGCACAGTCCAGATCTAAACACTAGCGTGGAGAGTCGCTCGCGTACTGAGCAGTCTATAGCTGCAGGTGGAAGCTGCTGTCACTGTACTTTGTATGTAAGAGCCAGATCGAATGTTATTAACCTTTATTTATTTACTTACTTCCTACAGTGTCAAGTCACAAGTAGAGTGCAGAGCTTCCCGTGTACATATACAAAGTACAGCGATGGCAAAAGTTTGACGTGCGTTCTTGCTCTGATGTAGAACTAACATCATCATCATCCGAGTGTACCTCTGTTATAACACGTCTTTATGTGAAAATAGCAGTGTCAAATGTGGGAGATCGTGAACGTGACAGAGAATAAAACTGAATTAAAAACAAAGCTAACCTTTACAAGTATCATAAATTTACACCGGCTGTTACAGACTGGAATCAAATGTAAGTTTTTATTCTAAAATAGTAAGAATAAGAGCAGCTCACTTCTTAAAACAGACTCGTCCGGAGTCGAACCTGTGAAGTTTTGATTACTAGTCAACAGTTGATACCGTTGCGTCACCGAAGCGGTCATAGCAAATGCGTGTCGATGTCGCACCCTAACTCGGGTTCCTTTCTGCAGTTATATTCTTGAATAGAAGCGCACTTGTCCTGTTATATTTGTACCTTTTGTGAAAGTGTTAATTTGATATTTGGACTTCAGGCTTCACACATTTTACACTTCATGTTTACATTTTGTCAATTATCACTAAAACATGAAAAATGTTCCTGTTTTAATGATGTGTTTACATAGATCATTGTAGACACGGAACACACATGAAATTCATGTGGTCCAAATAATGATATAGTATTTCTAAAAGGTGTCATTTTGCTTGACTTCTCACTCTATACAACTCTACAGTAAGCAACTGACATGCAGTTAAACAGACTTGTGCGGCGGTGGGGGGATGTGATGGCAGGCTGCATGCTGCTTATCGACACATTTACAGGACAAAAAGACGCTGACACAGAGGTGAGAAGCGATTTAAGGTGAGACAGATCTACGAGTTTTTTCGTTGGGTCTCATAATTCTAGTGTTAAGTCCAGCAGCTTTTAATTTTTCTGTCATAACCTTAAAATAAAACAGTTACTGAAAAAAGCCACACTGCTGTCAGTATGCGGTACCAATTGAAAAAAGCTCAATGAGCAAATGGTGATAGTGAGAAAGTTGCCATGTTTATTGTGACTGATAAAGCTGTCCGAAAATGTTCATACAAACGTCTCAGCTCAGACATTGCTGCTTACTTTAAACTGTGTTGTATTTTTGTCAATGACAGCAAAAATTAAAAAAAAAACAAACAAACTTGTTTTTAGTATAGTCATGGCTTGAATTTCAGTGACAGTGGAAATCAAGTATTTAATTAAAAATCTAGCATTGTGTAATTTAATAAAGCACAATCCCACTGATCTTTCAACACTTTAAATAAATATATACAGTTTAAATATATACAGTACTTTTATTACTGCAAACTGTATCCCATTACAGAGCAAGCTCAGAAATTAAACTACGTGATTCGAGCATGCTTTGAAAGCAAAATTATGGGAAAAATCATCTATGAGCTGCACCCAAAGCATCTCGTAGCTGAATGAGGGAGTAAGAAATGATAACATGATGGATCTCTCACTAATAAATGCTGTTCTTATCTCTGATATAAAGAAATTGAGTCATCACATTTGAATGTAAAGAACATGGCTAGAAATATCAATATATCCATCCTAGCATTTCCCCTACCAATGAAATTAGTGGATGGGCCACCAAGTAATCTCAAGTTACCTGTCCAGTAATCAATTAACCATGCACACTCTGCCCTCCCTGAATCCAAGGTAGAGTAAAAACAAAAAAAAAGGAATTGTTGCGATTTACGTGTGGTTACACACCAATAAATAAAGAGTGGTGAGATTTTAGCAACTTCTCTCTTTAAATATGACATTCCTTCAGTGTAAAACTCCTTTCCTTGCAAATTATTATTTTGAGATGTAAATCTAACACTGGTGAATAATGTGATGCTGACCCTGCTTCCACAGCAAGTCTATTTCCATAACTCTCATCCTCTTTCAATAATTAATTGTAATACATACAAAGCAAACAACAGTGTTCTTGACCACCTAATTCTAGGCAAGTTAGAAAAATGTGATTTTATTAAAACTTTTTTCTTGAATGTGGTTTAAATAAAAATGTGCATGTAAGCCTCTTTTGCTGTAACAAGACAAAATTTGCATAATTTAATAATTGATCAGCGACACATCTCTAAGAGGGGAACACACAAAAAACCCAAAGCCACATACTAATCAAGGTTTTCTTGGGGAAACACTGCCTACATTCTTTTTAATGTGGCAGTGATTAAAATTGCGAAATTAAATAGTTTTAATTTCCAACTATACATCACAATACTACAAACATACACTGCTGTAACCAAACAGTAATAAAATCATTCCAATCAAAAATTCAGTCAAGCCACTAAATCACTGGAAGGGTTAAGAATAATTGATTTTAAACAACACTTAAAAAGAGCTAATTGATGACAGAAATTCTATTATACTTCCTTATATAGTATTGAATAAAATAACAGGAGTTAAACAGAAATGTTGGTCAGAACGCAGTAGACTCATTTTAGAATAATATTGCTGAATTATAATCAAATTTTAAGGAAGCTCTACAGTTCCACACACAGAAAACTGGATTTAGTCCAAATACATAATGTTATGGAAGATGCACTAGAAATCTTCCATTTGAGCAAAATGACTCAACACACTACAACGTAGGATAGGAAATTACAATGAGTTTATCACTAGATAGTCTAATCTGATTAAATACTACTTCACACACTACTGTAAGAGGATTTGAGATCATTGTAAATCCTATTCTATATGATGGAAAAGCACACATCTTTGCTCAAAAAGGGCTTAATTTTGGACATTAAAAAATCATATGATGCTGGAGGTCCATGCCATTGTTCACAATTAGAGATTCCAATTCTTGAAATATTTTTTAAAGATTTTAATCTGGAGAGGCGTATCCAAGATATACTTATAAGATAAATTACGGAATGCTTTGAAACAGATTCATGGAGAATTAATTTTTCAAATAATATTTCTGGCAAGGTGTGAAACTCAGTTACTACAGAGGTCTCTTTCATGGCTTTGCAAGTGGTGGGCATCATGTGGAAATGCTAACAACATTCCCTTCCTTACTATCTACAAAGTCTTCAGGTGTGGACATTCATTAAGAATTAGCTACGTTCTCTGTCAAAGACAGGTTCATAGAATTCATTTTTTCTATCTTTTGTGATATGTGTGTTTAAACACACCTTTCCTAGTTGGTACCTTCATTTATCAGAGACTTTTTTGACCGGTGCTCCCTCTCCCAACCACATTCCTGTGAATCCTGCTTCTCAGACTCTTATTTTCAGACATCTTGCTCACCTGCTGTACACTTTTATACTTCCCGCCTTTGAAGGTGACTCTTGGTGTGCTTCCTACACCTTTACTCCTTCTCACTTGTCTTACACTCTCACTTTCTCTTTCAATTGCATCACCAAAGCCAAACTGACCAATGAAATTACATTGTGGAACTGAGCATACACACATAAACCTTAGTGTTTTATTATACAGCAGATTAGGAAAATTATGCAGATTCATTTTAATACAATTCCTAACCTGTAAATAAATATGTTGAGGGAAGTCCACATTTAACCAGAATTGATCAAAAGGTACAATTCATTGTCAACAAAAAGAGTTCTGAAGGTAGAGATACCTAATATTTTTTAGATAAATTAAATATAGCTGTAATTAGGGTAGGCTGGTATGCAAAATAATCCTGTGATAAAGCAGCAGTTAATAATGTCTCTGCCTTCAAGTTTTTCCCACATTGGTTCCATATTTTTACTTTCAGTAAGTTGATGATAATTACTGATGACCAGAGCAAAAAACAAGGCACATAAACAATGTTTATTCAAGATTTTCTTTCTATAACCAATCAAGCACATACATTTTCCTTACATTCAGTGCCTCAATTTATGAATGTACACAACCCATCCATTCACTTTCTAACACATTCATCTAGTTCAGAATGTCAGGCAGTTGGTGTCTATCTGTATAGCACTGGACCTAAGGCAAGAATTAACCTTGGGTGGACTACCATTTCGAGCAGTTAATTAATCCAGCCTACATGTATATGGAATGTGGGATAAAAAACAAATGCAGACATGAGGAGAATGAAGCTGCTTTGCACAGGCAGTGGCAAAAATGCTAGCGGCAAGCAAAAATTGAATAAAGTTTTTTGAAACCACATGGTTACAATATCTCTGTACCTCTGGTTAGTCTACAACAGTGACATAATAAGCTGCTCCACATATTTACTTCAAAATAAAATTTGAGTTAATGTTCCAAAACTTCCATATTAGTCAGACATTTTGTGTCTTACCTCAAAGTGTGGCACTGACTGCTGCAATAATACAATAATGAGAAGCACAGTTATGGAGTATAAGATACTTCTCTTATATACAGTTTGGGAAGACATAGCTATGTAGAGAGATAAATTTCAATTTGCAAACAAGGTTTAGAAAATGGGTAAATGTGCATACAAAGATCTTCAGTTTCTCAATTTGTGGCTTGGACAAGATGGCAAGTCTATTTTTTAACAAACAACCCAAACATGCATGCTGCAATAAATAAAATAATACAGTTTACTCATACCAGAAGTAATACTGAAGATGGAAATATGCACATATATACATACACAGGCAGATAACACAAAATATACATTTAAGAAAGCTTGGTTCCTCTTTAATTTCTCCTGTAAAGAGACAGCACAAACCTATATATAAATGATAATCGCTCTTTCCTAATTCTGGTGTACAGAATTGGCAAAGGAAACATTGATTTGGGAGTGGATTTTAAACACTTCTACAACATTTTTGCTATGCTAGCTGGGTATACAGACAAATTCTCTGGTTATAAGTTATTCATTGCTTGCTTAGTTTGGCAGAAGGCTTTGTTCTCTTCACAGCTTCTCTGTGCTTCACCCCCCAAGTGGCGGTATGTGTCTAACACATGCATTGTGTAGCTGTCGTGTGGCAAACATCAACAGTTGCACATTCACTGGAAGGCAGGTAGCTTTTCTTAAAGCAATTTAGCCTAACTACTAAATTCGAAGTTAGAAACCTATAAACACTGAAGATTTATGCTTCACAAAGTTTTATCACTTTCAGCCTCAATAACAACAACATACATAAATACAAATGATAATTTGTTTGCTGGCTTTACTAGATCTATGAGGTTGTAAGTAAGTGTGGATTTTGTACCCAAAGTAAAAGCAATAATGCTTAGTGTTTTGTATGAGTCCTTCTTCCTCATTGGATGGATGTAATGCTTTGTTCTGAAGTCTTTACTGAGAGGTTTTCACTGATAGACATGGAGGGTGTTTTTTTGTTCAGATGCTTTTCTGTCTCTTAGCTTTGGGTGCATCTTGTGAAAAACAGCTGTACTGCAGATTACTTTTGCTGCCATAAAACATGTTTGGTGAGAGTTGGTTATCAGTCGGTGCTTTTCTTTAGTGAGACATGTGCGTAGCAACTACAGTACATTCACTCTCTTCTGCTCAGAACTCCATTCTGAACTGTCTTCTACTGTTAAGGTCCAGCGTTAGATTACCCTTGGGGAAAAAGAGTTTCTTCAGCTTTTTGTATCATGCTACATTCTACATAGTGGTGGGACTGTTTAGGGAAGATGAACTGAACCCAAGCTAAGCTAAATGCAGGGAGAGTAGGACGCTAGTGTGGACAATAAGTCAGTTAATAACCGGTGTAAAGGAATAAACAAATAATAAATAAATTAAATGTTGGGTTTTGGCAGCTGGTGTGCCTCCAGCAGGACACAGCATACAGTGCATCCAGAAAGTATTCACAGCGCATCACTTTTCCACATTTTGTTATTTTACAGCCTTATTCCAAAATGGATTAAATTCATTTTTTTCCTCAGAATTCTACACACAACACCCCATAATGACAATGTGAAAAAAAGTTTACTTGAGATTTTTGCAAATTTATTAAAAATAAAAAAACTGAGAAATCACATGTACATAAGTATTCACAGCTTTGCCATGAAGCTCAAAATTGAGCTCAGGTGTATCCTGTTTCCCCTGATCATCCTTGAGATGTTTCTGCAGCTTAATTGGAGTCCACCTGTGGTAAATTCAGTTGATTGGACATGATTTTGAAAGGCACACACCTGTCTATATAAGGTCCCACGGTTGACAGTTCATGTCAGACCACAAACCAAGCATGAATTCAAAGGAATAGTCTGTAGACCTCCGAGACAGGATTGTCTTGAGGCACAAATCTGGGGAAGGTTACAGAAGAATTTCTGCTGCTTTGAAGGTCCCAATGAGCACAGTGGCCTCCATCATCAGTAAGTTGAAGAAGTTTCTAGAGCTGGCCGGCCATCTAAACTGAGCGATTGGGGGAGAAGGGCCTTAGTCAGGGAGGCGACCAAGAACCCGATGGTCACTCTCTCAGAGCTTCAGAGGTCCTCTGTGGAGAGAGGAGAACCTTACAGAAGGACAACCATCTCTGCAGCAATCCACCAATCAGGCCTGTATGGTAGAGTGGCCAAACAGAAGCCACTCCTTAGTAAAAGGCACATGGCAGCCCGCCTGGAGTTTGTCAAAAGGCACCTGAAGGACTCTCAGACCATGAGAAACAAAATTCTCTGGTCTGATGAGATAAAGATTGCACTCTTTGGTGTGAATGCCAGGTGTCACGTTTGGAGAACACCAGGCACGGCTCATCACCAGGCCAATACCATCCCTAAAGTGAAGCATGATGGTGGCAGCATCATGCTGTGAGGATGTTTTTCAGCGGCAGGAACTGGGAGACTAGTCAGGATAAACGGAAAGATGACTGCAGCAATGTACAGAGACATCCTGGATGAAAACCTGCTCCAGAGCACTCTTGACCTCAGACTGGGGCGACGGTTCATCTTTCAGCAGGACAACGACCCTAAGCACTAAGCCAAGATATCAAAGGAGTTGCTTCAGGACAACTCTGTGAATATCCTTGAGTGGCCCAGCCAGAGCCCAGATTTGAATCCGATTGAACATCTCTGGAGAGATCTTAAAGTGGCAGTGCACTGACGCTTCCCATCCAACCTGATGGAGCCTGAGAGGTGCTGCAAAGAGGAATGGGAGAAACTGGCCAAGGATAGGTGTGCCAAGCTTGTGGCATCATATTCAAAAAGACTTAAGGCTGTAATTACTGCCAAAGGTGCATCAACAAAGTATTGAGCAAAGGCTGTGAATACTTATGTATATGTGATTTCTCAGTTTTTTTATTTTTAATAAATTTGCAAAAACCTCAAGTAAACTTTTTTAACATTGTCATTATGGGGTGTTGTGTGTAGAATTCTGAGGAAAAAAATGAAATTAATCAATTTTGGAATAAGGCTGTAAAATAACAAAATGTGGAAAAAGCGATGCGCTGTGAATACTTTCCGGATGCACTGTATATTTAAATAAATCAGGTAGTCCTTAGTAATCATATAATAATTAATAAAACCTATGCAGACATGCACTTCCAGGTCTAACAGTATAAAATGAAATCCAGAACCAACCAAATGTTTCACTATCTATAATCAAGCTAATTTAATCCAGTTCTACATCATAGGGACCACAACTTATACCAGCAGCAAAGTGTGTAAAGTATCATTCTATCCCCATGCATAATAATACATATCTGAACTCAAAAACACTGGGTTATTTAGAGCCACTAATTAACTTAATTTGCACAGTTTTTTAATGTAGTAGGGAAATCAGAGGATCTTGAGGGGAACCCCATATAATATAGGAAAAATGGATAGTGGATCCAGTATTGTATAGATTGACTAAACTGTATTTGAATTTATAGCATGATTTTTACTTTTAAACCACACAGAAATCATTTAGTCCCGTGTTATAACAACATTCTCGGAAAGACAGTGGGTAGATTGATGCTGCACACAATTTGGAAGTATTTAAGGTATACTTTCTGCAAAGATAGAACCTGTATAAAATGGGTCTAGTTTGGGCAGTGGATCTTGACAAAAAAAATCTGTAAGCATAGTGGCTGCCCTGTTAACTTTCGTGTACTCTAATTAAACTGCTCTTTAAAATATGAAAAGCACCATAACAATCTCAAACCTGCAAAATCCATGTGGTTATGAGTATCAATTAGCATACAAATACACAATAAACTGTAGAATGTGAACATTTCAAAACAGAGGCCAAGGAGGAGATCCTGTCAGAATTGGAAATTGAGAATAAGACCTAAGTTAAATGGTTCTCTTTTCAGCACAGGGATCATGCATGTGATCCATTTTCAACAGCCACATCTGCTTTCTTAATACTGAGGAGGAGAACAAGTTTCGCTTTGTAAATACTGGGACCAAATTGCTTGCAGCAGCAGATCATGACCATACTCTTAAAGCTCCCTCAAGATACCAAGGAGTACATTATCACATATTTTTCAAAATCCTGTCAGTGGTGAACCCATGAGGTGGCTTCACAAAACTTTCTCAGACTGAGCTCAACCAAGATATATGGGGTCGTCTGGCCATGAGGTACTCACAAGTGAATACCACTTCCAAAACTCTTTTCAAGAGCATATCCTAAAGCGGTTTAATAAATAATTTGCCACAGTGCTGCAATCTTGCAGTTGCACATCCAACAAAATGGAAAATCTTTGTCAAAATAATTGATAGCACATTGACAAACCATATGTGGCTGAACTGACCTATAAGTGGCATTGTTTGCAGTTGAATAACATCTAGAACTCTGCATGAAGCACACAGTACCTACCCTTCCACAAGGCATCATTTTGAAACATGCACAGATCAGGGTTATTCAGTTCCAGTACTGTTGTATAATTTCTGGAATATCAACTGATTTAGCAGAACCTGGGGCAAATGTCAATCATAACTGTTTGTCCAGCAAAAGATCACTATTATTAATCATTAACAGTGACTTTGTTAAAAGTTACTTACAATGCTGGTAAAAATTACCAATAAATCTCAATTAAGAAGGACAGACAAAAGCTCTATCTTTTAGTACCAAATGACAAGAGAAATAATAATGAGCATAATGACATCCCATCCAGGATTGATTCATGCCTTCGGTCTGATGCCACCAGAATATGCTCCAGCCCCACATTAAAACATGCAGGACAGAAAAAGGATATTACCAAATTTGACAATTTCATTGTCTCTAACCCAATTATAAATATGATAGACATACTAATAAAAGTAAGGTTTCATTTCAAATAATAAATTAGTCTCTATGTAAAGTTTGGTGGCATCTTCCAGGACTAGGAATAAGTACACAAAGAAATAACTAGTAAGCAAAAACATCATGAGCCCAAGAACTCAGTAAAAGCCAAAGATTAGCTTTAGATTTAGGAGAATGGTTATAGAGATTATGGATTCAATGACAGGGAAAAATCTTTGACATGTGAATGTCAATAATCTGCTCAGCAAAAGCTAAAAGCAATAAAGGAAGCATACATGCTCTTTGAAAGGGAACACTGTCACCCTAAGGTAAAGTATTTCTTTTAGAAATGAGGCAACCTGGAGAAGATAATAACTCACATCAACCTCAACACGACTGCAAAAAAGTCTACTTTCCCTCAAAGCAGCCAATAAACTGCCAGCTAGCTATTGGAGCCGGAAAACACAGTCTCAGGCACTGTTCCAGAATATCCCGCAGATGCTTGACTGGCCTCAAATTCAATGATGTGGAATGTGGATAATATTAGTGGCATACTTTTTAAAAATGTTACGTGACCACACTTGTTCTGGCGATAGGAACATTTTTATTTCTTAATGCATTTTCATAAATAGACAGAAAATGAAGCAACATACAGTAGAGTGAGGACATTAACTCACTGACAGTAACTTGGATCCACCAATAATTCTGAGATAATATGCCAAAACCATTCTGGCAAAGGTTTACCTTTCTAACACATGTTGCGACTGTAATTTTTTTAAAATAATAAGGGAACGTCGGTTTTTGTTAGCACCAGAATAAACAAGACACATTTGCTTGGCTCAAGTATTTTTAGTATAATGTATCAGTGTGCTGTGCTGATATACAGAATACTTTGCTTTCAGCAATTACAAAAGTCTGACCATCTAGCAAAGTGACTTCCATTACAGTAAGAAACCATGGACCCAAACCAATGTCATGGATCCAAACTTAAAAACATCAAGAATATAATAGTGAATATTTTAAATACCTGGTGTACTTAATGTATACAGTACTATTTAGTTACCACTGAAAAATCCAGAAGGGGCTTAGTGTATACAAATAAGAGGTTGTAAGATGCTGAATGGCAATCTCTTAAAGAATTGAGGATTCTGAGACATCACCAATATATACTTTAAGAGGATACTTTTATTTAGACAGGCTGTTTAAAGAGGCCTGGTAAGGTGAAGGTAAAAAGCATAAAACATAAATAAACATTCATAATCAAGAGCAAGTCAAAAATCTTAGTATCAACATACAATAGAGAATGTTCACAATGAGAGAAGTTGCTGCCAGGCACCTTCTAAAATGCTGAAACAATTAGATTCATAATATTCCTAATGTAATATCCAAAAAAATAATAGGAAAGCAAGGTCAATAACATTCTTTTTGTCATCACCCAATTATTTATTTATCACAGCATCTTCCATAACAGAATATCTGTCCAAAAATACTTTGACAAAGATTTCTTTCACACACAGAATCCAGAAAATTCCCTAATTAACCATTTGAGAAATTCAGTAGGGCTTGCTTGTCCATCCATATTAGGAGCATGTATTTATTCCCAAAGTCAATAAAAACTAGTGGTGTCCTGATCCTGCAGTTGAATCAGCTTTAGGAGGCAAGTCCTGGTACTTGCTGGACTTTCTTGTGCACTCTGAAGCCTTGTTGACAACAACTGAACCTCTCTTCTTGAAGTTCTTGATAATCCGATAAATGGTTGATTTAGGTGCAATCTTACTAGCAGCAATACCCTTGCCTATGAAACCCTTTTTGTGCAAAGCAATGATGACTGCATGTGTTTCCTTGCAGGTAACCATGGTTAACAGAGGAAACATGGGTGTTTTTGGGATTAAGTTCATTTTCATGGCAAAGAGGAACTTTGCAATTAATTGCAATTCATCTGATCATTCCTCATAAGATTCTGGAGTATATGCAAATTGCCATCATAAAAACTGAGGTAGCAAACTTTGTGAAAATTAATTTGGCCATGACTGTACATATGATTGTCTTGGGTAAATTGGCAAGGATCCTGAATGGTGTACAAAAGTCCAGGACTACAGATGTCACATTTATTTTTCTTTATTAGAAAAAAAAAATAATGTTTTATACACTGTTCAGAAAAAAATAAGGGAACACTTAAATCACACCACGGATTTTGTTATTCAAGTGGAAAATCTTGACTGTGTAATTCATTGAGAATAAAATGATGTAAAAATTGTTAATGAAGACCAAAATCACCAACCCACTGATGGCTGGATTCAACATCACACCGAAAATCTAATTCAAAAATTTAAATCCAAGCCTGATACAGATTGTGTGAATGTCATTACGATATCTCATAATGTGATTCTGCAGTGTGTAAAGGTCCAATGTGCCTGTATGCACTTCCAGCAATGTCTGGACATGCTCCTGATGAGATGGTGACTTGGAGATCTTTTTCAAGACCTGGATCACGACATCAGTGAGCTCCTGGACAGTCTGTGGCAGTACTTAGTGCTGTCAGATGCACCAATGCATAATGTCCCAGATGTTCTCAAATGGATTCAGGTTTGGAGAATGTGCGGTCCAGTCAATATTATCAATGCCTTCATCATCCAGGAACTGCCTACAGACTCTGGCCACATGAGTCCAGGGCATTATCCTGCACCAGGAGGAACCCATGACCCACTACACCAGTGTAAAGTGTGATAATGGCTCTGAGGAGTTCATCCAGGTATCTAACAGCAGTCAAGTTACCATTGCCTAGCACATGGAGGTCTGTGCGACCCTCCAAGGATATGCCTCCCCAGTCCATCACTGATCCACTGCCAAATCAGTCATGCTGGATGATGTTGCAGGCTGCATAACATTCACCATGTCATTTCCAGACACTTTCAGTCATGCTGGATGATGTTGCAGGCTGCATAACATTCACCATGTCATTTCCAGACACTTTCATGTTGGTCATATGTGCTCAGTGTGAATCTGCTCTCATGTGTGAAGACATTAGGGAGCCAATGGCAGCACTGCCAATTGTGGAATTCTATGTTGAAGGCCAATTGAGCTGTACAGTGATGGCCCATGCTCCTGGTATCTCTTCCATGATCTTGAGACTGTGCTGGGAGAAACGGTAAACCTTCTTGCGACAGCACGTATGGATGTGCCATCCTGGAGGGGCTGGGCTCCCTGTGCAATCTGAATTGCCTACAGGTACTGCCTCAGGCTGACAGTAGTGACAATGACTAGCAAAACTAGAGAAGAATCAGTCAGAAAGGATAAAGACAGTGCAATTGTCTGTTGCCACCACCTGCAAAACCATTCTCATTTTAGGGGTGGTCTTGCTATTGCCTCTCCAGTGCATCTGTTGTTACTTTCTTTTGAACCAAAGCAGGTGAACTTTATTCACAGTCACTTATGATTGTTATCCCTGAAGCTTAATTGATTTGATGCTAGACTGTGATGCCTAAGTGTTCCCTTAATCTTTTGAGCATTGCACGTTAAGATTTGATGTTCTTTCATACATATATATCCACTCGTTCATTAACTTTACTGTGGTGCTCTTTGCTTCTATATGCAGGTTTTTAATTTAATTTTTGAGAGAAAATATTTACTGAACGGTGCCACTAAAGGCCCACCATTGTAACCTTTCACCCAAGAATTTTGAGATTTAACAGTGACTGTAGTTATGGGATTCTCTGTAAATTCTTTTACTGACATACTTAAAGTACATATTATAAGTCTGATACATTTGGTATGACATTGACCTCTGCAGAAATGCTGCTGACCACCTGAAAGGTTTCTGGAAACAGGACACTGGTTAAATTGGACACCTCTAAAAATATGCCACTAATTGACTTAAGTGGAAAATGCTCTATTGATACCCGTTTGCCCACCCAGTCACCGAATTACTTTACACTGACAACAAAATGTTTCTATAAATTTCTTGCCTGGTACTCGCACTAATCCTGTAATTAGTATTGGGGGCTGAGATTTTGTTGTGGAAAATAACTTGACAGAGTATATAAATATTTTATGACTCTGTTATATTGAGAGTTGGGGAATTTGGGAGTATATCCAGCACTATATCATATTATGTAATATCATCTACTGTTGAATTCTGCTCTGTATTTGTAATATTTCTATTACACTATTGTATTGAAGATTACTTGTGTTCTGTTGTGTGTATTGTACTATCTTGTATTTACCCACTTTTTTGACACCCACTGCACACCCAACCTACCAGGAAAGGGATCTCTCTTTGAACTGCCTTCCCCAAGGTTTCTTCCATTTTATTCCCAAAACAGGTTTTTTTTGGGGGGAGTTTTTCCTTGTCTTTTTAGAGAGTCAAGGCTGTGGGGCTGTCATTATGGCACTTGTTGTGTGATTTTGGGCTATACAAAAATAAATTGTATTGTATTATATTGTTTTGTATTGTGTACTGCAGTTACAACTTATGTTTCTATATCATGGCATTTTGCCACAAACATGAAATCACTTGCATGTGATGGCACTTGGGCAATAACGTATTTTTTTCTTAAATAGGAATAAAATATAAACAAAGACATTTTAATTTTACTTTCAAGTGTCCATGACATCTTCTCCTAGAGTGACAATTTGGTGTCAGGCTTAAATCTGCTATATTTTCAAATAATGCAATGTGTCTGAAATGTGGAAGACTAATTTCATCAGTCAGCCAAGGAGCTTAGAAACACTTCTTTGTTTTTGTTCAGCTACTCGTCATAGAGCCAGAAAAAACAACAAAATCTTTTGTTTGTACCATTCTAAGTTGCTGGTTGTCATCTGTATCAGCTGGTTGAATGAATCTGTGAGTTTTTTGCACTGGTTTGTTAGTGTTCGTTGATTATCAAATTGTTTTGTCTAGTTGGCAATCTTCCATCATCTTCCAAGATCTAAGATGTCCACAAACTCCTAAAATCAATCAGGCTTGGTTATGTGGCATGGTGGGTATGGTCATGAAGTCAGCATGTAATATCATGTTGTAATTTTTCTCTCTATAGAAAGAGCCATGGAACTATAGTGACAACATCACCTTACCTGATTTCATTAGGACTTGTCAAATTAGGTCTTCATTAACTCAATTTTTTGTTACAGTGTTATGAAATACTTTATTTATGCTAGTGGATGTTTTGCATTGTCTTTATCATGCCTGACCAAATTTATTTTCTGCCATATTTCTTCAGATTATTTGCTTTCAGTTGTATGTTGTTTATTCTGGTGCTATTAGACTGAGTTTCATTAATTTTCGTACCCCTCTGCTCTCCTCCAGGATATATTGTAAAACAGTACTAAAATGACTACCCGGCACTGCTATTGATATATCTTGCTTGCACCCTAAAATTGCCTTTTAAGCTCATCCTGATTTTTCTGGAAACATGAAATGTAAAATATTGCATTTGGCAGTTTTCCTTTTCAGATAGAAGTTTCCAGATTATACAGTTGCAAGATTATAACTGGGAGATGACGGGCCTTCAGCGATATAGTTTATAGTCAAGCATATCTCTGAGCACACTAACGACAGAGAAACCAAATACCTATACGAAAACCAGTTTAATACAAGTCACCCATTCATCTTTAGATGGCTGCTTTACATAAATTAAACTTTTTCAAGTTCTTTCCCTGACTAAAAATATTTTCCCATCATGAAAAAAGACAACCTGGGCCTTGTGAATTTCTGATTTCACCCATGTTTCCCTTAACACTGTACTGCCATTAGAATTTTCGTTTTAAGAGTTTGTGAATAATTATTATTATTATTGGTTTTAAACACAGACTGTGTTAGTTAATAATAATTTAAGCTATACTGAGGGACTCTTTTCGTTTCCACTATTTGTTTATTAGCATTGTGTGTGTATTTATTTATTAACTGTAACTCTTACTTCTTGTAAAGCACTTTGAGCCAATCGCTGTGCATAAAAATATAGCATATGAACAAATGTTACTGGGATTCTCTTTCATACGTGCGAAGCATCAACAATCTATCGGAATTTAGGGAAGGATGATTGTGTTTCTTTTTAATTAAATAGACTGAATCATGATAGGGTTACTCTTTAGGCAATATAGATTTTGATACTTTGGGGAAGTACACAGCCTCTGCTCATTATTATGTAAAGTATTTTTCTGTATTGCATTTCCATCAACAATATTTTGCATAAAAAGAATCCTCAGTTCTAAAAATGCTAACATATACAGCTGCTGTGACTGGCCACTTCCCCTCTCCAAGACTGAGAGCGTATGACCCCCAAGTCTATCTCCTTTTCTTATTCACAGCAGACTTGGCCTGTTTTCAGACCATCCATCACTCTCATTCCCAGAATTCAGCTTGTAACATCCAATATGCCTTAAATTCAAAGAATGGAAAGAAGAAAAAAAAGTTTACTGCATTGCTGTTTGGGTCGATGACAGAAAACACAAGACTTTTAGATCACCAAGTAGATGCAAAAGAATCTATTTGGAATAGCCTTAGGCAAAGTCATTTTGCTGTAGGGGCTGCTTTCTCTCAGTTTTTTCAAACAGCAATAATTAGTTTTTGGTCCAATACTGGACAGGAAACCTGGTGGCTGGGGCATCCACTTTACCTGGAGTTATGATTCAGTGAAATATTAGTCCTCATAGCATGTACTGAAATAGGATTGAACCTGTAGGTGCTATTGTGACAGTGAAGGTTGCTGGGTAAGACCTATTCAGTATAAGGCAAAAAAAAATTCACCATCCTACAGTACTTCAGTCTACAAAATCAACAGCTCTTCTTTTATTCAGCATGTAGCCATGAAGCTGGAAGCAAGCAAGCCACATGAGTACCTTTAAAAAAATCATTCCTATTTCCAAAGCTCTTGCTATTATAACAACCACTTTGTCATCCTTCCAGCAATACATTTTTCGCATGACACTGGTGATAAATTATTTCTATTATGATTACTGGTAAATTCAAAGCATGTGTATAAAAATTATAATTATTTTTAAGCTTTGCCTAGTCCTTTTTCCAAACATTCTAAAATAGGAATAGCCTAATCTGATCTGTAAAGCTAACAAATCCACCAGATGCATGTATTTTTAGGTTCACAGTAAAGAACTGATATTCTAAATATAATAATATAGCCCCATTGACTTTATGTGACAGGAGGACTTGCTGGTTCTTAGGTGACAGAAGAAGAAAGTAATATTACAATCTACAAAAGTAAAAAATTAAGGAACACATGTTAATATGACTTTTCTAAATGTCTTTTTGGTTTCAAAGTTTCTTTCGTAACTGTTGCATGATTGTCAGCATGAATACAGTGCAGATGATCTGCGGCTGTTTTTTCATGGTCTAATAAGGTTTTATAATACTAGATACCAGAATGTCAGTTTTTCACTTTCAGATGCAAGATGAGAAAAATAAGACGTGTCTTCTATATGGCAAAATATGTGTCCATATTAATAAGATTAACTGAGTACATACCGCTGGACTGTGTTGGCATAAATAAGACTAATATAAACAGACCAGATTGCATCTCTATGAATAAGAACAACAAGTTGTGTTAGACATCAAGGATAGACTATGCATTTCTATAAATATAACAACTACATTCAGTCTCTTTTCACAGACCAAGTGGCACATTAAAGGTTGTGTTCTCAAAAAAAACTGGACACAAAGACAAACTTGTGTCTCTGTGCTCCTTTGGAATTGATGTCTTTTATATCTTCTTTCTGGTACAATACATTTATGGAGTTATTTCCCATATTAAAAGGGTATCACAAACACTCAAAGGGGCACAGTAAAAATAAGAATGACTTGTAGTTTTAAAAACTAGATGAAGAATATGTATGACACATACAAGAAACACAAAAATCTGGGTTAACACAAGAAAGTAATAAAATGAAATATATTTTGTACTACAGGACTGTGGACAAAGCTAATCCTAGATACAGAGTTATAACACTAGGACCTAGCCAGAGTAAGTAACTTAAGAGAGAGACAAACAGAATTAGTTAAGTTAAATGTCTTCTAAAACAGAATGGTTTTAAATTGCCCTTTAAAAGGGTGAATTAAATTAGCAGATCTAATAATTTTGTGGTGGTTATTCCTAAATCTAACTGCAGCCTAAGGAATACAGATTAGTTCTAGTGACAGTGGAGTGTAGAGGGCATACAGTACTAGTGAACCAGGAGGTCACTGTTATAGTCTGGTGCAACAACAGCCAAAGTTTTGGGATATCCGTAAAATCCTAGAACACACACACACAGGCAGTGAAAACTGAGTTTATCACAAATTATACATTTACTGCAGGAGAGTCTTGAACCAACTCAAGTTCAGATAACAGATTAGAAGGGGATCTATAAATAGAGTGTTGCAGAATTCAATGGGGGATAAGATAAATAGCTCCTCAACGTCAGAAAATGTTATGAGGAAGGAATAAAGAAAAGTCCTTCTCATGATTTACGTATGTTAAATAATAAAGGAAAAAATCAATAAATGACACCACCGTCGAGTAAAAAGAAAATGCAGTTAATTTTTAATGTTGTATTTTAGTACTGATTAGAAAGATTTTTTATTTGTTACAGTTCAATTTCAAGGACAACTTCTTCATCCAGCATTTAATGTATCTATGATTGTAAGATCTATGAAACTGTGTGCACAAAAATGATAAGTAACCCTGAAGTTGCAGATAGTACAGCTAAGGAAATACACTTAGTAAAGCAGAGCCCACCAACAAATCGTTGAGCAACTCATTCTGTCACTAGATCGAAGTGGAACTTGCTGTCGCTAATACAAACAAACTCTTGCCTGTCATTAATGAAAAAAAAAAAAAACTGAACAACAGAAAAGCAGTGTCATTTGATACCCAAACCTCTTTCCATTCTAGAATCAGAATGATTTATCATATGTTGTACTAGCGTCTAATAGAATTAATATGCTGATGGTCTACTCTTAAAATTAAAATATTAGTTTATCTGAGTGGTTTCATAATTGGGCAGAGCTCTGAAGCTTGACAGAAAGGGTATCATCAGGTTGTTAAAAATTAAGCAACTGCCAAGCTTGGATGTCACCACATGTTCACGAAATATGGTAAGTTAGATACTGCCCACATTCTTGAGATTTTAAGGGTCAAGAGAGTGTTTTTTTGGTAATAGGGTTACAGAAGTAGGTTAAACAGAGCTAGTATCATGATATGGATGTATAAACTTTATTAATCTAGAAAGAAATTGCACAATTACAATAGCAGACAAAAAAGGCACAAGTATACATATAACAAGAATTTTAATAGTCATATAAGTATGCTAACAAAGTACAAATACACAGAACATAAATTATCTGTGCATAGATTAACAAAGTGTAGGTATTTAATAAGTATAAAGAGAACTGTCTGTACATAGTAGGTTAACAGAAAGTAGGTATTTAAGTAAAAGGTAATTAGAATTAAACATACTTCTAAGTAAATTTTTTTCAATATAGGATTTCAGTCACTAGCATAGCATGCTGGCACATAGCCTCGTTGGCTGTTAAGATGTCTGCTAAACCAGCTTAGTACGATTTGGCAGACATCTGCTGAGAGGTGACTCATTATAGAACCTGAAGGTTCAGGGTATTAATGACATTAAATAGTGTTCCTTGGGCAGCATATTTGTCTCCATCTGTTACTGAAGGTGCTCCTATGTTCAGCCAAAACCTTACACATGGGGTGAGAGTTTTTGTCTAGGATGACCAACAGCTTCCCGAGTGACATTTGTTGTACCATTTCCTCATGTGGGTCTAACCTAACTCCGAGGATTGAACTAGCAACCTTCACATCTTCACCATTAATGAGAACCAGAAGCAGCGTGGGCTTGACTTTCCTGAAATCTATGACAATCTCCGTTGTCTTACTGATATTGAGGTGCAGATGGTTCAATGGGAAGCATTCAACAAGATCCTCCACAGGTGTCTTGTATTTATCCTCCTGCCCACTGCTGACACACCCAACTATGGCTGTGCTGTCAAGAAATTTCTATAGATGACAAGATTCGGTATTGTATCTAAAATCTGGAAATGGGAAGGAAACCTGTACAGTTCCCTGTGGAGACCCTGTGATACTTATGACCATGTCTGAGCCACAATTCTTAAGCCTCAAACTGTGGTATGAATGTTAAGTAGTCCATCTTCAAGGTCACAGTGGTAGAATAAACCCTCACTGACTAAAGCTTCTCCCTAAGCAGTTTTGACTGAATGGTGTTGGGTGTACTAGACAAATCAAAAAACAATATACTCACCATGCTACCCTGTATCTCCAGATGAGAGTAGGCTCTATCTTGGGGACTGATAATACACAGGAAGTTTTCCAAACAGTTGGAATGTTTTTTGGTATCAGACTCAGATTGAAGATACGCTAAAAAATTACATACATTTGCCTAGGATATTTTTTCTGCACTCTATTATTAACAGCACTACGTCCAGCAGCTTTCTGTTGACAGAGTTTCTGTAATTCTTTCTTCACCTGGGGCCTCATGTATAACGCCGTGCATAGAATTCGCACTATAGCATTGCGTAAGCACAAAAGCCAAAATGTGCTTACGCACAGAAAAATCCAGATGCAGGAATCTGTGTGTACTCCAACTTCCACATTCTTCCGCTACATAAATCCCGGTTAGCGTGAAAACTAACGCTCGTACATGCGCCTTATGTCCCGCCCCAACTCCTCCCAGAATTACGCCTCTTTGAATATGCAAATCAATATAAATCGCCCTTAAGCTCAGCCTTCTGTGAAAAGACAATGGGAAAAGCACGGGGGAAAATATAAGAATTTCAGCGAATACCAAGTGGAGGCAAAGGAAAAACATAGAATTTGTTTAATTAAACCGTGGTATAATCAACAAAAGGAAGTTGATCGAGTGACATAGCATGTTGGAGAAACTTGAAAGCTCAGATATCAAAGTCGCCGTGAAAAGGCGAGTCGTAGCCCACCATCTGAGTGTCATATGAAAGCTTATTAGGGTACAGACAAAAAAAAAAATAGGCACACAGTGGGAAAAAAGCATGAAATGTCAACTTCAATCTAGAAATTTCCACTTTAAATCACGTACTTTATTTTGTCATTAAAGTAGAACATCATAAATGTCATCTTAAAATCGTTTAATCAGTTTCTCAGATCATATCATAATTAAAGTAGCACGTTAAATGCTTTGTTTTGTATGTGATCTTCTATGTGCTGTGTGTGTGTGAATTTACTACTTGCTTCTTAAATTGGCTCTCTTCCTCAGACTGGACACAGAATCCATTATATTCATGATATTACAGCTCTCTGAATAACTAAAACTAAACTTTTTTCTCCAAGTAACCGATCACCACACAATCAGCTCTGTAATAGATGCTAAGCCATCTGTAAGCTTAGAGCGCCGATTCTTCAAAACGTTTAAGGAACATTGAAATATCTTCATAGTACATGTTAAGGATAGAATAATTAAACGCCAGTCCCAGTGAAGAATATGGATTATTTAAATGAAGTTAAAGTTTTACCTGTATAATATAATAAACATATTTTGCTGCATTTCATCTTAAAAATGATATTATCATCATATGTAAATATGTGCTTTATAAAGTGGCTCAGGTTGTGCAATATTATAACTGTAGTGCAAGTTTACAGTGAGGTAATTGTACTTATAAGTACAAACAGTTCTACAAGGAGCAATTGATTTAGTGCATTTATACTTCTTGGGATGAAACTGTTTCTGAACCGCGAGGTCTGTACAAGAAAGGTGTTTTGCCGTGGCTGAGGTAGCGTGTGCTTGAATCTGTATCCCGAGAATTCTCTTTCCGATCAGCTGCTTCTGTGATTCCCCACTCAGATACAGTTATATAAATACTCCAAGTGGTGCAGTGAGAATAATATGAAAAAAGAAGATCCGCTGTGGCAACCCTTTAAAGGGAGCAGCTGAAAGAAGAAAAAAAAGATGCAGTGAGAGTAACAATGCTAAAGCAGTTATGGTATTTTGAATACTATGGCTATTCCCTGGACCGTTATATTATTACAAGTTAATTACAATCAGATGCATTACACTAATAAACAATATGCGGTTAGTTCCAGTGTATTTATGAAGCCACGTCAGGAAAATAAGGAGTAACCACACAGGAACAGTAGCATTGCGTTGACGCTGGGTGCCGCCAATTTGCAAAACCGAGCGGAGAACTTGCGAATCACAAGCTATGAGGTAACGTGGAAAAGTGTGTGGCTTTACGCCAAGTGTAGGTTTTACACATCTCGATTTGAATGTGGAAAAGTTCTTATGCAACATTTCTGTGCGTACGCACCGTTTATACATGAAGCCCCTGGTCTGTAGTGAACGCCAGTACTTAGTAACTGGGAGGTTGGCAGAATGGTTGAGTGTAAGTCATTGGAGCTGGAGCATGAGGATGAAGGCAGTGGACACCGATACACAGAAGTGTGAATGGAAATTGAGGGAGAAGGAGATTGTGTGGACAGTGGTATATGGTCTTGCAGAGTAAAGTGGACTTAAGTCCTCAAGGGGAGTTGAACCCCACAGACTATCCTGGGACCTAGGTGGGTAAACAGGAAGCAGGAAGGCCACAGGCAAACCTGTTTTAAAAAGTATTTATTATTATCACCACCACTGGGTATAGTACATGAAGGCAGGATTTGATTGTGTTGAATTCAATTCATTACACAAATGAAAGACTTCATTTTACACAAACAGGTCAAAGACAAATTAAAGTAAATTTGTGAAAAATACAGTAAAGTGTTGGAAGGAAATAGAAAAGGGAGGAAAATATTAGGATGACGAACTAAGAATAACAGAAATATAGGATTTAATTTTATTTTGGAGAAAAAGTGAAATAAATCACATTGTGCAATGGAAAATTTGTAGCAAAGGACAGTGCAGATACATACCATTTGGAAAGAATATATCCTGCAAGGGGACAGTATTTATATTAGTAGATATTAGTAGATGTTGGAATCAATGTCTTGCAGACAGAAAGGACATCAACTTTAATTATAACATCCATCTACTGGATGTCTATTTGTACTGTGGAATGAGTCCAAAAACTAACAATGAGCTCATAGGGTCAAAGAGTACTGACAGAAGAATTCCTGTACCTGCTTTGAAATATACATCTCACAGTTCAGCATTAGAATTTAAGGAATTTTTGTTATTGACTGTTCCTGTAGGGGGCGATAACTCCCTTGTTGGAATAAGTTCTTTTGTAATTGCAGCATTTTAAGTAACCGAAAACTATATAGATATGATGTTAAAAGACAATACCTCTCCCATTGTGATATGGCGGTAAGAAATCACATAAGAGAAAATAACTTAGCTTCTTTAACACTAGAATTACCAGAGCCTACGAAAAAACTCGTAATTCCGTCCCACCTTAAACTGCTTCTTAAATCCCTTCACACCTCTCCGCCAGCGTCCTTTGTCTTCTAAATGTGCCGATAAAGAGAAGCTTGGAGCAGCCGGCTATTCCATCCCCCCACCAATTTAGAACGTGCACGAACTTCAGCTTGATTGAGTATCTGGGAGTGAAGTGGAGTTTTAGAGTGGAAATAATAGATCGTTATTTGGAACACACGCATTTCATGTCTGTTCAGTTTCTACAGTAATCTGTGTCAACACATTGTTAAAACAGAAACGTTTTTTTATTGTAGTAGTAGATGACAAAATGCAGGCATAAACTATATAATGTATGAAGCCTGAAGTCCAAATAGCAAAGAAACATTTTCACAAGAATAACACAATTGCGCTTTTATTCAAAAATATAACTGCAGAAACAAAATGCCGCCTTAACATGCGACATTGACTGCAGCTTTTTGTAACTGCCTCTGTGGTTCAATAGACTTAGCCCCCGCTTGGGAATCAAGGGGTCGCGAGTTCGATCCTGCACCCCTCCGTTTTGAGAAGTAAACTGCTCTTATACTTACTGTTTTAGAATAAAAGCATACATTTGATTTCAGGCTGTAACAGCCAGTGCAATTTATGATCCTTGTAAAGGTTAGCTTTTTTTTTTATTCACTTTTCATTCTCTCAGTCGCGTTCAGAATCAATCCATACAACCCCATCTGACACGGCTGTTTTCACTAAAGACGCACTATAGCTCTGCAGTGTACCACGATGCATACTAACACCAAACCAAACTCCCCATCCCCGGGTTCTGACACACAAACGCTGGCGAAGCTGCCTTCTTCGTATCTCACCGTCACTTGCTTTTCTTTTTATTCAGTTTTATTGAGTGTTCCTGCCAGTCCCCGCATGTTGCTGTATGCGGTTTCTTTTGTACTCCGTGACATGCAGAGGAAAGAATGGTAAAGACCAGTAACTTCGGCACTATATGCAATCATCAGACACTCCCCATCTGCCCGTGTTGTTCAAACACAGGAACATATATTGGTGTAAAAGTATAACAAAAGTGCACTTTTATTCAAGTGCACTTTTTCCATCGCCTTTTCCTGTAAGAAGCAATGTACACACTTCTCTCTATGCTCTCTATCCGTTTTCAGGACGGATGACGATATCACCCCTCTGTCCGTCGGCTTCAGAGTATTTGGCTGCTGTCCAAGTCTTATATACTAGTTCCTCCATGTGCAGGCCCTTACTTAGGTTCCAAACAAGGAAAGGAGAGGATTCCATTTCATCTCTAACATACAGAAATAGTACAATGCCCATTTTCGTAGTTGTACCTTCTATCTTCAAATGCTTGCCCAGCAGTTCTAAATGCTGAGAACCCCTGTATGCTAACTTTGGCCTGGCCTATACATGTGAGTGGATTTATAAAATAAATTTTGTACAGAGCACAGTGACATTAAACTTATATTCTTATTACACTGACTAAACGATTCTCCTCATTTGGCACTTGGTTGTACAACATATGCAACATGCAAATAACTATCACCAACACCTTCACTTCCTTTACAAACAAATGTCAGGGAGATTTCTTAATGTCAACATATGACCTGCAGGACTAAAATCCACTTTTATATCACAAACTTATTTGGCAGAAAATGTTCATATTTCTGACATGATACTGAAGTTTTGAAGAAAACTGGCATAGAAGTGTTAAATCACTGGCCAGAAATGTAAATAGACTTTGAAAGGAGTCTGGCACAGACCTAAATCTGAAATGCACTTCACGTGCAGACTCACTGACTAATGTCAAACACTTGACAGGGCTCAAAAAAGATACTTTACACACATCTTGGCACTAAAGCAAAATACTTGAGTCAGGATCTAAAAATATATTTTACATGTAGAGTGGCACAATAACATCTAACACCTGCTAAATCCTAAAAATGAAAATGAACTTCTCATGCAAGCTGAGATACTAATGAAAGACATCTCACATACTGTAACACCACACATTCTAGCCAGTCAAAGATATGGAAATGCATTGCTTAAAATCTCAAAATGTATTTTATGTTTAGCCTGGGACGCTACTATAAAATGCCTGGCATATTCAGACTGGTATGCTACTGTCATATGCTGGGAATGCTCTGGAAATATGTTTTTGGCAGACTCGTACACAATTTACAAACTGTTACGACAATCTAAAAATAACTTTTATATGCAGAATGAACCTCTTGTGCAAAATGTCTGGCAATTACGAAAAAATTATTTTACTCTATGCAGCCCTACAAAGAACTTATAAACATTTACTTCTATCAATTAATCCAATTTAGGGTCAAAAGGAACTGAATCCTGTCACAGGTTGCTTTGACAGCAAGTCATGAACGAGATCTACATCTGGTATAAGCCTATCACAAAACACATTCAAGGACATATGCATACTCACTCATACCAGGGGCCTCATGTATAAATGGAGCGTACGCACAAAAATGTTGCATACTCCCATTTCCATGCTCAAATTGCGATGTACAAAACCTAAACTTGGCATAAAGCCATGCACAATATCACACCAGCTAAGTGCTTCGTGTATGCAAGTTCTCTGCTCAGTTTTGCAAACTGGCGGCACCCAGTGTCAAAGAGGTGCTTTTGTTCCATTGAGGTTTCCCTTTCTTTTTTAAATCCACATCCCTGACGCAGCTTTAACAAATACACGCAAATTAACCGCATATTGTTTATTAGTTTAAAGCATCTGATTGTAATTAACCTGTAACAATATAATGGTCCATGGAATGGCCAAACTATTCCAAATACCATAGCTGCTTTAGCGTTGTTACTCTCACTGCACCTTCTTTCAGCTGCTCCCGTTAGTGGATGCCACAGCGGATCATCTTTTTCCATATCACTTTCACTGCACCTTTCGGAGCATTTATATCACTGTATCCGAGTGTGGAATCGCAGCTCTACAGCAGCTGATCGGAAAGAGAATGATCGGTATACAACATCTAGCACATGTTATGTGCCATGCTGCCTATTTGAACTGTTCTCATACAGAAAACGCTTTAGAGCCTTTCCTTTACTGACCTTGCAGTCCAGAAATAGTTTCATCCCAAGAACTATAAATGCAATCAATCAGTCCATCAAGTGCTCCTTGTAGAACTGTTTGTACTTATAAGTATAATTACCTCACTGTAAACTTGCAATAGTTATAATATTGCACAGCCTAAGCCACTTTAGTGCGTATTTACATATGATGGTGATATCATTTTTAATATGAAATGAGGCAAAATGTTTATTATATGATACAGATAAAACTTTGACTTCATTTAAATAATCTATATTATTAACAATTAAATATGTGAGGACACAGTGTCGCAGCGCTAGCAAGGACAGATTGTTCCTGCCTTGCGCTGTATTCTTGCTGGGGCTGGCGCAACACTAGAAGGATAGATAGAAGGATAGAATAATTAAACATGTACTTCGAAGATATTTCAATGTTCCTTAAAAGTTTTGAAGAATCGGCATTCTCAGCTTACAGATGGCTTTACATCTATTACAGAGCCGATTGTGTGGCGATTGGGTATTTGGAGAAAGAAAAGGATGTACAGGAATTGGGGGTTAGTATGTTTAAAAGAGACAGTACTGCTGCAATAAATTATTTCATCGAAGGTCACGCATGGCACAGCAAGCATCTTGCATGAGGCATGAACCATCTCTGGACGAGGCGCCAGCTCGACACTATTACTGCACTACTGTGTTCCCATGTTTAATACATGCTTTAATTCCTATCATCATGAAAATATCATATCAAGTATACATCTCAGTATTTAAATTATTCAGAGAGCTTTAATATCATGTAATGGATTCTGTGTCCTGTCGGAGAAAGAGAAAGCCCGTTTAAGAAGCAAGTAGTGATTCACACACATACAGCACATAGAGGAACACATACAAAACAAAGCATTTAACGTGCTACTTTAGTTACGATGGGGTTTGAGAAACTAGTAAATGTAAACGATTTTAAGATGAAGTTTATGATGTTCACTTTAATCACATAAGTTTATTTTGTCATTAAAGTAGGAAATTTCGAGATTAAAGTTGACATTTAGAGCTTTTTTCTCTATTGTGTCAATATTTTTTTTTCTCTGTACCCTAATAAGCTTTCATATGACACTCAGACGGTCGGTTACGACTTGCCTTTTCACAGTGGCTTTGATATCTGACAACTTCTTTTTTATTTGGAGCACTGTGCTACTTTATGAACTTGAGCTTTCAAGTTTCTCCGACATGCTATGTCACTCGATCAACTTCCTTTTGTTGTTCACACCACTGTTTAAACCAACAAATAATACGTTTTTCTTTGCCTCCACTTGGTATTCACTGAATTTCTTTTATTTCATCCCCGTGCTTTTGCCATTGCCTTTTCACAGAATGCTGAGCTTACAGGGCATTTATATTGATTTGCATATTCAAAGAGGCGTAATTCTGGGAGGAGTTTGGGGAGTGGCAGTAGGCGCATGCACATGCGTTACTTTTCACGCTGACCGGGATTTATGGAACGGAAGAATGTGAAAGTTGGCAAACGCAGATTTATGCATCTGGATTTTTTTGTCTGTATGAACATTTCCGCTTTTGTCCTTACGTCATTTTATAGTGTGAATTCTACGTTATGCATGACGTCTCAGGCCTCCTGTCAATTACTTTAACACAAAGAAAAGTGTAAGAGAAACTGTTATTAAGAAATATGGTATGCTCAGAAAAAGAAATGCTTTTCAAACTGCCTAACACAGAAAAGGTACACTGAACTTTGTTCTAAACATACTGTTTGTATATGGTATGATATTTGTGATTTTTGCAAAATTTAAATTCCACACACCTCACACAAATGTAGCTTTCCATGTATAGACTGGCACACTGCTAGCAAATGTTGGTATGTAATGAAGCTACACTTTATAGTCAAACTGCCACTAAAATGAACAAATGTTTTTGCAACTGAAAAATACGTACAGATCAGCAGTCATACATCTGGCATAGCCTGAAAATCTAATATATGTACAAATTACGCACATTTTAGAACAGGTTTTCAAAGATGTACTTGATAAATTGTTTACCTGTTCTTTGTCAAGATGCTTGTAAATTAAAACAATGTGAAAGTATATGTATTCAGACAAGTGGACTGTATATTGCAATGGAGACCCTATTGGCATAATATTACATCTAGCTCATATAATTACCATAAGTGACCAAATATTGCTCATGTTTTAAGCACCATCTCAAAGTACAGTATATGATGAATTATATGGTAAAATGTAAATTAACCCACCAGTTATCCAAAATTCAAAAGGAATAAAAGAAATCTGCAACAAGTAGAGAGGAAAAATATGGGTCAGTAGGTCACTACAGGAAATCAAGGTTACCAAATAATTGAATAAATGTCTTCACAAGTTTATATTGCATATATTCATTTTAAAACAACGGAGATAATGGTCAGAATTCATACTGGTAATAAAGTTAACAATCCCTTAAAAGGAAGCTAGATATGTTTCTTGACTTGAGCTTTTACGTGCATGCTAATCCTTCACCACTAAGAACTGATAGGATATTAAATCTAAAATGCATATTTTAACAATAATTTACATACAGAAGTCATTTAGCAAAGTGACAGAGTTAAAGGTTATGCATCTGTATGTAAAATAATTAAAACATATAAAAATAGTTTACAACACAGAATATTGCACCGATTGCTGTGTAGCTGTGATGTTCAACATCTAAAAATACATCTTTTTGTCCTAGCATACATTACCTGGAATTTCAAACCATACTGTCCTCCAAAATTAACGTCAGACGAAGACCCTATTTTTTCAAATTTTGGATGTAGATTTAAAAAAAAAAGTAATCCATTTTATTAAAAGCATACTATTAACTTAAGGGATTGGAAGTTCTAACATAAACATATAAATGTATATTAAGCATAACATTTTGGAAGGGAAGGTCCACAGCTAAAGGAGCAGGGGCCCGTTTTTGAATAAAAGCATCGTCCACCCCTAAGCTCACGCGTGGAGCAGTTGCAAGCGATCTGCTGAGAAGACGGCTCATCTACGGGTTGGTGCGAGGCAGTCAACCACCTGTGCATTGCATTGCTGGCACATGCAGGTAGTCTGAATGTCTAATTATCAGCCCCTGGCGGCATTCAGGTGATCACTCCTGCAACTTTTCCCAGCCTATAAAAGGGGAGCGCAGGATCATAAATAGGAGAGACGAGAACAGAGCGGAGGTAATACAAAAGAAAAAATAAGCAAGCAGGAAGAGAAATTATTTTTCAAATTGAATAACATTTTTTTGAAAGTCTTTATGAATGCAAACACAAAATGAACAATAATTTAGGTTTGTTAATGCAAACTATTAAAATTAGGATATGCCAGTACAAACAAAAATTAATACATTTTAAATATAACATTTAAACATTTCAAAATAATATGGAACTAACACATACTGAATTAAAAATATTAATACAAAAATGTTGCTGCTCAAGCTCCATTAAATGTCTTATGGACTTTTTCTCCTCATTCACATTTCTGAAGTGTTTCACCTTTGGCTAACACAATCATCAGGATACATTGTGATAAGGACTTTTGATTTTTGCCAGTTAGATTCTGTCTTGACTGTCAGTAGTATCCTGGACATGACAAAACACATTTCTGAATCAGCAGTTCTAACTGGATAGAAGATGTAATTCATAACTAAACATTACAAAAAGTCATGGCAATAATAAACTGCAAACGAGTAATTAAAACAAAAACTATGAATATTATTTTATTTGGAATGGAAACTGTCATGGACTCGCCCTGACATCTTTAGGATATCTGAATAATGGCACAATACTGCAAAGTTTTTAAGTATACAAGTACTGCAATATATGGCAATATATTATTATTTTTGCTTTGACTGAAGTTAATCTTGAAATCATATCACTGCCAAAAATGTGTCATTCTATTACACCTAAAAAGAAAAAAAGAAAAACCCAGATTCAATTTATCTCACTTCTTAACTAAAACCCAGTTGTGTCTATTGAAGCCATTACTGTTCAAGTGGCACTTTTGTGCTTCATATTAAGTAGCTTGCTTTAGGTTACAAAAATTATAATTGTTATTTTTATTCTTAAAACAGCTGCAATAACTATTTTAACTGCTTATTGTTTTCTTAATCACCAGCCAATTGACACAGAATAATAATGGGCAAGTTAGATTAACTCAAGACTCTCAACTGACCCTAGTCTCAGTATGGGCATGTGTGTGCCCTGGAATGTTGCAGTACATACAGGGTTTTAAGGATTCAAGCTTTCTTTATTTAGTCATGTTTACACAAGAAAACATGACATTTGTTACTTACCTTCAATCCAGTGTTGATGGAAAAGGTTCTGTACCTCCAGTCAACTGACCCCCTATCAATGACAATGCTGAAAATATTGTCCCCGTTTCATCAACACCTGTTCAAATATGTTTTCCAGTGATTTTTTTTCCTATTCTTTCATGACAATGTTGTTACTTGTTGTTACAACTGAAATAATGGAAAGTAGAGTTGAATCACAGTAGAATTGACATATATTATACAATATATTTAATGAAAAATGCGTCAAATTGTTAATAAATTCAGTGCCACTGTGATAGACATTCATTGGGAAGAGGAATAAACAGGTCTGAGAATGTTATGTTAAATAACGAAATGGTTGTTAAAATTAGTGAATTCCTTGATTTTGTCCTTTGTTTCTTACTATCAATAGGGCCCTGTTCATGGCAAAATTAGTCATGTTCTTGTGCACATTATCAAATGGTTGTTGACGACAGCTGGGGTGCCAACACGCCTAGAGGGAGCAAGATGGAATATCAGGGCGTGCAACACAGAGGAAGGCTGCGTCGTAAATTGCCAAAATTTAGTGAAGTGCATTGTCCGACTTTATTCATGGTACAACCTGCATTTTGCAATGTACCATCATTTTTAGGTCATTTATTATTTAGTGCTTCTGTTCTACAACATGAAATCAATCAAGCACTGAGTGCGCAATTTTCACCTGTGAATGCATGAAAGAAATGTGCATTGTTGCTAATTCCTTGCTGTGGCAGGAGAGTTTGTAAAGGCGAATACATTTAATGAATAGAATTTGGATCTTGCAAGGATCCATAGAGAAGGGAAAGGTCTAGCATGAATTTCTGTGCATGCCCTGACTGTGAAACATTACTGATTTTGAGGTCTGATTGACATTTTCACCAATGGGGGAACTATGGGGAATGAATTGGATGCAACACCTGCCGCTTACACTTAGCCCTGCTGGTGGTCCTGTCGTAATGTAGCGATGTTAAGTGTATGGCACATCTGTTTTTGAACTGCAGAAACGGTGTTATCATGGGACAAAATGTTTCATTGCTTAGCGGCACACCAGCACACATTGCGTCATTGAGGTCTCCAATCTCCCAAACCCCTCTATTTTGATAGTGTGTTAATTTCTTGCAGCACTTGATGCTTCGCTGGATGCCCCAATCCCCAACTCAATCAATCAAGTGTCTAAGCTTCACAAAGGATGCATTTACAAGACTGAGAGTTAACAAATGTATTTTGTTCAACTGCAATATTGTATGTGGTTCAATTTGTGGCTCAAAATTTACAAATTTGACTTCTTCAACTTAATATGTGATATTACTTTTGTAGGAGGTGCAAACGAAAATCAAACACATTCTAGGGGTAAAGGGCATAGAAAAAGGTTGGGAACCACTGACTTACAGCAACCCACTGAGGATAACTAATGAAATAAAGCAAAATAGGCCAGTGATCTCATAATTCAAGGAAAAAACTAAACTCTACTGACATTTTTTGGGGGGGTGGACTACAGAATTTTAATGATATGCTTCTTGAGAACTATTAAAACATACAGGGCTAAAAATAAAAAAAGGGACGGGAACCTACAGTAGCAAAAAACTTATGATATAGAAACAACCAGTACGATTCAGATACAGCAACAAAGTGAAAAGTATTTACAGTCTAAAACATCAGTTGCTTAGTATACTGTAAATAGTACATAGAGATATCAACTGAAAGTACTTGTAATATCTGAAGGCTTAATTCACAGACTGGCAAACAACTGACAAGCTGCTGGTACAGACTAAAGGACTTCCTTCAACATAATTTGGCACAGGAATTACAAACTGCTGGCATGGTCTGAAAGTTAACTTCACATACAAGTAGTAAGTCACTTATTGTTGGTATGGTCTGAATGTTTGTTTATTACACGGATATGCTTGTACAATGATTGTAAAACACATTCTTTGTTTAAAAACTTCCTTAATGTGTAATTTGACAAAGAGCAGACAAAACTGCAAGCAAAGAAAATAATTTTCCTTTCAGTCAGAGGATGCCACAACTGCTGCAGCCAAACCTTTCCTTGATAATTCAGCAAACAAGCTGATACCAATGTAAACACAGGCTTCGTCTTGCTTATGACTTACATCCAGTAAAGCTGAACTGTTTCAGGTATACATTTATTAAGAGCTCATACAGCACTCTTTCATTTTGGCTTTCTTTTACCCATTTTCTCCAAATGTATTTCTGCACTGATTGTTATAAGTTTTAAAATAAGCTCTTGAATTCATCAATGTGATCTGTTTGAGTAACCTGTTAAAAATATTAAAATAAAAATGTCCAGTGAATACTGCTCACAGAGGATGTAACACACTGCCATTCTAGTCTACATGTATTATAGCTATCTAACATGATTGCAATGTCTGTCAAGTATCTCTTTCATGAGTACATGCCAGTTATGTTATATAATGTGTGTTATGAAAATGTTTCTTAAGTTTGTACTTCATGCTGGTATGGCTTCTCTGTCTCCTACTTTAAAACTGTCATGACAAGTGCAAAACCTTTACTTAGATGTTCAGTGCTCACAAAAGCTGGACAAGAAGCTTGCTAAGATTAGAAAAATAGAAATAACTGTGATACTTTCACAAACAAATGTCCCCTTTTGTTAGGAGAAAGTATTTTTAAAAAATCTGTCAATCTTTGGTGAATATGTGTCCCCTTCAGTAAACCTTGCTGCTCACTTCTTTATTCTTTGCAGTACACAAGACGTCATTATTTAACTATGTTATTATTTTTTTCAAATGCAGGAATCTTATATGTCACAATCTCCACCCCTCCGGCAGAATTAAAGAAACAACCATGACTGTTAAGATACAAATATTCTAACAATCTCTCCATCATTGGTTTAAGTTAATGTACCGATTGGAAAATTCTTAATTGCATGTTTGACAGCAAGATGCCACAGCCATAAAGTAATATCAGAGACAAACTATCATAAAACAGTTTACATTGGCATACATAAATTAACATAATAAGAATACATAGTGGAAATAATTTAAAACACAACCACCTTAATACATGGCTGCTATGACTATTCCAACAACACTGATATACACATTCATTAAGTCAAAAAAGACAAGATCATTTTCCTGCCTGTACAAAAATAGATACTTAAAGGAATATTCCACCCAAAACTTATTTTTAATGTAATCTCATGTTTTCATGCAGAATGGAGAAAAACATATTTATGACATAATAGAACTCAGCGGTGACTACATTTACATACTGTTGTACATGCTGTTATGTTACTTGTGTCATATAATCCACATTTCTGTCATCCAGTCACCTGCTCAAAATGTGTAAAATGAATGCTTTTTTTTTTTGCCAAAAATATTGTTGAATATTTACTTCCATAATTATCAATGCATATTTAAACAGTAAACCCCTAAGACTCATGGGAGAGACTTTTTGACTTAAAGACCCATCTATCAGTGTCATCCACTGGTGAAGAATTCTGTCTTCAGTTCAAAAAGTAAAATGTAAATATTTAACAATATTTCACCAAAAAACATTTTCAGCAAGCAACTGAACAACAGAAATGTGGATTATGTAACACAAGCCAAGTAAGATTTTTTTAACCTGCCCCATGGACATTTTTCACATTGTTTGGCATTGTACAGCACTGGTCACAATGGAGGTCTATTATGTCATAAACTTATTTTTCTGCATTCTGCATAAAAACATGACATTAAATTTTTTTCTTATCCACATCTAAAATAATTTAAAATGAGTTAAAATAATAAAAATACATTTTACTGGAGTATTCCTTTAAGAAAAAAAAATCCTAATGTGTCCTTCCATCTATTACAGTACCTGCCAGGCTGGTGCCAAGTGGTGTTCACAATCTTTTGTGTTTATTTTCATTTTATACACCACTAAAATTTCATGCTGTACTTTTGATAAGAACACTCTGCTCTGAATGCAAGTAATTTATGACAACTGGTCATTTGGTTAATACCCACCAAAAAAAAAAAAAGATGCAAGACAGGCATACCACCTGTCCACTGCCACATCCTTAATTTATTGATGGTCACCCTACAATGCAATATTGAAAAAAATGTATTTGCTCAGAGCTAGATGCTCAATACTATGTTTCATTAGACTGTGTGTGAAATCACAACACAAGAACATAAACTGATAACTTGTACTTACTATAGGCTTACAGGGTTATTATTGTTATGTATAGTATAGTGTTTTTTTTCCTTACACACGTTAATCAATATGCAACAAGTTCCACTCTTCAGCACCATGATCAGAGATCACAACTACATTACTTTGAGTCTTCCGTCTTCCTTACCTGAAATATCACAGAACATATTTATCATAAACTAGCAGCATAACTCAAAACAGATGAATATCTCAATGTACTCATAATATTACATAGACTAGAATTCCAAGGACTGGACCCCCATGTAAGAAGCTTCAATACTTCACTGCTGGCCACTCTTCTGGAAAATCCCAAAGTGGCTGGGCTCTACTGATAGACTTTTAATAGTTTGAATTAATGTTCTAAAATAAATCTTGTAAGGGCTGGTTCATTCTTTTTTTCTCCAGACTTGTATTTGAAGAATATTTCATGTCAGACAATAACTTCATCACAGTCCCTGCTACTTTACACGGAGAAAGACATTTTTAGAAAACTCTCACACATGATCCTAGTGACTAAGATTTGAATTGATTAATTGATCTTTACATAAGTTTGATTAAGTTTAAGTTTTGAAATGTTAATTTTCCACATAATTTGCCACAGAATTATGACTTTTTGAACATTTGTTCTTTTTGTTTGATTTTGTGAAAGTCTGATTGAGAGAAATTGTGCAGTCTTTAAATAAACAGTGTTCTCCAAATTGCTACAGGAGTGTTAGTTGCATCCATAAGTCAATCTATGGTACATACCATGTATACATAAAGACACAAATGCAAGGACAAAAATGATACGGGTTAATATTGACTCCGTATCATGTAAGGTGATGGGTAACATAGTTGTTGATTGGTTAAATGCTGCCTTATCCACCCTCTTAGATTAGTTGAGGTCTGTAGGAATTTTGCACTTTATCCCTGCATCTGTGTGAGCTTTCCTCCAAGTACTCAGGATTTTGTCTCACATCCACAGAAATATGCATGTTAGTTTAACTATAACTGGCTCTGTGTGAGTGGGAGAATAATTGTGTTAGTGGGCCCAAGATAAATTGGAACCCCATCTAAATCAGGTTCCTGCATTGCTCCCAATGTTGTCGGAATAGGCCCTGGTCCCTAACATCCATAAACTGATGTATTAATGTTACCTTATCCTGTTTATAATTATAATAAATTTAGTTTTCATAAACTGCATGGCCTCCATTCCAAATAATTTTGTAATAATCAGATTTTGAGGATAAAAAAAATTGTCACAAAATTGCCTTGGGAATCTACAGGGTGGGCCATTTATATGGATACACCTTAATAAAATGGGAATGGTTGGTGATATTAACTTCCTGTTTGTGGCACATTAGTATATGTGAGGGGGGAAACTTTTCAAGATGGGTGGTGACCATGGTGGCCATTTGGAAGTCGGCCATTTTGGATCCAAGTTTTGTTTTTTCAATAGGAAGAGGGTCATGTGACACATCAAACTTATTGGGAATTTCACAAGAAAAACAATGGTGTGCTTGGTTTTAACATAACTTTATTCTTTCATGAGTTATTTACAAGTTTCTCTTTGTTTACAGCCATTGACATGTCACAGAGGTTAACACATGAGGAGCAGATAGAAATTGTGTTGATGTCTGGTGAACGCAGTAACCGGGTCATTGCAGCAGATTTCAATGCAAGACACCCTACGAGACCACCCATCTCCCATGCTACAGTTAGCAAACTGCTTGCTAAGTTTCGTGAAACTGGTTCAGTGTTGGATTTGCCAAAATGTGGACGATGAAAACTGTCACTAATGAAGAAACATCAGTGGCTGTCCTAGCTTCATTCAGCAAGAGCCCACAGCGTAGCACTCGCCGCATGTCACTGGAGAGTGGCATTAGTCGAACATCCCTTCGGCGGATATTAGCTACTCACAAATGGCACCCTTACAAACTCCAGCTACTGCAGCATCTCAACAAGGATGACCCAGATCGGTGCACTGAATTTGCAGAATGGGCAAAACAAAAATTGGAACAGGACCCTCAGTTTACGAGAAGATTTTGTTCAGTGATGAGGCAAACTTTTATGTGAATGGTGAAGTTAACAAACAAAACCACCGCTATTGGTCTGACACTAACCCACATTGGATAGATCCCTCCAAGACTGTTGGAACAAAAAATTGATGGTATGGTGTGGTATATGGGGTACAAAGATAGTGGGGCCATTCTTCATCAATGGAAACCTCAAGGCCACTGGATATGCAAAATTGCTACATGATGATGTGTTTCCCTCTTTATGCACTGAAGCTGGCACGTTCCCGAGTTTTTCCAGCAAGATGGTGCACCACCACATTATGGGTGTCAGGTCCGAGCATTCCTAGATGAACAGTTTCCTGGAAAGTGGATTGGTCGTCGTGGGCCAGTTGAATGGCCCCCAAGGTCTCCCGATCTGACCCCCTTAGACTTTTATCTTTGGGGTCATCTGAAGGCAATTGTCTATGCTGTGAAGATACGAGATGTGCAGCACCTGAAACTACGGATACTGGAAGCCTGTGCTAGCATTTCTCCTGCGGTGTTGCTATCAGTGTGTGAAGAGTGGGAAAAGAGGGTTGCATTGACAATCCAACACAATGGGCAGCACATTGAACACATTTTATAAGTGGTCAGAAACTTGTAAATAACTCATGAAAGAATAAAGTTACGTTAAAGCCAAGCACACCATTGTTTTTCTTGTGAAATTCCCAATAAGTTTGATGTGTCACATGACCCTCTTCCTATTGAAAAAACAAAACTTGGATCCAAAATGGCCGACTTCCAAATGGCCACCATGGTCACCACCCATCTTGAAAAGTTTCCCCCCTCACATATACTAATGTGCCACAAACAGGAAGTTAATATCACCAACCAATCCCATTTTATTAAGGTGTATCCATATAAATGGCCCACCCTGTAGATTGTCTCCATTAATTTGTAAACAGACTGTTCCTGGCATTATGTGAGACATTTGGCATTTTCATATACAATTTATTACGTCCGTCCTCAAAACATGTTTCTATATTCAGTAAACTACTAGGAGCAGTGGGGTACTTCACCCAAACCATACTCACAGTTCCACTTCACCTCAACAGCCTTTAATCAAGACCTTCTAGATTAATTTAATTAATCCCAAAGAAACTTATTCTAGCTCTGCTGGATTTCCTAATGAAAAATAAAAATTCTGAGGCCTTTTCTCCTCTGCAGCAACAATGCTGTCCCCCAACGAGGGCAGCCTGATGTTGCTGAATAGAAACACAGTGATCAGAAACACAGAGCAAGTTCAGTTACAAATGTTCAATGATAGAGACATGAGAATTTCATTAGACTATGTACACATGTATAACAACTTAATAAACTTGAGGTTTCTTGGTGATCACAGTTCTGTGTTTTTAAGAATGACTTGGATAAGTGATTAGTGGGTTAAATTTGAGGACACAATTTGAGGACAGTGATTACATAAACCCATAGAGAGGTATTGAACAAACTTGTCTTGATATGTGACAAAATTATCACGGCATAATGTGTGATCAAATATACAACCTTAATGAAGCTAAGGTTGGTTAAGGGATCCTATCAAATGTAAGAACATTGTTACTGCAAATATAAAGGCAGGGACAGACATTAAGAGTGCTAAATTACAAACACTGCAAGAACAATCCAGTGAGTTGAAAAATGTAAAAAACAAATAGATTAAAAGTGGTCAGTATTCTCAGGATTTGATCAGGAAAAAGCACAATGTGAGCTACCAGTACTCGGGGAGACACAGGACAGAAATCACATTTTGTTTGGCTATTTCACCTATTTATTATATGTCTCGGGTCTCACTACCAAAGTACATGTGGACAAGAGTTATTCTTAACGTTAATATAGCTGATAAACAAGTTCAGTCTTCACTCCACCTGATAAGAAGCATGACTATTTACAGCATGCTGGAGCACACGTGCTGCAGCCACGTCAACTCTGAGACACAACTTGGCCCGCCCTGCCGACAACCAGTGGAGCTCACATCAGGCTGACATCGCTCCAGATCCATCAGAAATAGTGCCATTTCACACATTTTTCTTTCGATTCACACCCTTTCCATAAACACAAACAAATCATTCAACTATGTCGTTAAACCTAAATCATTTAGGGCATCTCTCTTAAATTTTCAAGGAACGGCAAGGCCCATTAAAACTGACATGCAAGCACAAAGAAAGCATGCAGGCAGCAGTCCAACACAGTCTATTTGTTGAAGTCTGAGCATTCCTCAGTGTGTCAGGCTGTAAGCTACAGACCTGTGATGGGATCAACAGATTTTTGGATACTGTTTGTTTAGGAAAGATTGGATCTTAATAACAACATGCACAAACACTATAGTATTCACAGGCAAGAGAAACTAAACTTGCCATTTTTAGTTGGCACATCATGACCCTGATATAGAGATACATATCCATATGAAAAAAAGAACATTCAAGCCGGAGCTAGTAGCTATAAAGAAAACTACAAGGGTCCTGTAGTAAATCTTAAAGACACTATCTTCAAAGGGGAGCACAAGTTAAACTAGTTATTAATCTGTTGGCCCAGCAGATCTCACAGTAGTAACACTCAGGTCCAACTTGGTTGTTCCTGGACAACAATTTTTCTCTAAGAAGCCATATAACTTAACATGCCTAATCTTGGACATCATCTTTTGAAAAAGAATAATGCCTAAGTTAACTATGCTAACATGGATACAGGCAGTCTCAAAACACTTGTCTGCCAGTTTGGTTAAACATAAGAGAATGTGTAAGCTAATCATGAGAGGCAATCTGCTGCTAAACTGTTATCAACCTAATCTATCCATCACTAAGTTATCAGTCAAGTCTCTGCAAGAGATATGTAACTCTGAGAGGTAGACTTTTCAAGAAATTACCTAAACTTGCTCACTAAGACAACAGACATGTAGTCCTCCCAAATAAGCTGTCTTGGATAATTCATCCTTTTTCCTGACTCACTTTATCCAGTACCAGATAACGGCGCACTGCACAATAACGTGCAGTGAATACACTTGACCTGAGCATTCATAGTTTTCTCTGCGTTCATAGCTTTCTCTGTACATTTATCATTCGTTTGCTCAGAGGTTGATGCGCTTGCTGCTTCCTGAGCAGCTCTTCTTTTCTCCACCCTAGCTGCCTACTTCTCTTCTTTTCGTATTAAAACTGATTAAGTCAGTGTTTGTGTTGCAATTAGTACATTTTCCTTAATTTTTTGCTTAAGCTGGCACTTAAGTCTTTAATCTGCCTCAAGAATTATTTAAGATATGACGAGGTAGGGGAAGTGGTGGCGAGGTTGTTAGGGATGAGAACAGCTCCCACACGCATACACTGCACGGCCGCCCTGCTGGCTGCTGCCAAGAGTTGATTCTACAATAAAATAAAATAAAAATATTGAGAGGAATAACCTTGGAGGTCAATCATCACCCTGAAAGCAGATAGTAGACTTCACATAGTATATGTGTACCACATTTCAGGTCAATAGGTCAAGCGGTTTGAGAGCTACAGGTGATGTAAAATCCTGGACAGACAAACGAACAGCCATGGTAGCGTTATTATATATAAAGATATGTTCTTTCACAGATGGGATACCTCTCTGCAGCACAAGAAACCAGACGCCACACGAAAGCAGCCTACTAAATGACATTTCATACCTAACAAACCACTGAACTACATATGTTTGGAGTGTGAGAGGGAAATATAACAAGGGAGAAGATAGAAGATGTACAATAATGTCTGCAGCAGATAACAAAAGCTTTCAGTGTTGATACTGAAAAACTGGTGCAAAACTAAGTTACACAAACTTGATTGCTCATTTCCTTTGACTTCCCAAAAGACATAGCCAATAGTCAGTCACCAGGGCAAAGGACTTGCTGCACTTCCAAAAAGTAGTCTTGGCAAATCGGTTGTGGTTTTTTTTTTACTCATTCCTCCAGTATACAGACATAAAGAGCTTAGTAACACTGCATAACAGCCCAATCAAAAATTAAAAAATATCCCCTAGTTTTTGATAGCATTCCTAATGAAATCAGCTTGACAAAAAGAAAAACACTGGTTAAGGAGTAGAGATGCTTTTATATTAAACTATGGAGAACAAAATCAGTTGATAAAACATCGCTGAAATGAATCCAGCATAATTCTAAGCGCGACCTTCTCATCATGTAGCAATATGATAAAAAGTAGAGGCACATTTGCGCACTCTTTATTGTACCCGATTTCTTTTTTGGGGGGGGTGGGGGGATTTAATGCAGCTCTGCCACAACATTGGTATTGGGGTTATGGCCAGAAGTTTACAAACTTTGCACATCCACATTTTTGATGTGCGGAGCTGTAATGACTTCGTCGCTGTTACATCGGCAGTCAATCGATTCATGCATTCATCAGCAAGCATTAGTGCCATTTACATAAAAGTGCACACTTTGCCAGGTCATCCGCCAGCAAAGCAACCATCAAATTAAATGCCAGTCACAAAATTGCAGTCATAACTTGAAGAACACGAACCATAATCGCTGATGCCAGGGCATGTGATCAAAGAACAGCTTGGTATACTCCTCAGTTTTTTTAAGTGAAGTGCAGCCGACAATTCAGATGAGCACAAGTGACGCATGGGACGGGCAAATGAGACCAGGTGCGCAGCTACGCACAAACACATTCTTTACAATTTTGCTTACCTCGACCGCGGTTTTTAAAGCTGTGTTGTTTCCTTGCACAGAATCCTTTTTTCCAGGAAACCTTTGTCTCTCTTTTGTATCTGTTTTTGTTTGCCTGTCCCATGCACGCTGGCCGACTTGGTTTTCGCAACGCATCCAATCCAGTCCAATTGACCCTCTTCATTCAAAACTATGCAATCTGACGGGTCCCATTTTATATACTAATTATTCGTATAGAGCGTGGACGCCTCGTGTGTTGCTCTGTGTCAGAGGCTGCTCGGGACCGTCTTCTCAGGTATACACCCAGTGAAAGCGTCTTTGATATTATATATATGCACACCCACACCGGCCCAATAAATATACCGCTTTCTCTTAGACTTTTCCCCCGCTGGTTGTCTTTATCCACTCACTCGGTTCTCGATAAACAATCCGCATTCGGGCCAAGCCTTTTGGATGTACTCTGCTTGGTCAGTCGGACGCTCCTTCGCCTAACCCTTCTTCCACACTGATGCTGCCCGCTAAAAGTGGTGATGCACTGGAACTGAGCAGTTACCCCACTAACGTTTCTGTAAGTTTCTTTCGACACAAGGCTTTACGCAAAATAATCCACTACTAAATGCACGGATCCAAGGCGGATGTCTTGTTGAACGCTAAGTGTCCAAAGCCATGGGCCCCAAATCCGTTTACTTGGGTTAGTGTTCACGGGCCCCAAATCCGTTTACTTCGGTTAGCGTTGCGAGGCTGGTCCGGGAGATGTCAGTGCTTTTGGGGGCGGCTTCAGAAAACCCTTTGTTTCACAGACTCAACGCAACACAGCTCGCCAGTCTTTTGTTGTTACATCTCACAGCCAGCAGCTTAGTTACTAAACAGAGGCTTGTCTGTCAAGCGGTGACGTCACAAACGACTGCCCAACACACGAAAACCACGCCTTCTCATTGAAAACACCCGAAATATCCGCCCACGTTCAAAGACGAAGTTCCACCCTTAACACTTTTAAATAGGCAACATAGAGATAACGGAAAGTCTATAATTTAGGCCACTCCTCGTAACCTCTTCAGCAGTGCTTTGATTGGTCTGTCTTCCTTCCCTCTCACTTTTCTCTCTCTCTCTTTTTCCACCCCCACCTACTGTACGTCACACGGGTCTTCAGGAGTCTTAAAAATAAAATAAAAGTCTTTTATTTTTTTCTTTCATTAGAAATGCGTCCTTGCGAAACACGAACGTTTGGAAAAGCCTTTACATCCAATTACTTCTCTGTTTCACCTTAATATATAAATGAGCCTTACAGATCCTAAGTGAAGTAGCAAATGATTGCTGAGTATTCTCATTTTAGACCTGGTAATCAATACTTAAATCGTGTTTACAAATCAAGGACTGCACAACTGCTTAGCACAACTCCATCTATCAGGATCTATTGTCTCTCGTGTCGTTGTTTTAATAGTCTTTGCGGGCTAGCATCGTTTCATATTCTTTTGGTGTTCACATTCTTCATATTCTTCCCGTATGTATATTTTTCTTAGTGCACTCGGGTTACATCCCACCTATCATGTACCTAATGTGTACGCGTAGTTTCCTGAGGACTCCATATTTCCACAACGGCACCCGCTATGGACAAGCTCAGATTCCCAAGTAAATGGACAGAAAGAACCGCCTATGCCATATTATCTCACGTCACGGTTATGGTGGCATTAAAGTTTATCTAAGCGATATAATAGTGAGGGTATAGTGATATGTAGCCATTCATTATGGTTCTAAATTTCGCTGTCTTGACAGATGTGTATATTAGGTGTTTGGTGGACCTCGATTAGCATTTGCTATAGAACACCAGAATTGGCAGGTCCACCACTGGCGCCTTGTGCTATTCAAAGATGAGAGCAGGTTGACACTGAGTTCATGTGACAGACGTGAAAGGGTCTGGAGAACCCGTGGAGAACGTTATGCTGCCTGTAACATCGATCAGCATGACCTGTTGGGTGGTGGGTCAGTGATGGTCTGGGAAGGCATATCCATAGAAAGATGCACAGACCTCTACAGGTAGACAATAGCACCTTAATTGCTATTAGGTATCGGGATGAAATCCTTGGACCCATTGTCAGATCCTATGCTGGTGCAGTGGGTCCTGGGTTCCTCCTGGCGCACGACAATGCCCGGTTTCATGTGGCAAGAGTATTCAAGAAGTTCCTGGAGGATGAAGGAACCATTGACTGGCCCCCACGTTTGCCTGACCTAAATCCAATAAAATACCTTAGACTGTCCAGTGGCTCAGTGATGCCTTGGTCCAGATCTGGGAGGAGATCTCCAAGGCCACAATCTGTCGTTTATTAAGAGCATGCCCCGGCGTTGTCAGGCATGCATACAAGCACATGGGGGACATACAAACTGCTGAGTACAATTTTGAGTTGCTGCAATGAAATTTTGGCAAAATGGGCTAGCCTGCCGCATCATTTTTTCACTTTGATTTTTGGGGTGTCTTTGAATTCAGCCCCCTGTAGGTTAATCATTTTCATTTCCATCAAACAATGCGGCATCCTTTCATTCATAACTATGTCTGTCTGTCTCATTACTCAGTCCATATCAGTATAGATATCCAGCATGATTTTTTTGCCATTGAGATCTAATATGTTTTCAAAATGTTCCTTTAATTTTTTTTGAGCAGTTTATTTTACAGTTTCACTCTGTTAGTTCTACTCTCAGATCTTACCAATTCAGGAAAAATATTTTCAATAATTTACTATCTGGCTCCCACTCACTCATGCAAATTAAGGACCAATTGGCTAATCAGAAGAGCGACATTCACAAATGTTTGGAGCTTGAGGGTAGGAAGATAAACTTCGGTTGCAATTTTCTTGTTTGAAATGGACAAATCAGAATTGGGCTAGATTTTTACAGGCTTGAATGGAATTTTGATGTGATTGGGCTATAACATAGCTGTCACATCTGGCAACCCCAGTTGGAACTGAAATGCAGAAACAGACTGTTGCAACAGAAACACACAAACATCTTAACGAAGGGATATTGTGTTTTACAGCAGCAAAGGAGAATAGCTGATACCTTATCTGAAGTGAAAAGTGTTTGAATCCATCAGTAAAACAAACATTACTGTTAGAATAAAAGCTAACATCCAACTAGGAGAAGAAACTAACAGACCAGCCAGTGGTGAAAGCTTGAATGCTGGTGTATTGCACCGAACCAGCTAAACTCAGAAAGCACAAAAGTAACTGAAAACACCTAGATAATGATGAGGTCATTGCTAAACAGAAGTTCTATTTGTTCTCTGCCTGTCCAGGATATATTTATGTTATGTGTCCTGCGGCATATACAACTTTGGTTTTCTGCCTTACAGTACATGCTTAAGCTGCCAAATATGTAGAGTTAGCTTAGAGATGGTCAAGAGAATATACATTCTGGAGCACCACATTAGGAATCTGATAGCAATTAGGCAAACCAAAAACTGAATTTCTGAAAGTTACACTAATACCATTACAAGCCACTTTTAAAATTTGTATTATGTGCACTTTTCCCGTATTTTTAAAAATACTATGATTTGCAATTTGAATTTATTTTTTAATTACCATGTTCATCTTACATTCAAGGGATGGCACGGTGGTGCAGTGGTGGAGTAAGGAGACCAGGGTTTACATCCTGGGTCCTTCCTGTGTGTGGTTTGCATGTTCTCCCTGTGACTGTGGGGGTTTCCTCACACAGTCCAAAGACATGCAGGTTAGGTGAATTGGTGATCCTAAATTGGTCCTACTGTGTTATTGGGGAATGTGTGAAATGGCACCCTGTCTAGGGTTTGCTCCTGACTTGCACCCTATGCTAGCTGGGATAATCTCCAGGAGAACCCCATGACCCTGTTCAGGACTAAGTTAGAAAAATAATGACTGAATGACCTTACATTCATTTTGTTGGCTTTTACTTAGTTACATTTTTTGATTCAGAAGGAGTGTTGATTAATGGCTATATCAAATAAAGGAGTGGTTTACTTTGAAATGAAACAAGAAAGATGTTCAGGAATGAAAGAATGAATGAATGAACCACTCTTTAGGCTGTACTGTACTTTAACATCAACAAATTGTTCTTAGTAAAGAAGGTACAATTTATTTAAAGTCAGATCGCTGCAGAGGACCCTAATGGCAACCCTTCCAAATGTGTAAAATACTAAGTAGGCAACAATGCAAAAAAGATGCCTTTATTGCAAACATAACTAGAAGAAAGGTATATAAAAGGGGGAATTCATACAAAGATAGGGTGGAGTGGTGGCTCTGAGGCTAAGGATCTGTGCTGGTATCCAAAACGTTGCTGGTTCGAATCCCCGTCACTGCCAAAAGAGATCCTGCTCAGCTGGGCCCTTGAGCAGGACCCTTAACCTGTAATTGCTCCAGGGGCACTGTACAATGGCTGACCCTGCACTCTGACCCCAAGGGGTATGTGAAAGCTAACAAATTCCTAATACAAGAAATTGTATAAGGTGAAAAAAAAAGATAAATCAACAAAACCCTCTACACAGTGACTCACAAGGTATGAAATACAGGTGTAGACCCTCCTAATCAACCTGAAAAGCTATGTAGAACACACACAGCTGTATTTGTCAATTGTGCCAGATGACCCTGACACTTTCTAATCTAATGTCTTACTTGTATTTCCAAATGGATGAATAGCAACCTTCTCAAACTAAATAAGGAGAAAACAGAAATCGTTGGCAAACATGGATATAGCAAAGTTTAAAAGTCAAGACAGAGGTAAAAAAAATGACAGGAGATTACTGACTCTGACCAAGAACCAGATAACTGGGTCTGCATTTTTTCACTTAAGGACTATAGCAAAAGCTTGACCTCTCATAACTTTACAAGACACTGAAAAATTAGTGCAAGTTTTTATTTTTAGTTGACTACATTACTGTAATGCACTCCTAACAGGACTACCTAAGAAAGGCATCATTTGGCTTCAATTAGTGCAGAATCTTATCAAGAAAAAGAAAATTTGAGCACCTCACCAGTTTGTTATTTGTTACATTGATAACCCATGTCGGGCGGCACGGTGGCGCAGTGGTAGCGCTGCTGCCTCGCAGTTAGGAGACCCGGGTTCGCTTCCCGGGTCCTCCCTGCGTGGAGTTTGCATGTTCTCCCGTGTCTGCGTGGGTTTCCTCCGGGCGCTCCGGTTTCCTCCCACAATCCAAAGACATGCAGGTTAGGTGGATTGGCGATTCTAAATTGGCCATAGTGTGTGCTTGGTGTGTGGGTGTGTTTGTGTGTGTCCTGCGGTGGGTTGGCACCCTGCCCAGGATTGGTTCCTGCCTTGTGCCCTGTGTTGGCTGGGATTGGCTCCGGCAGACCCCCGTGACCCTGTTCGGATTCAGCGGGTTAGAAAATGGATGGATAACCCATGTCATTCAGAATTTACTTTAAAATACTACTAATGGTTTACAAAGCCTTAAATAGTCTTTCTCCGTCCTATATTTTGGAATTACTGTCCTCCTACACCTGAAGTCTTAACATAAGGTCTTTGAACGGAGGTCTGTTTATGATAACAGATAATAAGCCAAACTTAAAAGAAGTCTTGAGTCAGCCTTTTCCTATTATACACTCAAAATCTGGAATACTTTACCAATTGAAGTTTTCCAGGCTAATACTGTGGATAATTTTTTTTAAAAACTGCAAAAAAATTAAATTCAAAATTATTTTAATATGGCTTTTTTATAGCTACATTTTAGTTGTACAGGGTGGGCAATTTATATGGATACACCTTAATAAAATGGGAATGGTTGGTGATATTAACTTCCTGTTTGTGGCACATTAGTATATGTGAGGGGGAAAACTTTTCAAGATGGGTGGTGACCATAGTGACTGTTTTGAAGTCGGCCATTTTGGATCCAACTTTTGTTTTTTCAATAGGAAGAGGGTCATGTGACACATCAAACTTATTGGGAATTTCACAAGAAAAACAATGGTGTGCTTGGTTTTAACGTAACTTTATTCTTTCATGAGTTATTTACAAGTTTCTGACCACTTATAAAATGTGTTCAATGTGCTGCCCATTGTGTTGGATTGTCAATGCAACCTCTTCTCCCACTCTTCACACACTGATAGCAACACCGCAGGAGAAATGCTAGCACAGGCTTCCAGTATCAGTAGTTTCAGGTGCTGTACATCTCCTATCTTCACAGCATAGACAATGCCTTCAGATGACCCCAAAGATAAAAGTCTAAGGGGGTCATATCGGGAGACCTTGGGGGCCATTCAACTGGCCCACGACGACCAATCCACTTTCCAGGAAACTGTTCATCTAGTAATGCTCGGACCTGACACCCATAATGTGGTGGTGCACCATCTTGCTGGAAAAACTCAGGGAACGTGCCAGCTTCAGTGCATAAAGAGGGAAACACATTATCATGTAGCAATTTCGCATGTCCAGTGGCCTTGAGGTTTCCATTGATGAAGAATGGCCCCACTATCTTTGTACCCCATATACCACACCTTACCATCAATTTTTTTGTTCCAACAGTCTTGGAGGGATCTATCCAATGTGGGTTAGTGTCAGACCAATAGCGGTGGTTTTGTTTGTTAACTTCACCATTCACATTAAAGTTTGCCTCATCACTGAACCAAATCTTCTGTGTAAACTGAGGGTCCTACTCCAATTTTTGTTTTGCCCATTCTGCAAATTCAGTGCACCGATCTGGGTCATCCTTGTTGAGATGCTGCAGTAGCTGGAGTTTGTAAGGGTGCCATTTGTGAGTAGCTAATATCCACCAAAGGGATGTTCGACTAATGCCACTCTCCAGTGACATGCGGCGAATGCTACGCTATGGGCTCTTGCTGAATGAAGCTAGGACAGCCACTGATGGTTCTTCATTAGTGACAGTTTTCATGAGTCCACATTTTGGCAAATCCAACACTGAACCAGTTTCACGAAACTTAGCAAGCAGTTTGCTAACTGTAGCTTGGGAGATGGGTGGTCTCGTAGGATGTCTTGCATTGAAACCATGGTCACCACCCATCTTGAAAAGTTTTCCCCCTCACATATACTAATGTGCCACAAACAAGAAGTTAATATCACCAACCATTCCCATTTTATTAAGGTGTATCCATATAAATGGCCCACCCTGTATTTCCTGATAGACTATATGGGCATAGAATTATCATATTCTTCAAAGTTCCATGATATATATTAATCTATACTAATAAAAGGCAAAGCCCTCACTGACTCACTCACTGACTGACTGACTCATCACTAATTCTCCAACTTCCTGTGTGGGTGTAAGGCTGAAATTTGGCAGGCTCATTCCTTACAGCTTCCTTACAAAAGTTGGTCAGGTTTCATTTCGAAATTCTACGCGTAATGGTCATAACTGGAAGGTATTTTTCTCCATTTACTGTAATGGAGTTCAGCTAGAAAGCCGTGGGGCGGAGTTTCATGTGACATCATCACGCCTCCCACGTAATCACGTGAACTGACTGTCAACGTAGTACGTAGAAAACCAGGAAGAGCTCCAAAACGCGCTGAAGAAAACATGCATTATATAATTGAGAAGGCAGCGAAACAATAAGAAGCGAGCGAGTGACATATACTACCATATTAATGAGTGCTGCTACTTCGGAAAGAAAGGTGTAAACCTAAACTTTAAATTAAGTTAATAGACAGGGTGCGCTGGTGTTTCTCATGCCCACGGGTAATGCGGGATACAAGTTTAATGAGAGGACGCAGGATATAAACGAGAGTTTTGATCACTTTGTAACTAAGTTAAAATTGCAGGTGAAGGGTGTGCTTATGCAAATTCGAGAGACTGTGTTTGTGGGGATTGACAGTTAACGGTTGGGGAGTCACGTCATCATATCCCCTCCCATTTACCTCATTTCGCTCTGAGCTGAGCTCCGCGGCTAACGCGTCTTCCGAAGCAACTTCATCACACTCCCACCAAATACTCACAGAAAAATCCACAAGTTAATACACACGCTGTCTCTAGAGTTTCTCCACACTCAATGTATTCCTCATGTCCCCTTTATACCCTCTAATCTCCCATTTCAATTTAGATACCTCCAATTTCCAGTAAGGCTCAGCTGCGCGATGACAAGTAATAAGTCTCAAGGACAGACCCTACAAAACGATGCCATTGATTTCAGGCAAGATTGCTTTTCTCCTGGACAACTATACTTGCATTCTCAAAAGTGAGCTGCGCAGCTTCGTCATATTACAACCGGAGTGCAGCCAGAAACTTTTAAGTACCGGGTCTTAGATAACATTAAATTAAGCCGTAGACATCGCAACATCACACAAGATAGCAGCTCACGAGAACTTACTGAACGCAGTACGAGTGATCACTTCCATGCATCAAACCTGTTCAAAAAACGCATTACACAATTTACAAGGTGATGGCTTTCTATGGCATTCGTTTATAAAGCAGCGGAGAGGCTGTGTGAAGGCAGCTACACAGAAAAAGCAGAGCGCCACACTCTGAATGTATTGCTGGCATCACCGTTATACCCTCTGATCTCCCATTTGAATTGAAATGCCTCAAATTTCCAGTAAGGCTCTGCTTCGCGATGACAATTAATAAGTCTCAGGGACACACCCTACAAAAGGTTGCCATTGATTTGAGGCAACATTGCTTTCCTCCTGGACAAAACTATATGTTGCATTCTCAAAAGTTATATATATATATACACCCCGATCTACAATACTGTCAAATAAACGAGCCACACACCATAGCGCAACATGAGAGGCTTCACCTTTAGCGCTGACATCTTAGGTTCGATTCGCGAGAGTGGGTGCAGTGCGTGTGTACTGCCTGATGAGCCCAGAATTAGGGCGAAGCACGTGCCGCGTACTGTTTGCATTATTTGATAGTAAAACTATTTCAATATATTCAATATATATATATCAGCGCTTAATGATTCATTTTACTCTCGCAAACCCCTGTTTGGGAAGAAGTATGAAAAAATATGAGGTTAACGCAGAAAACCAGATCACCAATTTAAGCTTTAGGAATCATAGATACTTTATTCGACATCAATGATTGTTTTGGTAAAGCCATACTCGGTGTAATCCTCCTTCCATGTTATAATATTTCCGCGACTAGCCAAGATTAAATGAACGGAAAAAGTAAGAGCGAGGGTGACGCAGGCAGGCAGGCGACAGCTCAATAGCTCGAATTTGGATATACTACAGTAGGTTCTATTTAGTCACCAGAAATATCTTTGGTAGGAATGGATGTTGGATTTAGTCTTTAAATTTCTATGGTAAAGAAAAATGTATGCAATGATGATTAAATTTAACTTTCATTCCTACTAAACATATTTCTGTCGACCAAATAAAAATAACTTATATTTAAAATTTAAATAGAACTTGAACAAATACGATAGTTCATAATACCCACGCAGCACTAAGTGCACGTAAGATTACGAGTCATCCGTTTTAACAAGCAGCATATTGCACTGATATAAAATAGCCTGCCCATTTAATTATTTAGGAATGGATAGACAAATTAATATTTTGTACAAATAATGTTTTAAATTTTTCTTCCTCAATGGATTCTGGCACCCCCAGCAACAGCTCCTCGCACCCCAAAGGAGATATGTGTATATATATATATATATATATATATGCCAGAAACACTCATGACAATGGCAAAACAATTACATTGTCAATCATGTTACATTATTATTAAAATGTTTTCCTTTTCTTTTTCATTACTTCTTTAACACATTACTTCTCTGCTGCAAAGCGCGGGTATTTTGCTATATATGCATATGTATATATGTGTATATGTATATATATATATGTATATGTATATATATGCATATATATGTATATGTACTGTATATATACTGTATATATGTATGTGTGTGTGTCTGTGTATGTGTGTGTGTCTGTGTCTATTATATATGACAGCAACACTCATATCAGTGACAAAACAATTACATTAACAATCATCTTACGTTATGTTTAAAATGTTTCCTTTTCTTTTTTCATAACTTCTTTAACACACTACTTCTCCGCTGCGAAGCGCGGGTATTCTGCTAGTCATTACTATTCTCTGCTGTCTTTTCTGGTTCTTCTGTGTTGGCGATCTGTGCCACCACCACCTGATCAAGGTATCATGCAGCCCCCTGTGTTGATGATTGAAGGTAGGTGTCCCAGATGTTCACAAGACCAACATCATTAAATACTATCATGTAAAGCCTGAAAACAAAGAAGACTGATTTACAACCATTTATGTAGGTAGAATGTTCAGTGGGGTTTAATGCAGTCTTTTTGGCCTTGGAAACCCCTGCAGATTTTATTTTTTTCTCCAGCCGAGCTGGAGTTCCTTTTTTTTCTGTCCTCCCGGCAATCTGACCTTACCTTTTTCCATTGTTACCTATTCTTTAATAATATTGCTTCATCTTTTTTGTTTTTCACTTCATATAACCATCTTTTTGTCATCTTGTAAAGCACTCTCAGGAACATTGCTTGTATGAAAATGTGCTATATAAATAAATGTTGTTCTTATTGAACCAAGGCACTGCAGCCCATGACTTTCTGTTTTTCCTTACCACCATCATGCGCCTGTTTATTTCAGAATATGTGAAGGATGTCATTACCCACATTACAAGATTGCAGTCTCCTTAAGAAAAAAAGTGCCTACTCTGCCTAAACTTTTATAGTTCCTCTGCATTATGAAACCAGTCCAGCCTGTCATTGATGTGGACCCCCAAGTACTCATAGGTTTTGAACACCTCTACATCCACTCCCTGAATATTGATTGGACAGAAAGGCTCTTTTGTGCGTCAAGAGTCAAGAACCAGTACCTTGGTTTTGCTGACGTTAGGTTGCAGACAATTCTTTCTACACCAAGAAATAAAGTTCCAATTCTGACTCCTTTACTCTGTCTTGTTCCTCTTATCAATCCATCCATCCATCCATTATTCAACCTGCTATATCCTAACTACAGGGTCACAGGGGTCTGCTAGAGCCAATTCACCCATTAAATACAGAATCATCTGAGAATTTCTGCAAGAGACATGACCTGGTGTTATATTTATAGTCTAAGGTGTACAGAATAAGAAAAGGAGACAGGTCTCTTCCTAACGTTGCTCCAGTGTTTCTCACATCCATGTCAGAGACACAGTCTTTGAGCCTCATAAACTGCTGTCTGCTACACAGATAGTCCATTATTCAGGACATCGAAAGTTCATCCATATTACCCCTTAACAGGGATGGTTGAATGGTATAGAAAGGAACTAGAGGAATCAAAAATCATAATCCTCACAGAGCTATCAGCTTTGTCCTGATGAGAGTAAGCTCTGTGGAACAGATAGATAATTGCATCCTCAACTTCAATCTTTGTGCAATAGGCAAACTGCAGTGGGTCCAGGTGATCTGCCTCAAGAGGACTCATAATATCCAGAACCATCCTCTAAAAGGTTCCACAGCAGTTGAACTTTCCAGAGTCTTAGGGACAGACTGAACGGGTTACAGATGAAACCGCAAAGTTGGTCAGTACAGGTCTTTAGAGCTCAAGAACTAAGTCCATCTGGTCATGCAGTTTGTCCTGTGTGTAGCTTTGTCAGTGGTCTCCTTACTTGGCCTTCAGTTATGGACAGCCCATCCTGATGATCAGAGGACTCATCACTGGCCTTTCCAGTTAAAGTGGTAGGAGTTGTTCATGTAGTAGGGATTGTTGGGGCGGGCGGGGGGCTGGACATTGGAAGAAAGTGGCAGTAGAAGAGAAAATTAAATTGTTTCCAGATGTTATCTTTCTCCACATCCCCCTCTAACAACTAAGCACTGAATTGCTCAGCCCGTTCCAGGCATTTTTCATGTTATTCTGAGTGAGTTTGCTTTCTAATTTAGCTTTGTAAGTTTCTTTTTCTTCAGTCACCTTTTTCTTCAGCACTAACTGTGTGTCTCTTTCATTGTCACCAGATTTGAATGCTCCCTTTTTCTCATACAGGAGACTTTTAGCTCCTTAGTAATCTGTTTTTGGAAAGCAAAGCACTGCCTTTGAGGATACTACAGTGTCAACAAAAAAGTTAATTTAGTCTGTGATGTAGTGAGAGTCCCTTGATATCATCCCCATGTGACTTACAAATCATTTCCCAGTCTGTCATTTGGAAGAAACCATTCGGAGCCTTTTCAGCTTCCAGTCTCCACTTCCTCACTATCCTGGTGGTAACAAATTGGCATCTAATAGCAGGTTTGTAGCTGGGAACTAGATGAATCAGGTTGTGGTCATATCTGCTCAAAGGTGCCAGAAGTTTATGCTTAAAGGTATCTTTAGCATTTGAATAGAGCAGGTACAGCTTGTTATTTCCTTGAAAGGAACATGACACATACTGATGGAAGTTTGTCATTGTTCCTCTAAATCAGTGTTTCTCAAATAGTGGGGCGCGCGGCGCATTTGACCTCGGGGAACATGCTTTTTTATTTTTCTTTTAAATTTTTTTTGAATTTAGAATGCACTTTAAATTTTTTCTGTTACATTTAATAAAGCTATTCTTTGTTGTAAATTGGTCCATATTTCTTTCTTTTTTTATTCTCTTATACGTTAATAAGGATACAGTGTTATGCAGAGGTGTACTTATAACAATTTTATAGACAAATGATACTATTTATAGTCGCTCGGGGGGCGAGATGTTTTCTTCTTCCTAGGGGGGGCATGACAGAAAATAATTGAGAAGCACTGCTCTAAATTCACATGATGAAAGTCAGCACATATTATAATTGCCGGTGTTCTAACGAAACATCCTACCCATCAAAATGATATACTCACTGATACTACGCATGCGCAGACCAAAATTACTCAACTTTTCTCGAAGCTTACCAACACTATATTTCAGTAATATGTATGCTTTTCTTAGTCTTACTACATTAATACATTTATTACAGTTTACTACATAGGTATTTACTGTCAACATTTTATAAGTTGTATATTTTGCATGTGTGACTTTTAATCTTGTACAGGCCATTGCACGAGTAATAACCGTATTGTGAAATCTTTGTTAACAATTATTTAAATTTGATAGACGACTTCTAAATACAACATGTTAAATGATGACATGGTATAATGTTATAAGTTTAACGTTACGACTTACAATAAATGGATGGGTGTAACATACACGGTAGGATACTTCGACAAAGTAGGACAAATCGTCAGAACACAGGCTCAAAATGAGTCATCATTAAAGTGTTTGTAGCAGAGCGAATCACTTCCATTGCTCAGTTAAGATGGAGAGGGAGAGGGAGAAATAAAAATATTAATAAGGATGATATAACTTATCTACCTTGGCAAATAATGTTGATGAATTCCAACAGCCAGAATTTCAATTGTAAACTTTGTAAACATTTTGGTAGCTGGACACACCCTCACACTATACGAATGGTGATCCAAAATCTTAAGCCTGGACCTAAAAGGGGTATTCCATAGTGCTGATTTTGTAAGAAGCCAAATATTAGTTTCTTCATTCTAAATTTTACAAATTACTGACTTCCAATATTTGTGGTTTATATTTTTTTGAGTAAATAGTTACTGTAATATGAGTGCCAAAAACCTAAAAACGGTGTCATGCTATCACATGCTATCACTGACTTTTCTAAAGCTAGAAAACAATAGCCATTTTGAAATTTGTTCTCTTCTAGTCAAAGTTAACTAGGACCAGTCAATAGATGGGCTGTAAAATGTAATCATGGCAATACAATTCTTGAAGAAGACCATAGAATGAATCATAATGGTGAATAGTAGTGTGACAGTGCCTGAGATAGGAGAAACTATAGGGACTAAATGGGTTAGGTGCATCCATTATTCATAAACAATTAAATACAACCAAAGTCTGTGCATATTTTGGCAACAACAAAATTCTTAAAATTAAGTATCACTGTGGCCAATGTTTCAAGGTGAACTGTAAACAAATGGATTTGAAATGGAAGCCACAGTTACTTTAAAGGGGTTTTAAATTGGAATTTCCTCAAGTCCTAGATCTGATGTACTCAGAATGTCAACAGATCTTTAAGTACTGTTATTATTTATAAGCTTTATGGCTCTGTTTCATAGGTCAATATTTCATCTTATCCTCATGGCCATAAAATTAATTTTAGAATTGTACTCAATCAAAATATATCTTTAGAGCACTGGCTCATGGCACAGAATAGTCCTGGACAGTCTATCAATGAGATCTCTCACACATAAACCCAAAAACACATTTTGGAATTACCCATTAATCTAACCTGAATGTTTTTAGGAATGTGGAAGGGAAACTGGAGTACCCAGACAAAAATAACATGTAGACTCCACAAGGTCAATGACCAGGCACAGGATTCATACCAATCATGCTAAATATGTGAAGCAAAAGTAGTATTACCCATTGCACCACTATGCCAACTTTTAACTAAGTATGGTGTTCAAATTAAGACAGAAGTCAGTTTTTGGTTAATAAATTTATAATATCTATTGACGACACACAGGCGTTGATAGTGATTCTTAATATAGTATTTTAATAACTGTAAAAATTGTGTCAGTTTCTCATTAGGTTCTCTCAGTACAAAGAAAAAGACCAGAATGCCTTTTTTTAAGAACTTCCTTTTTCCTTCTGAAAATCCCACCCACTAACATTCTACAGGAAGTTACCAACAACAGGAATATCAATCAACATCAATATAAATTGAACTTGTTACTGAACATACAATACACAACAAAATTGGTAGCAACAAACAACAGCAGTCTACAGTATATCATACAGCTGGATTAGATTTAAACTTTAGTGGCATAAATGGAAATAGGTAAAAGCTACTGCAGCATTAGGGCCACCAAGCATGTTTAAATGGGGGGAGCTGGTCTGACATCCTGTCTAAGGTCAGATTGAATTTGACTAAAGCAATTTTATCTAAGTAACTTGTAATGGTGTGCTCTGTTAAAGACTTTATACAGTGCATCCGGAAAGTATTCACAGCGCATTACTTTTTCCACATTTTGTTATGTTACAGCCTTAATCCAAAATGGATTAAATTCATTTTTTTCCACAGAATTCTACACACAACACCCCATAATGACAACGTGAAAAAGGTTTACTTGAGGTTTCTGCAAATGCATTACAAATAAAAAAACTGAGAAATCACATGTACATAAGTATTCACAGCCTTTGCTCAATACTTTGTCGATGCTACTTTGGCAGCAATTACAGCCTCAAGTCTTTATGAATATGATGCCACAAGCTTGGCACACCTATCCTTGGCCAGTTTCACCCATTCCTCTTTGCAGCACTTCTCAAACTCCATCAGGTTGGATGGGAAGCGTCGGTGCACAGCCATTTTAAGATTTCTCCAGAGATGTTCAATCGGATTCAAGTCTGGGCTCTGGCTGGGCCACTCAAGGACATTCACAGAGTTGTGCTGAAGCCACTTCTTTCATATCTTGGCTGTGTACTTAGAGTCGTTGTCCTGCTGAAAGATGATCTGTTGCCCCAGTCTGAGGTCAAGAGCGCTATGGTGCAGGTTTTCATCCAGGATGTCTCTGTACATTGCTGCAGTCATCTTTCCCTTTATCCTGACTAGTCTCCCAGTTTGTGCCGCTGAAAAACATCCCCACAGCATGATGCTGCCACCATGCTTCACTGTGGGGATGGCATTGGCCTGATGATGAGCGGTGCCTGGTTTCCTTAAAACGTGACGCCTGGCATTCACACCAAAGAGTTCAATCTTTGTCTCGTCAGACTAGAGAATTTTGTTTCTCATGTTCTGAGAGTCCTTCAGGTGCCTTTTGGCAAACTCCAGGCGGGCTGCCATGTGCCTTTTACTAAGGAGTGGCTTCCGTCTGGCCAGTCTACCATACAGGCCTGATTGGTGAATTGCTGCAGAGATGTTGTCTTTCTGGAAGGTTCTGCTCTCTCCACAGAGGACCTCTGGAGCTCTGGCAGAGTGACCATCGGGTTCTTGGTCACCTCCCTGACTAAGGCCCTTCTCTCCTGATCGCTCAGTTCAGATGGCTGGCCAGCTCTAGGAAGAGTCCTGGTGGTTTCGAACTTCTTCCATTTACGGATGATGGAGGCCACCGTGCTCATTGGGACCTTCAAAGTAGCAGAAATTTTTCTGTAAACTTCCCCAGATTTGTGCCTCGAGACAATCCTGTCTTGGAGGTCTACAGACAATTCCTTTGACTTCATGCTTGGTTTGTGCTCTGACATGAACTTTCAACTGTGGGACCTTTATATGTGTGCCTTTCCAAATCATGTCAAATCAACTGAATTTACCACAGGTGGACTCCAATGAAGCTGCAGAAACATCTCAAGGATGATCAGGGAAAACAGGAAGCAACTGAGCTCAATTTTGACCTTCATGGCAAAGGCTGTGAATACTTATGTACATGTGCTTTCTCAATTTTTTTATTTTTAATAAATTTGCAAAAACCTCAAGAAAACTTTTTTCATGCTGTCGTTATTGGGTGTTGTGTGTAGAATTCTGAGGAAAAAAATGAATTTAGTCCATTTTGGAATAAGGCTGGAACATAACAAAATTTGGAAAAAGTGATGTGCTGTGAAAACTTTCCGGATGCACTGTATATGCAGTATGTGACTTGGCAGGATTATTCAGCTTAAATAAAAGGTTTTTAAAATCCTTTGGCTCACTCAACTTTGGTAAATTTGTTTAGGGGTGGTGGGCATTGACTTGAAATATTTCATTCAGCATATGCTTGATTTTTTTGGATTTGTTTTCACCTTTTGATGAATTGATTTGGGATGGAAGTAGGGTTGTTGAACAAAGGTTGTGAGGTCGTGACTTGACAGGAATCAAGTTGAAGACTCTGGCGTTGATTTGAAAGTAGTAAAATGGTAGGACTGATGAAAGATAAAAGAGACACTCATTATGATGGCAGGAAATATGCCGCATATATTAACAGAAAGGACCAGCTTCAGGTGTTCATGAAACTAACAAAGTCAGGTTTTTATATATTGTTTCTTGAGTGATAATGATAGCAAAACATCTTTTAATTTAAAATTCTCATCTGAAACTGCAAGATCAACAAAAATCATTCTAAATGCCTGAGGTTTAATTTTGGTCTCTAATTAAAATGGATTGAGGTAATGTTTCCAACAACATTTGTAGAATAAGCTATATGCCAAGATGAAACTATGTTTCAAGATTAAACTAAGTATATGAGAATTTAAAAATTTGAATTAGTTTAAATATGTTTGTGTATCTATCAGTCATATTGGGTCTTTTCCAGACACACTGTCTTTGATAAAAAGCCTGTTATTTTAAGTATAAAACTATATTAGATTTATTGCATTTGCATCCTGTAAGATATGAGGGCTCATATTAATTTACCTCTCTATAATCACATTGCAGAAACGATGTAATGTGTAAATGCAGATATTTAATTTAAAAAGGTGACAGTATAGGCACAGTAAGAATGATTTTGGAATCCTGCCCAAGGTAAATCAATACCTTGTGCATAATGCTGCCAGGATAGGCACCAAATCCCTCTGATACTGAACTGGATAAGTGTGTTAAGAAATGTATAGATGGAAGTGCCAGTATAACTATAGAATAGAGACATTCTGCAAATATGTTGCAGTTGGGCCTAATGACAAGTCCAAAGGTGCTTAAGAGAACCATGTGAGTTCTTTAATACCTATTTACTTTTTCTCTGCATCTGGATGGGGTACCACAATAATGGAATAAATCCTGCCTAACAAATGATTCCTCGATTCCTCAGAGCTTATGAGTGGTGAGCTACAGATCAACATTTCTTAAATCATACATCACAAAGACAAGCAGAGAACCACAACTACACCCCTGATTTAAAACCACATGGATTTTCTGCAGTTTGCCTACCAGTTACATATAGCATATGTATGAGAGTATTCGATGATCTGATCTACAGTACTTTCTCCACAGAACATTTTTCCATTTCAACAGAGCTAGTATTATACTTATGATTTAAAAAAAAATCTCTATTGCCTTTAACATTATCTGGCATTTACAGCTGGGGAATGAGGTCAGGGATCAATAACTATCTAACTAACATGAAACAGGCAGTAAAGTTCCAGGACTGTGTGTCAGAGACTGTGTGATCAACCCAGGAAACTGTCCTGTTTCTCCCTTTCTCTTTTACACTACTGATTTTTGATAGATATATCTAATCATTTAGTATGCTTTTTAAAGTATTTGTAAAGCTGCTCTTACGGCAGCTCTAAAGTATTTAAAACGACATTAACTGCCGAGTAATTACAATATGCATTAAGTATACTGGAAATTACAGGTGATCAAGCTTTGTATCTCTCACAATTATTGGAATGAATATTTAAAATGGTATTCAGCTAATTCCTCAGGTCACATGTATCAGTTGTCTTTAGTGCTGCATGAACATTGGAACATTACAACAATATTTGATGAGAACAGGCCATTTATACAACAAGCTTGCTAATCCTATTCAACTTGATTCTCCAAAATAACATCAAGTTGAGATTTGAATGTCCTTAAAGTCCTGCTTTTTTATCATACTACTTGGTAATTCATTCTACATATCTATAGTTATTTGTGTGAAGAAAAACTTTCTGATATTAGTGTGAAATTTATCCTTATCCAGTTTACAACTGTGTGTCCTTGTTCTTGCTGATGAATTTATTTGAAAGTAACAGTAGAGATCCACTTTCCTAATTCCCTTCATAATTTTAAATACTTCAGTCTTTAATCATACTGCGGCTGATACCTCTCAGTCCTTGAATTGGCCTAGCTGCACTTCTCTGGACTTTCTCTAGCTCTGCTATGTATTTTTTTTTTTTTTTGAAAAATGCTATCCAACTCTTCTGTATAACTTATTAGAAAATACAGCAGAAGACTCATACTTACAGTAGGAAGTATAACTCCAGTCTTAAATTTCTACACGATTTCATTTAAATTTTTTGGTATTTTGTACACTGTATTAATCCCTGAGGGGAAATATTTGTTTGTAATCCTTTCTTAAAATTCAGCAGAATAATTACAACTGCTCTGGAAGGCAGTAAACTTCCAACGGGCTGAAAGAATACTAAAAATAAATATAAAATAGCAGCCGAATGCCTAAATCACTAAATATTCAGCTACAACGGGGACTTATATTTTAAGAAAAAGCATGGCTTCATCAATATTCAAAACATCTTACATATGGTTTGCAATAACTATCAGCTTTCTCAAAGATTCCCTTTAAAGTTTGATTTGTATTGAAGCACATTGGCTACACTACTGTGATTGCTAAATGCATGTTCAGTGCAGTACCTGGCTCTGTCTGAGGCTTGCCAGCTATGTAAAGACAGACCAAAAGCAAGAGTGATAGGCAGGATAAGTGAAGACTGGCATTTAACCAATGGGTTGGAAGGATGAGGGGAGCAAGGAGGTCTCCCAGACAAAACAGAAAGGGAATCAGATGTGGTGGGCAAGTGAGCTGTGTAGTGGATGGAGAAAAGAACGTAAAATTAGACGGAAGACGGTGCTCAGCAAGAGTGCTATATATAAGTCAATTGCAGCTGAAGGGCAGAGAGAGAAACAGAGGAGTAACTGGCATGTGTGAGCCCAAGAAAATGTTATGGAGCTAAAACACCATCCAGAGAAGGAATTCCTCCACAGCCAGAACCTGTTCTTTTCATGACTAATTCTAACTTCATTCCCATTTTGAACCTCACATTTTAATAAACTGTTCTTTCTTGGTTGACTACATTTTCTGACCTGTATGTCTTTGTTTTCTCTCCCCATGAAGAGATCACTACAATATATAGATTATATCTGTGTATAGTTTAGTTGGATTACGTTTTCACCTGGCATTAAAAGTCATTTCTAGTCTGGTTATAGATCAGATAAACTCCCCACATATGCAAAGAAATTTTGGATTTTGGTAGAAATTGCATTGATGTAGCACACAACACAAAACATCAAAACTACTAATCTTTAATTAGAATGGCTATGGTGTGCTCATAATGACCTAGTAAGAAAAAATGAAGAGAAGGAGACATTCCACTATTGCGAAGAACTTCAGTGTTTTAGCATGATGGCACATATTTGACTGACTCATACACCTTCTGCAGTCAGGCTACCTCACTGTTTCCATTGCCCTACGTCTTTTCCTTCAGCTTATTTGTTGTGTGTGGAAAGAAAACAATGTTCCATTTCTAATTGTGTTAACTGTGGTTGTCGCTGAAGAAAATGCACCAGTGCTGAATCAACAGTATGACAAAGTAGTTTCTGTAGTTATGTTATTAAAAATGTCTGCACCAACTAGTTATTTTTAATAAAATACTCTTAATGTTTTATTTACAATGTTTAAATGAGATCAGCTGTTGTTTTAAGGAACATATTTAAAGACAGTGTTGAAAAAAATTCAATATAGAGTATACTGAACAATGTCTTAGTTGCTATCTTTTGAATAAATTTAGTTTACTAATTTAAAAGGAAATTCATCGAAATACACCAGTATGCCAGCATCCACACATTAGCCAACAGCCATGCCACATGCACTTCAGAACAGATAATCCACCTGAAGCTAAGCATGTTCAGTCCTGGCTAGTACTTGGATGAAAGAGGTGTTGGAGAGGACAACAAGGGGTGTTTACCCTGTGGTTAGTGTGTGTATCCCAATCCCAGTGTAGTGACAGGGGTACTGTGCTATAAAGACATCATCCTTCAGATGAGATGTAGATGGATCCCTGAGCATCCTTCGTAAAATGTAGGGTGTATTCGGAGATCCAGGATAAATTGCTTTCCATGTCCTAGTCATTCTGACCTCCTGATCTAATTGTCTATCTCTCTCACACCTTAACCTCCTAATGAATAAAGTTTGGTGAGCATACTGGGGCAAAATGGCCGTTGTCACGTCATCCAGATGCATGCTGCAGTGGCTGATGTGGCTCCCACACTCTATGTAAAGTGCTTTAAGTAGTGAGAAAAGTGCTATATAAATATAAAGAATTATTATTATTATTAATAGTATGATAATCTTTTTTAAGGAAATTACATTTGTATAGCATGCAGTATTTCTAGTGGAAGAAAAGTCTCTGTCAGTAGTGTTCGCAAATTGCCTGTAATGTCCGCAATACAGTCAGGCAAGCAAACTGCAGAATATGCATCAGGGTCAAATATTTGTTTTACAATATATGGAAGGTGACATGTGAGCCCCTGTCTTGCACCGCAAAACATGATGGTAAGTCTCAGCTCTTTAGCAAAACAAACCTAATTCATCTTGCCACACATGGAAAGGTACACAATAACCCACTGAGACAAGAGGGTGGGCTATCGCTGACTTTGTTCTGTTGTTCTTCTTCCCTTGCAGTTCTGAGAAGCTGCCTGGTAAGGGCACTTAACCCTGCCCCTTCCGTAAGTTGCGTTATAAAAGAAGCACTGGCAAAGAGAAAGGCGTCTTTTGCCAGGAAACACGGTGGAGCATGTGACTCTTTAAGATCCCTTAGAAGAAAGAAATCCCTGATTGGGATAGCGTATTGGTACTGTTTTCATAAATTTTCTGTATTTTGCTTATTTTGTCTCGTGACGATTAAAAAGCACGACCCAGTTGGCGTCCCAACATTTTGACTGTTTCCAGTCTATCCTTTCACCACCCAACCACAAGCCTTGAAACAGGAACAGCACGGTTATTTATTGTAGCAGGATCTACCATTCTCTTATACACAAACACAGCAATCAGGCAGGGTAGTGGCCAAGTAATTCTGTTCCCTGCATTTATAATGTTTCTTGCCTCACCAATTGACAGCAAGCGCTTATAGTGCGACTGCAATCAACTCGGATCTGCAATAGCTGTGAGCTGCTGCAGTGTTGGGAGCCCACGGTTGCCCTGACAACCAATAAACTGTCTTCCATAAATGCTGCACTCACACTTTGGGACGCTCTTCGGAGTGCCGTCCCATTGGAGGGAGTCCCAAAAGAGTTTAAAAACCTCACAGGAAGAAAGTAACTTGTGTTATGATATGTAAAATAAAAAATAAATATATGCTTGCATTTTTTTATTGGGGAATATAGGCAGAATGTTTTAGATTGTGATCTTGATTAATCAACCCAAATTAACAGCAGAAAGCAAAAATAAATCATTACCAGAACTTTTGAAAAACAAAAACAGCTTCATCTGGTAAAAGGTTAGGTACACTGACTGCACATGAAGTGCAGATATTCCCATATCTCTGCTGGCTGTAAATTATGCACTTGTGAGAGAAGATGTTACAGAAATACTCTATTACTGTTAAGAGACCACAGACTAATGAAAGGAATGTGTTCTGATTCGGTAAGTTGAATGTAAGCTGGGTGCCACTTGGTTTCAGGTAAATGTTCAAGACCAATTTGATTTCATCATGCACTGTTTCTCTCTCTCTGTCTCTGTCTCTCAAGATCAACAATTCACTAATCAAACACTTTAAGCTACAGAAAGGTATAGATGAATAGACTTCTTCTTCTTTCATCTGCTCCTGTTAGGAGTTGCCACAGTGGATCATCTTTTTCCATATCATCCTGTCCTCTGCATCTTGCTCTGTTACACCCATCACCTGCATGTCTTCTCTTACCACATCCGTAAACCTTCTCTTAGGCCTTCCTCTTTTCCTCTTGCCTGGCAGCCCTATCTTTACTATCCTTTTCTCAATATTCCCAGCATCTGTTCTCTGCACATGTCCAAACTAATGCAATCTCACCTCTCTGACTTTCTCTGCAAACTGTCCAATATGAACTGACCCCCTAATGTACTTATTTCTAATTATGTCCATCCTTGTCACATCCAGTCCAAATCTTAACATCTTTAATTCTGCCACCTCATTCTCTATCTCCTATTTTGTGGTCAGTGCCACTGTCTCCAACCCATATAACTTAGCTTGTTTTACTACCATCTTGTAGACCTTCTCTTTTACTTGCTGATACCTGTCTGTCACAAATTACTTCTGACACTCTTCTCCACCCATTCCACCCAGCCTCTTTTTCACCTCTTTTCCACAATCCCTATTACTCTGTACTGTTGATCCCAAGTATTTAAATTCATCCAACAATGGAGGCTCTGGTCAGGGCTCTTGAGAGACAGAGCGAGGAGTCTGAGTGTCTGGGCTTGCAAGTGTCCTGGATAAAAACCAAGATCCAGACCTTTAATGACCTCTTTGACACAGCCATTAGCAGTGTGTCTGTCTGCGGAGAGAGTGTCAACCTTGCCGAGGGGTTTACTCACCTCAGCAGAGACATTAATGTCTCTGGTGACTCTTACTATGAAGTTAGTAGATGGATTGGTAGAGCATGGGGTGTCATGAGATCTCTGGAAGGGGTGTCTGGCACTCCCGATATCTATGCAAAATGACAAAGGTCCAAGTCTACAGAGTCTGGGTGCTTCCTGTCTTGCTATATGGTTACGAGACATGAACACTATCCAGTGACCTTAGACAAAGACTGGACTCCTTTGGTACTGTTTTAGGTACTGTTCCTCTGATTCTGTTTGGAGAATCCTTGGGTACCGCTAATTTGACTTTGTGTCGATTGAGCGGTTGCTCATGGAGTCCCAAATGAGGCACATTACCTGCATTGTGATGGAGCGTCAGTTACTGCACTATGGCCATGTGGCATGGTTCCTCGAGTGTAATCCGGTTTGCAGGATCCTCATTGTTCAAGACCAGAGCAGCTGGACCAGGCCAAGGGGACGCCCATGTAACAACTGGCTGCGGCAGATAGAGGGTCATTTCTGGAGGATGGGACTGGAGTGTGTATCTGCTTGGCGAGTCACCAACCAGGATCCTGAGCTGTTTAGTTGTGTGGTGTGTAGGGCAACATGTTCCCAATCCGGACCTGACCTGACCTTTGCCAACTCTACTCCCTGCATCCTCACTATTCCACTGACCTCCCTCTCATTTACACAAATGTATTCTGTTTTGCTCCTAATAACCTTCATTCCTCTCCTCTCTAACACCTCTTCAGGGTCTCCTCAACCTGCTCTCTACTTTTGCTACAGATCACAATGTAATCAGAAAACATCATAGTTCACAGGGACTTCTGTCTAATTTCCTCTGTCAACCTGTCCATCACCATAGCAAATAAAAAAGGGCTCAGAGCCAATCCCTGATGTAATCCCACTTTCATGTTGAATACATCTGTCACTCTTACCGCAGACCTCACCACTGTCACACTTCCCTCTTAAACATCTTGTACAATTCTTACATACTTCTCTGTCTCTCCCAACTTCCTCATACAATACAACAACTTCTTTTGAGACACCCTGTCATATGCTTTCTCCAGGTGCACAAAGACGCAATGCCACTCCTTCTGACTTTCTCTATACTTCTCCATCAACACCCTCAGAGAAAATGCCTCATCTGTGGTGCTTTTTCCTAGCATGAAACCATTATGCTGCTCACCTCACTTCACCTCTACTAATCTTTCCCATAACTTCATGCTATGGCTCATCAATTTTATCCCCCTGTAATTACTATAGCTCTGCACATCCCCCTTATTCTTAAAAATCGGTACCAGTACACTTCTTCTCCACTCCTAAGGCATCTTTGCAAGAGTCCATTAAAAATCTGGTTAAAAACTTCACTGCCATCTGTCCTAAACATCTCCATGCTTCCACAGGTATGTCATCTGGACCAACGGCCTTTCTATTCTTCATCATCTTCATAGCTGTCCTTACTTCCTCCTTGCTAATCCGTTGCACTTCCTGATTCACTATAGCCATATCATCAAGCCTTCTCTCCCTCTTTCATTCTCTTCATTTATCAGCTTCTTAAAGTACTCTTTCTATCTGCTCAAAACACTCTCCTCGCTTGTGAGTACATTTCCATCTTAATTCTTTATGACCCTAACCTATGGCACATCTTTCTCAGCTTGTCCCCTCTGTCTAGCTAATCAGTACAGGTCCTATTCTCCCTCCTTTGTGTCCAACCTCTTATACAATTCATCATTATTCACCTTACACCAGGCATGTCAAACACGCGGCCCCCGGGCTGCATGCAGCCTGCAACAGAAATCTGTGGGACCCGCATGACAGATCCTAGTTAGTACTGAACTTGTACAAAATGATTACTATCGTTTGTGTTTGAATCATTCTGCATCTTCAGCGTTACTTATTGACTTTTCTCATTTCTGCCTTCTGACAAAAGTACGTTTTCCCATGGCATTACGGTACCGGAAACATCATCTGCTAGTATAGCCACGAGCCCTGACCAAAGTTAATGAGCCACAATGTCACAACTGAAGAGCTAAGCTGGAGTAGCGGCGGCTTTAGGTATGTGCAAACTGTGCACCTGCACAGGGCCACCAAGGCAATATATATTGAATATAAAACAGAAAGAGAAAATAACAACACAGCTGACTGCAATGTGGCCGAAAAACATTGTGTTTCTTGTTAATTAGTATGCTGTATTTACTAATGTCGCTAGAATCAGAGCAGTAAGCTATATGTAGTATTGTAACGTTCTGCCATAATGAGAATATCATGGGCCGCCACTTGGTTTTCAAGTTACAGACACACGCATATAGAAGAGTGTCATGAGTACGAGGCGGCTATGCAGTGTCCACAACGGACGTGGCCATCCGCCGTGCATAAGATACCATATTGACATTGGCGGGCGAAGGGGCCACCGATTCTTTCTCTGTCCAGGGCCGCCACAAGCCTAGAGCCGCCCCTGCTAGGCTACACTACTGGCTGGGCTGCTGAGACTGGCCACTGGGCAGAAGTGGCCATCACGAGTATTAATAGCCCACATATTTTCACGTTTTTTTCCTCTAGTTTTATGTAATTTTGTGCTAGTATTCTAACGAACAGTTAGTGCAGACTACAGCTGAAGATCTGAAGTGGACGTGAGAAGTTGGTGAGTTGTTTATCAACATATTTTTATGATTTTGAGTTTGTAAAATTAGTGTAGGTCAGGTGGCTTTTTGCATATCGGCTTATTTTACAATATAAACTTTGAAGTAAACTTAATAAAGTAAAATTAGATTTTTGGAGAATTTGTTTTCCAACTTGAATTACTGAGCAATGAATTCAGTGAGCGTTTTCGTGATTTCAGTTCACACAAACAGGACTTTGCGCTATTCTCTTACAACGTTGAGAATGCGCCTGAGAACATCCAAATGGAGCTGATTGAAATGCAGTCAGATTTTGTTCTGAAGGCAAAATACAATGAAGTTGGTGTGCCAGGCTTGTATGCTTACCTGACACCCTCGTATGTGCAGATCCGTAAGTTGGCATCGAAAGTACTGTCTATATTCGGAAGCACTTACCTTTGTGAGCAATTGTTTTTTCGTTAATGAAAGCTACCAAAACCCCACATCGCTCAAGACTTACTGTCGAGCACCTTTCATCCCTCATAAAAGTTGCAGCTGCACAAGATTTCAAGCCTGATATTGACGAACTGGTTACTAACAAGAGATGCCAAGTGTCGTTACAAAAGAAATAAATCTCACACTGTAAGACTCCTATATAAGCAATGAATATAATATAATGAATATAAGGACCTAGCTAAGAGGCTAAGACTCTAATTGTATGCTGTTGTACAGAGATTGTATGGAAATAAATTGTTTTTCTTTAAACTTTAAGTGTTACTTTTTTAATGTTTTCAGTATTGTAAAGAAAGCTACAGTAACTTTGCATAATAGTATAATAGTATTTGTTACAGTGCGGCCCGCTGATGCACGTATGGCAGTCGAAGCGGCCCTCCAATGGTGTGAGTTTGACATGCCTGCCTTACACCTTATAACCTTGTACCTTTGTCTACGTTCTGCATCTCTCTGACTATTCCACTTCTTCTTCTCTGTATATTCTCCTGTACTTCCCTATTCCACCACCAGGTTTCCTTTTCCTTCTTCCTCTGTCCAGATACCACACCAAGCACCCTTCTTGCTGTCACCCTTACTACTCCTGCCATAGTTGCCCAGCTATCTGGCAACTCTTCACTGTCACCTGCCTGTCTTACCTCTTCCCTGAACTCAACCTTGCAGTCTATCTTTTTTAAATTCCACCATTGTATCCTTGGCTCTGCCATCACTCTCCTCCTCTTCTTGATCTCCAACATCATCCTACAGATCACCATCCTATGCTGCCTAACTACACTTTCCCCTGCCACCAGTTTGCAGTCTTCAATCTCCTTCAGATTGACCCTCCTGCATAGGATATACCTGTGTGCATCTTCCTCCACTCTTGTGTGTCACCCTAAGTTCCTCCCCTCTTCCTAAAATACGTACCACAGCCATGTCCATCCTTTTGGCCAAATCACTACCATCTCACCTTCTTCATTCCTCTCCTTGATATCATACCTACCCATCACTTCCTCATCCCCTCTGTTCCCTTCACCAACATGTCCATTGAAATCCGCTCCAATCACCACTCTCTTTCCCTTGGGTAAACTGTTCATCACTTCATCCAACTCACTCCAGAAGTCTTCTTTCTCATCCACCACACACCCAACTTGCGGAGCATATGCACTAACAGTCATAATCACACCTTCAATTTCCAGCTTCATAATCATCACTCTGTCTGACACTCCTTTCATCTCCAAAACACTCTTGACATACTATTCCTTCAAATTAACCCCTACCCCATTTCTACTCCCATCCACACCATGATAAAACAATTTGAATCACCTCAGATCCACCTGGCATTACTCCCCTTCCATTTAGTCTCTTGCATGCACAATATATCAACCTTTCTTCTCTCTATCACATCAGCTGTCTCCCCTTACCAGTCATATTGCCAAAATTTAAAGTTCCTACCCTCACCTAAGTTCCACTCTCTTTACCATTCTCCTCTATTCCTGCCTTTAGACACATCTTTCCCCTCTACTTCTCTTTCTCCTTTTTTAGCCAACAGTAGCCCAATTTCTGCTAGCATCCTGTTGGCTAACAGTACTGGTGGCGGCCATTGTTAATCCAGGCCTCAACCAGTCTGGTATGGAAAACTGTATTATTTTCCACATATTGATCTGGAAGAATTTTACACCAGATGCCCTTTCTGACATAACCCTCCCCATTTATCTGGACTTGGGATTGGCACGAAGAAACACACTGGCTTGTTCATCCCCTGTGACTGGGGTGAATGCAGGTCTAGACTCGTCCAGTTACATTTTGACATTTACACTAGATTTTCATGACTAAGCAAGTATGCCAACCAATTAGAAATCATATTGCAATCAGAAGTCATTGATGTAATGATTCACAAACTCGAATAACTCAACTTCATATGGAGATTGATTAAATAATGTATGGATGACAACTTTTGGGAAGGGAAACATTAGCAATGATTGTTGGTGTCTTATTAACTAAATCTCAAAAACTGTGACATGAAATAACAAAATTCAATAAAACAATTAAGTAACAGCTTTAAAGTGCAAAAATAGCAATCAAAATAAAAGAGAAAGTTCTTTGTTTTGTAGTTTCAGAAAAGATTAATAGAGCACAATTTAAATATGTATTTTTTGAGAAAAATTCAAGAGAGTAAACAGAATCATGACAACTGAATGCAGCACTCCAGGTTTTTGTCTTTTTTTTTGTTAATTTATTCCAGAAGGAATACATCCTGAGCCTATGCCTCTCTGAACATAAAACCAATTCTTATTTGTAAAAAATGATGTAATTACAATGAAAAAAAATGTGTTTTCTTTATTTTATAATTATTCAGTAAAGTGTATTGTGAATGGTGCCTGAAAGTCATTTGTTGGTGGACATTGAAAAGAGCCTAGTAATTTGTGGTCCCTTTCCTTAGAGATCGGGCAACATTGGCTTTAATTTATGTTTGATTTTAGAATCAGTGGGCATTTAAGTAATTTACTACATAAATAAAAAAGATTGGTAGATTTTTTTCCATCCATGTATTTTCAAAATATCTTCATTCAGTTCAAAGCCACATAGTGATGGGACCTTTCGTGGCAACACTGGGTGCAAGGCTGGAACCAGCTCTGGATGTTCTCGAACAATCTCTGGATATCCTCAATACATGCACACGCACTTACTCATGCTAGCTAATTACATCTTTGGTTGTATGGAAAACCAGTGTGCCTTAGGAAAAAGATATCTGAACACAGAAACATCACACAAACTCTAAACTGAGAGAAACTGATTAGGAATTTGAACCCAGACACTTAGAGCTGTCAAACAGCAGTAACAGCCACTGTGTCACCGTACCAGTTTTTCTTTTTATATATATTATTATTATTTACCAGTATATCAATCAATAGTATTCTCTGAAACATAGATAGGCAAGTTCAGTGATGCAGGCACATCATCTTGGGATTGATGGGTGTTCACATTTATGCTGCTTGCCCTTTTCGCCCCTTCTGATTTGATGGCTATGCTTCTCTATTCATAGTCACTTGAACAATTGAAACAGAGAATTATGCAGAACACTGTGGCTCATCAAACTTCCTTTTGTGAAAATGCTGATGTGGGATTTGAAACCTTGGTGTAGGCTGATTTCTACAAAACTCTTCTTGTCCCCAAACAAAGGCTTGAAAGCATGAGTTAATCTGCAGTGGCTATAGGAGGATTAACTGCTCTCAGTCCTGTCCATGCTGCAAAAAAAGCTGCTGTCAAGCATAATAGTTGCCACCCTTGGCAGAGAAAACTCAGTTAATGCTTCCCTCTGATCCTTCTGACTTGTACTTCTGGACAAGTGCCATCTTTTACAGTTCCAACAGGTCACATGGTTAGGCACCTTTGGAACAACAGAATAGGCATTTTGTAAATTGCTTCCTGGCTTCCAAATACCCTATTATACAGTGGTGTGCAAAAATATTCAATCCCCTTGAAATTCATCATAATTTTCTGCATGACAAAGGATTTGTACACATATTTATCATTTTAGTATTTTTAATATAAACTCTTATGCTGTAATAATACATTTCCAAACTGTAGATATTTAACTGAAGAAGAAAAACTCAAAAGTTAGTGTTTGCAAAAGTATTTAAACCTCTGTGCTTTGGAAGCTCCAGGTTTACAAAATGGCAGTCACAAATGACACAAAGGTGACCGTAATTTGAGCATAATTAAACATAATTAGGTACTACTTGTGAGTCCTTTATATTTCTGTTAATATGGACAATCACTGCAAGAATGAAGACAAAGGATCATTCTGCTGATTTGAGAGACAAACTCATTGAAATGCATAAGGCAGGAAATGGCTACAATAATTGAAGAGTTTGAATATCCTGTTAAGCACTGTTTGATCCATCATTAGAAAGTGGAAGGTTCAGCACAGCACCTAGATTCTTGCTAGAACTGGCTGCCCCTCAAAAAAAAATCTGTTTAAGATGTTGACTGATGAGAGAGGATAATAAAAATCCAACTGTCATTCTCAGAAGTCTGCAGTGCTCTTTGGCTGAAACTGGAGTGAAGTTGCATGGGTTCACAATTTCAAGAGTTCTCTACTACAGGAGAGTAGCAAGAAAGAAGCCATTCCTTAAGAACGTCCGCATAAAAGCACATATGGCCTTTGCTAGAAAGCATGAGAAAGACTCATTTAAGATGTGGGAGAAGGCTTTATGGCCAGCTGAGACCAAAATAGAATTTTTTGGCCAGAATACAAAGGATTATGTGTGGTGTAAAATTAACATTGCCGATGCCTCAAGAAACACCATACTTATGGTGAAATATGGTGGTGGCAGCAGCATGCTATGGGAATGCTTTTCATGTGCTGGGACTGGGAATCTTTTCAGAGTCAAGGGATCAATAGATGGGCACAAATACTGCACAATATTGCAGGAATACCTATTCCAGTCTGCTATGAATCTACGCCTCTGAAGTAGCGTCATCTTTCAACATGACAATGACCCTAAGCATAAGGCCAAAGCGACACTGGAATGGCTCAAAAACAGAAAAGTGAATTTTTTTAGAATGGCCAGGTCAAAGCCCTGATCTTAACTCTATTGAAAATCTGTGGCACTATTTGAAAACTGCTGTCCAGTGGTGCCATCCCACCAACTTAAGAGGATCTCTATAAATTCTGCCAAGAAGAATGGGGAAGAACCACTCATGAACAATGTGCAAAACTGTTACATACTTACCCCAAAAGAATTATGGCTGTTATTGCAACAAAAGGGTTCTTGACAGAATTATGGCTGTTACTGCAACAAAAGGGTTCTTGACAAAGTATTAATGTGTAGGGATTGCATACTTTATGCAAACACTAACTTTTGAGTTTTTATTCTTCAATTAAATATCTACTGAAAATGTATTATTTTGACTTTGGAAATGTATTGTTACAGCATGCAAGTTCATATTAAAAATACTGAATGGACAAATATGTGTAAAAATTTTTCGTCATGTAGAAAAGTATGATGACTTTCAAGGGGACTGAATACTTTTGCATGCCACTGTATGTTTCTTTGGAAAATTACCAGTGTTACAAATTAGATGATAAATAATTGTTGGTCTATTCAGTAAAGGCTGTATTATAGTTAGAAGCTTTCTAAGGATAAGTGTCTTCTATGTATATTTGAATTTTGAAATTTAAAGATAACGGAGTAGTAGAGAGCTGACATCAAAGACCTAAATGATCATCAATCCAGCTAACCTTTGTTATCCCCCTTCTGGTCTTTAACCTTCAGCATATTGGGCATGAATAACATGTATTAACTCTTGTTTTCTTAAAGAGTGTCTCAAATATTTTAACTTCATCTTGACTATAAATGTATGCAGAGTTTAATCAGATTTGACAGTGCCTAAAACACTACCTACGTAAGAAGTGTGGAAATGTTTAAATTTTGCTTATGTGATGAGCAAATGTTTTCAGCCAGGTGTTGGTACTGTGTGCATCAATATTTTAAAATATTTACTGATATGGCAGCTTCTTCAGCCTGAACAGCTTTGTGACTGTTTTTTTTTTCATAAAATCACCGTACATATGGACATTTGATTGCTGAAAAATGAAATCCTTAATAATTAAATTGTTCACTGTAAGGTCAGTTCTAGGTGAAAGATGTGGCTCAGGATTCTGTATTGTAATAGGACAGTATCCCAGTGTCTACCTGAATTTTTTTCAAAGATGCCACATATCAAAAGAAATGGTTCATTTAAACGAAACCCATCTGAGAAGGAGAATTATAGGAACATCACAAATGTTTCTAAGGAATTAACAAAAAAATGAAAACTCCTTCGTTGGATCTAAAAGTGTCAGGAGGGATGGCTCCTCCACTTTCCCACCTTACAAATAAAACAAAACACTATCTGATTCAGTTCCAGTGTTTTCCTTCCTTTCCTAGTGCATCTTCCTATTAGTGCAGTGATCAAAACCCACCTCAAAATTACTTTCTCAGCTAGTCTCTGAAACATCTCTGGACATAGAGATATTCAGTACCTTTCCAGAGATAACAGGTCACTCACTGGTCTATTTGCATTGTACTGGGCAATTACCTTCTCCTCCCCACAGAAGTCCTAAGTGGCATTTACAAGAGCAAATAATGCATGGTTGTTCCTAGGCATTCTGCTTTCTGTGATGTATAGCAAGGTTCTACCTTTTTCAAGTACCATTGCTGCTGCCGCTTTTCAGACACGTGGTGCTGTGTGTCCATCTTGTTACTTCCTCAGTGTTCCACTCTTTTTCCATTTGTTGGTTAGATAATCTTAGTTTTTGTTGTGTTGCAAGTCCTTTTCCTTCCCTGACAGAGTTTTCAAAATTGTGTCCAAAGACATGATCGTTCATATCTAAACTGTTTCCTAAGGATGCTCTTCTGGTGTTCACCCTGCAATTGCAAGCATTTATAATATACCTTTTAAACAATCATCAAAGAATAAATTAAATCACTTTGTTTATTGATTGAATTTTATGCTAAAATCATCTTCGTAAACATGTCTTACAGTTCTCTTTGGCGTATTTGATAATTAAGAAATATGTGCCAATGTGCTAAATTTAGCATGATTGAATACTTTTCTAATGTTGTTTTCTTTGTGTTCTGATCTCATGCACTATTATTTAAAAACCTAAACTTCTCCTTTCATCAGTTCAGTGTCTTGGAGACAAGCGTGATGGGGTGAACAAATCTAACTTAATTAATAAAGAGCAGGTGAGAAGCTAAAAGGCAACAATATGCATAACAATCAAAATCTGTGATTCAATCAGGTAAACAAAATGTGAAACAAAATAAACTACTATATGTGATATTGAGTGGATGACAGGAATTTAATATATAAATACCTTCAAAACAACATAAAAAGTGAAGTTAAATTGCAGGTAGCAGTATATAGTGATAGGTTTCTCATGTATAACTTTCCAAGACATACAGAAGCTTGATATCGCAGAATGCATTCTGTTCTTACAGCAATGGCCACCAGAAAGTACTTAACATTAAAGACTACCTCTCTTTAGAGCAGCTTGGGATGAGCAAGCATAGAAAACCATAAGCAAATATACAACTAGTGGAGAGAGAGAAATAAAACTCTAATATTAGCCATTGCAAAATAAAAAAAAAACATATACAGGTGCATTCCTGCTCACCTAATAATATCTGTAAATCTGTGTAAGTGCTCTGTGTTTGTCTAAAGTGAAAAACCCTAAAATAAGGCTCAGTCTGAGCAGCTACCCCAAATTTGCTGAAATCATACAGTATTCACACGTGTGAATTGTTGAATCTTTTTTATGAGGTCATCTTATTTGTAAAGTACTGAAGTACTGTATTTGTACTTCATTTTGAAAAATGTAAGGGTCCAACATATTTCTTTCTGTTAAATGAATTAGTATTGGTGCTCTTAATCACAGTCTTAATTCACAGACATACACAGAGAACAATAACACTACATTATGATGTCACTTTTCTGAATTTGCTTATTTATTTTCCAAGCTACAGTGAGCATAGGATATAAGAGGAAATCAAACCACCCAGAGAAAAACTAACTTGGACACAGAAAGAATGTGAAAACTCCATGTACATAGCTACCCAGGTCAGGATTTGAAAAGAAAACAGGCTCCATGAGACATTATCTGAAACGCATTTGTTCATTTTAAAAGTATTGCAAAATGAAACTAGTTTCTAAATATGAAGGATAATGCAGAGTTAGTTGACATGTTTATTACTAGTAGAACTGATTACTACAATGCATTAATCAAAGGCTTTTTAAATCATTTTTAAATCATTTCAGAAAATTCAAAATGATCCTCTAAGAATCATTCATAGAATTAGAAAGTCTGTTCTTAAGTCTTTACACTGTCTTTTAGTTGTGCTTAGGGCTGATTTCAAAATCTTTCTTCTTACATTCATAGATTTAAATGACCTGGGCTATGGACTTACAGTATCATTACATAGTGTACAAACCAAAGAGCGCATTACATTCTCAAGACACAGGTATACTAAATAGTCCAAGGAATAATAAAACAACATTGGGAGGCCAAGCTTTTAGCTACATGGCCCCAAAACTGTGGAATTATCTGCCGGCTTGTATAAGAGATGCCCCATCTGTCTCAGCTTTTAAATCCAGACTAAAGTCTCACTGTTTGAGTCTATCATAACCCAACCAAAGCCACTTATTAGCTGTTTTTTATTGCATTCCTGTTTGTTAGTCTTAATAATATATTACTATACTGTAATGTTATAATAATATAAGCACTACTATAATAACAAACTGTTCTTGACCCTTCTCTAACCTGTTTCTCTTCTCAAGATCCTCATGTGGCACTCAGCCAAGTTATATTCCAGCCTGTGGCAAATTTACCAGAAATACTTGGGTGCCTTGGATTTAAAGGAGAGAATGTATATTAGTCTGAGATTCTCAATCTTATATAATACTTTGGCAAGCCCATGGTATGTTTGATTTTGTGTGACGGTGCGGGTCAGCTCCACCTCTTGAACCTGCTATTGTCAATGACGTACCTGAAGGATGAGCCAGTGGATGAAGACACTCACACATTTAGCAAGGAGTAGGTGTATAAGTGCTTCAGTAGATTTTTTAAAACAAGTCAAAAACAAGTTAGTGTTCCAAAGTGCAGTGCAAAAATGCAATAAATAATCCATAAAATAAATAAATAAATAAAAAATGTAACCCTTTTCAAAATTGAGGTTAAAAACATAGTCAGAAAACTTTCTTTTAAAATCTGGTGCCCAGTTCATCCCTTTGATAATGATGGGGCCTCACAGCAGAGGAGACGCCCTGCTGACAAAAACAGCAGACCTTCCAGCTACAACAGGGCACCCCATCCATAATGATGGCTTGGGTACCCAAGATCATAGCACTCATTATGGGGCTCTCAATCTGAGCCTCGCCGACCCCCGCTGTCTTACCCGTCTTATGCGCCAAGTCACCCTTTTCAGCACTACATCATTCCGACTCTCTAAACTGCTCAGCCAGAGCAATCACTTCTTCATCCCCTGAGTGACGGCTATATGCTCCCCTGAAGGGGCTGATCTTCCCATCACACCAGCACTCGCCCATCTTCCTGCCTGCTCCTCTCTTTCTCTCTCTCTCACCTCCATTCTCTTGATCAGTCTTCCTTTTGTTTTTTTTTTCTCAATATTTTCCTTTTCTCATGTTGGCTCATCTTTATATGCTTCCATTGGAGCTGCATCCCAATCACGGACCGCAGGGGACAGACTGCACCCTCATGTGCAGGTGCATCTTGTCCTAACTACCTCACCAACCTCTGCAGCTGCGAGCCCACACACCCACGGAGATCGAGCCGGCCAATTAATCATTTATTTATTAAAACAGCCACCTTTTTCTGAGCTTCAGACCTGTTATACCACACTTTGTCAGTGCCTTTGTGTTATAGCTGACTTTAAATCTCTTCATAGGCTTCTTTTCTCTGTCAATACTAATTAGTAGGGTTTTTGTTTTCCTGTCTTCTATTACTAGCTGGCAGTATCCCAACTATAAAGTAATGGACACATATTTTAAGGTATATTTATGTTAATCAGTATGAAATTGTTTTGTTTTAATATGTGTTTAGCCTAATTTGCATTTTTGTGTACATTATTGGTGTTTATACCTATTGTATAAACCTGTTAATGCACTCTGAGCCTGTACTCATAGAATAGCACTATACGAAAACAAATTTAATTGAAAGTTCAACAAGGTAATATGGTAAATATTAGTGTCACCATGTCATTCCTAACAAACTTCTTTATAGCATTTAAAATTATTGACCAGCCCTTTGATATGAAAACCTCAACAGGCTCTTGTATAATCATTTGCTTTTAGAAGTCACATAACTAATTTACTGTGGTTCATTAGTGTGTAATACAGTATCTGACATGTGCATATATTTTACTATTCTGTTACACAATTGAATTGGACTCCAAACAGCAATTATATCATGGAGGCAAAATATTCAAACTTGATCCAGTATAAATGATGATTATATAAGAAAATGTCCAAGGTATTGCAAGGAACCTAAGGGAATGTCTGCTCTAAAAATATGAAGAAAAAACTGGTTTATACAGTCATTATTATCAGGAAGGCTGCAGGGATCTCTGGTATCCGGGGTGAACTTCTCCAGGCTGGTGGCAAAGCTGTCCTCTTTGCATTGCAAGCAATCTTTGCCTCCATTTTGGAGATGAGCGTCATCCCAACTGACTGTAAAACAGGACTTATTGTCCCTATCTGAAAAAGGAAGGGTGATCACCTAGATTGCAGCAAAAACAGGGGGATAACGCTGCTCTCAGAGCCAGGTAAGGTCCTTGTTAGTGTCATCCTCAATAGGATCTGTGATCACTTCCTCACCTATTTCAGACCAGATCAGTGTGGTTTTACGCCTAAGAAGTCTACCATCGACCACATCTTAGCAGTGAGTTCTCGTGGAACACAAACACAAATATCAGCAGCTTTTATTTGCAGCTTTTGTCTGTTTTCGTAAAGCATCCAACTTAGTTGATCAAGCTGCCCTGTGGGACATCCTGAGACTTTGCAGAATTCCCCCCAGAGTTACTGAATATTATGGCCAGCTTGTACAGTGGTTCTATGAGTGCTGTGCGGAGTGGAGGCAGAACATCTGAATTTTTCCCAGTTGATGCTGGGGTTCATTGGGGTGTGTTCTTGCTCCTACATCATTTCACACTTGCATGGACTGGGTGTTGGGCAGGGTTGTGGGGTGCTGTGGCTGTGGGGCATATGTTGGTGAAGAAAGTTTCACTATCTTGAATTTGCCTACAATGCTGTGATCTTCCCGGAGTAAATGAAAGCTCTTTTTGGGGCTCTCGAGAGACTGAGCAAGGAGTCAGAGTGTCTGAGCTTGTGAGTGTCCTGGATAGAAACCAAGATCCAGGCCTTTAATGATTGCTTGGGCACAGTAGTGTGTCTGGATGCAGAAAGAGTGTTGAACTTGTCGAAAGGTTTACTTATCTTGGCAGTAACATTCATGTCTCTGGTGACTTTCCTATGATGTCAATAGACAGATTGGGAGAGCATGGGTGGTCATGAGATCGCTGGAAAGGGGTGTGTGGTACTCCCAATATCTTTGCAAAATGACGAAGATCCTAGTCTTTAGAGTCCTTGTGTTTCCTGTTTTGCTATATGGTTGCGACACATGGATGCTGTACGGTGACTTGAGATGAAGGCTGGATTTCTTTGGTACTGTGTCTCTTAGGAGAATCCTTGGGTTTCACTGGTTTGACTTTGTTTTTAACAAGTGGTTGCTCATGGAGTCCCAAATGAGACACATTAACTGCATTGTGAGGGAGTGTCAGTTACGGCACTATGTTCATGTGGTGTGATTTCCTGAGGGTGATTCAGCTCACAGGATCCTCATTGTAGTGGATCTGAGTTGCTAGACCAGGCCAAGGGGACACCCACGTAACACCTGGTTGCGGCAGATAGATGGTCATTTTCGGGGTGTGGAACTGGACCACTTGTCTGCCTGTCTTCCTTTGTCAAGCTGTTTCATTGAGTGGTGGGTACAGCAATGTGCTGTACTAGTGCCTGCTCCCCAACTTGGCTTGACCTGACCTGACCTGATGCACACGCCTACATTCCCTCCCTGACATCTCCCAGAATTTTGCATATTTGAATATGCAAATCAATATAAATAGACCCTTCCATTCAGTGTTTTATTAAAAGAGAATGGTAGAAGCATCTGTAAAAATGAATAATTTCATCCTGTGCGAAGTGGAGGCAAGTAAAAACGTACAACATACAGTGCAATAGCCCTGGCCCTGACCCTAACAGTCATTACTCATACAAGTCAAACCCAAAAAAACATCAAGAAATTATAACATGGCACACTTGTGACAATTTGCGAAACAAGGAATCATTTCAAACTGAATATTTAGGCAAGAAAGGCATTAGTCAGTGAGGGCATCATACAGATGTAGGCACTGTTCTCATTTAGGATGCAGAAGGACTGAAGAAAGAACATCCAACTCAGTCTCTCTTAACTGGTCTTCAGGCACTGGTACCATTTTCCTGACTGCAGTGCAGAAAAGAGGACATTGTTGGGGCATCTGACATCTCTGATAATTGCATTGCCCTGGCCCAACATCGCTTGATACAGAGGTTGTAGAATTTGAGGGTGCATACCCAGTTTATTCAGCTAAAGATCCTTGTGATCCTGCTTTGTGCTGTTTCCAAACCAGGCAATAATATTTCCTGCCAAGATCCTTCCATTGGTAGATGTGTAGAAGTTCTTTAGTAATTGGGATTGCAGTCTGAAATACCTGAGGTGTCCAAAGTGGTAAAGACATTGTCGTGCTTTCATCACCAACATGTCAATGTGTTTGGAACAGGTCAGGTCCTCTGTGATGTGGACACTGCGTTATCTGAAACTTACACCTTCTCCACCTTAATGTTGTTAATACTGAGGGGTTCCTGAGCTTGTTGATGAGCGTAGAGGTGTTTATTGTGTTTAATGCAAAAATATAATCTATAAGTGACATTTGCACATAATTCCATCTCAGAGTTTCTAAGGAAAATTTTCTGTAGCTTACAAAATACCTGCTTTTTATGTTTGTAATGTATGTGTTTTTTTATGTTTATTTTTTATAGTTTTACTTTTATGCTTATGATTCATGCACAGCAAGGAGTTGAAAACTATAGCTTTCAAACAAATGTGACACTTGAAAAATACATTCCTTCACAAAAATGGGATTCTTTGCATACACAAAGTAACATAATCAAAGAGAAAACAGAGTATGATACAGCTCACACCCAGAAAACCTTGACAAAATTGCTTGTTGTTGTGATGTGGGATTTTGCATATAACTTGATAAATGTTTTGTATGTCTTTATTTATAATTTAGGCAAACCAATGTAATTTAGTGATAATTTAGTTGAGAGGTATTCGTGTTTGCCCCCTTTTACGACTGTCTCTTTGTAATTTTATGACAGGATTTGGGGGGAATGTGTCTTAAACCAGTTTGATGAGTATTTCTCTGCTAAAGTCCTTTAACCCCCTGCAAGGAAGCCAGGATGTTTAACATATTGTTTTGGGGCAGGAGATAAGATGTTCTGTTTCACCCATTGGTCTGAGGTATGGCTGTCTGGATTGGCCGTAGGGGTTGGACAGAAAACCTATAAATATGCTTGCTCAACCTCATTCTCTCTCTCTCTAACCAACATATGATGAAGAAGCATCTCTCTTGCTGACCTGTGATGATGAAGACAACACAATGAAGAGCACAGCTCAGCAGCCATATTGAACAGACATGTGGCTGAAAGCTGAGCACCAACGATGCCTTAACTAGAGACATTTTAAGTAACTGCAAGTCTGTGTGCCAGCTGAATTACACATCACCATTTAATCAGGTTGTATGGTTGCCAATATTCAAATGTACTTTACATTTTGTTCTTATTTATGAATATTATCAGTAATACATTATTTTATGTGTAACTTAACTCCTGTTTGTCTTTTTACTACATCTAATCGCCTAATACCTTATAAACAGTTGTAAGTCTGTGAGATTAGGCATTCTAAGGCTACATATTAATAATACAATAGGGGAAAGTAGAGCAATACAGTATATATATTACTCTACCAAGATAAAACACTTGTGAATGTTCAAACATATTAAATGCAAACACAAAAACAGGTGTGTGAGACGTGACCCAACTTGATACCTTGCAGCATGGGATGCCAGTTTAATACTTTGGGCAGAAATAGACTATCAATTAAAAATATGTGGAACTAAACTAAATTCAGTTTCTCTCCTTAAAAGTTACAGCAAATTGTAATACAAGTTAAGTTAATATTTATTTTTCATTTATTTTAGGCATTGTGTGTCAAGCCATCTGCTTTTTAGGATGCACACTGTGTTAACTGTCTGAATATTTACAAATGCCTAATGGAGAAATGTGAGTTAGCTTGTATCACACTTGACCTAACATCAAAGACATTTCCAAAGCTCACCAGAGATATGTGAGTCATTAACTGTAGAAAATATTTAATTAAAAAAATTTTGTAAATGTAAACATGGCTTTTTTTCTCTACCTCCTTTCTATAAATTAGATATGTAAGTAAATATGTAAGTAGATATTCTGTAGTGTCGAGTAGAAATTTGGAAAAAGTTTGGAAAGCAGTGCCATGTGGCATGTGGGTTGGCTGCAGCTGGGATCACTGTCCTTGAAACCAAACATCACTTGTCACAAAAAAAACACAAAGACATCACAAAGATTTGGGGCAGCCCCCCATATATAGTGCCCTGGCTGCAAAAGGTTGTTTTTTCATGAGTTGTGTTCAGGTTTGAGTCCAGAACATAACTAATTAGAGAGTGAGACTATGACGGTTTTAAAGGCCGGGACAGGAAGTGACATCATCAGGAAGGGAACAGGAAGTGATGTCTTCATGACTGGAAATGACGTCATCAATGGTGCCAGGACCAGAAGTGATATTATCATTAGCGCCAGAACCAGAAGTAAATTCTTTGGGACCGGAAGTGATGTAATCAATAGCATCAGTACCGGAAGTGATGTCATCAGTGGGGCTGGTACCAGACTTGATGTCATCAATGGCATTGGTTTTCCCAATGGATGTTCTGCAGAGGACTGAGAGAGAAAGAAAGTGCCTCTTGTCTGGCGTGGTACTACTATTATTCAGGCCCTTTAGCTTTTAAGAAGTAAAAAGTTAGGTGCTTCAGTACTGGTGCTGACATAAGGGCCTGTTTTAAGTCACTAAATGCAGCATCTGTCTTATTGGTCCATACCACATTGTTAGAAGCCCTCTTCTTTGTTAAATCACTCAAGGGTGCTGCTCTCTCTGAAAACCAAGGTACAAACCAGCAGTAATACCCAGCTAAGCCGCGAAATGCTTGGACTTGCCACTTGGTTCACGGACGGGGCTATTTCAATATGGCATCTACCTTCAAACACTGTGGCTTTACGGTACCCCGTATTTAGCTTCCTTCAACCCAAAAAAACATTTTATTGGATTGATCCAAAGCCCAGCTTCACCCAGCGTCCACAATACTGCTCGGACCTGCTGTGTATGTTCCTTCCATGTGCTAGAATAGATGAATATGTCATCCAATTAGGCAGCACTATACGCGTTATGAGGGTGGAGCACTTTATCCACCAGATACTGGAAAGTCGCAGGATGCCCAAGTAACCCAAATGGAAGGACACAATATTGTTAGTGTCCACTAGAGGTGCTTAACGCGTTCTTGACATTAGTGGAGTCCATTAAAGAAACCTGCCAGCACCCCTTAGTCATGTCAAATGTGGTCAAATAATTTGCCTGTCCAAGTCTCTCAAGGAGGTTATCCACTTGAGGCATTGGATAAGCATCGAATTGGGAGACTTGGTTAAGTCATTGCAAAACCTTCAACTTCCATCAGGCTTACTAACCAACACTATCAGACTGTACCAGGGACTATGACTTTCCTCTCTAACTCCTAGTTCCAGCATGCACCTTTTTTTCATGTTCTACCTCTGCTTTCTTTGCCTCTGGAAGATGATAGGGGCACTCTCGAACTATAAACATGGACTTTGTCACAATGTTGTGTGCAATTAGTGAAGTCCTTCCTGGTTTTTCACTCACTACCTCCGGGATGGACAGGATAGCTGTTTCAAGCTCCTGTCTCTGTCTGGAACTTAATTCTGTGCCAAAGTTAAGGGTATTTTTGTGAGCAAAGAATGAGTGGTGCTGAGTGGAGGAGCGATCGGGATCTCTTTCCTTCCACAGCTTCAGCAAGTTTACATGTTATACCTGCTTGCTCGGCCAATGATTGGGTTGTTTCACCAAATAATTCACGAGCCTTTTCCTCTCCGTAACTTCATAGAGGCCTTGCCAATGGGCTAACAATTTAGAATGGGTTGTAGGAACTAAAACCATGGCACAATCCCCCAAATGGAACTCTCGGAGAGTAGTACCATAGTCACAATGGTGGGCCTGTGCTGCTTGTGCCTCTTCCATGTGACTTTTTAATATGGGTCGAATTTTACCAAATCTATTGTGTAACCATGTGATATTTTCCAATATATTTGTAGAGGGAAGAGCTTCTCCTTCCCATCCTTCTTTCAAAATATCCAAAATCCCCCAAGGCTGTTGTCCATATAATAATTCAAAAGGTGAGAACAACCATAGAGGCTTGTGGTACTTCCTGATAGGCAAAGAGAATGAGGGGGAGGAGCTGATTCCAGTTCCCGTCCCCGCTGAACACCTTAAAAAAGTATTTGCTTGACAGTCTGATTAAACCTCTTGACTAGATGGATGATACACCGCGGACTTTAAGTGCTTTATTTTAACCAGCTTTGTCATTTCCTTGAACATCTCCAATGTGAAAGGTGTCACTTGATGTAAAGACTTCCTTAGGGATTCCCATCGTGCTAAGACCCCTACAAATTCCTGTGCAATAGCCTTAGACATTACTGAGCGCAAAGGAACAGCTTCTGGATATTGGGTAGCATAGTTCACGACAACTAATATATATATAATGTCCTCAGGCTGAGGGCTCTAGGGGTCCTACTATATTGACCCACGATCCTTTCAAAGGGGACATCAATCAAGGGAAAGGAACTAGAGGAGCTTGGTCCCTCCTAGGAATTTGCCACAATTGACACTCTGAACAAGAGATACAAAAATGGCAAACCTCCTCATGAATTTTCTGCCAACAGAATCTGAGCTTAATAAGCTCAAACGTTTTCTAGGTGCCCAAATGACCTCCTAGGAGGTGGGCGTGCACCAGTTCACAGACCTGCTGTCGGTAGGTTTGTGGAATCAACAACTGCTTCTGCACCTCCCCCTCATGCTCCGCTACCCAATACAATAGATCGTTTTCTATTACAAGGTGAGAACCCTGTGGCATGGGCTGATGAGTGCACTGGCCATTAACTAGCATGAATGCATTTTTTGCAAATTTCAGGGAGTCATTGTTTCACTGCTCCCTTTTGAAAGAAGCCAGTGTTTCTTTAAATTGAAACTGAATCACGGAGAGAGGGTCCGGTCTGACTTCAAAAGGCAGGATTTCTTCCTGGCTCGTCAAGACACTGGGAGATGACATTTCCACCTACAATGGTCCAGGAACCTCCCGATCCACCTCTTGGTTTTCCATATGTCTCTCTGAGGAACCAGCCCACTCCTGTGTGTCTTTCCCACAACTCCCTTTGTTCCTTTACTAGCCCAGTCATTTCTAATGGGAGCGGAGCCTGCACCGGGTCTTTCCGGACCACGGAACGAACGCCCCACTCGGAAACTCAGTCCTGGTACTCCCACACCTGGTTATCCTTCAGATTTTGTCCCTGTTTCTTCTGGGCTTGCATCCTGTCGACTACGCCATTGTCACAAGAATAACACGAAGACGTCTTGTTTGGGGCAGCCACCCATATATTGTGCCCTGGCTGCAAAAAGTTGTTTTTTGATGAGTTGTATTCAGGTTTGAGTTCAGAACAGAACTGCTTAGAGAATGAGAATATGGCGGCTTTAAAGACTGGGACAGGAAGTGACATCCTCAAGACCAGAAGTGGCGTCATTAATGGCACCGGGACCGAAAGTGACATTATCAATAGCACCAGTACTGGAAGTGATGTCATCAATGGCCCAGGTACCGGAAAGTGAAATCATCAATGGTGCCGGAACATAGCGTGATTTCCCGTGGATTGTCTGCAGAGGATCGGGAGAGAAAATCAGTGCAGCACGCCACCTTCTGGTCTGCTGTGGTACTACTATTATTCAGGCCATTTAGCTGCCTCCCAATCGCACGTGTGTGACACACTCTACATAAAACTGAAGATGGACAGAACAATGAGGACACCACACAGCAAGCGATATGTACAAAGTGTTTTGTACTGCTTTTAATTTAAACAGGGTCCAAACAATAAATATAATGCATTGTGATTTCATCCAATAAATAAATAAATATTCCATGAAGCAGTGCTCTTCTGTGAAGATTAAATTCAGTAGTAAATACTGGCTCTCATCCTAGCCACCTCAGCTGGTCACCACTGGGATGCTCGGAGCCAAACCTCCATCATCCTGCCACTCAGATGCTCCCCACTCCCCCAAAGTGACCAGCAGGTGTGACCTGCTCATGGAATGCCATTCCTCATACTACCTCGCAGGGCCATCGACCATTCTGCCTTCCCTTCTCCCCATTGAAGGGATCTCCCGACTCCTTTCCCTCTTTACCTTGGTTTAATTTTTTTCTTTCATTCGTCCACTCCTGTTGTCCTATTCAGGCTTTCTTTATGCTCAAATTGGCGTGGCGCCTCCTAATTACTAGTGTGCTGATGTGAAACAGCTGAACAATTTAGCAATCAGCTCACCTCCACACCAAATATGCTGTGGTCAGGGCCGGATTTTCCTATAGGCTAACTAGGCTTCAGCCTAGGGCTTCAAGATCAAGAGGGGCCTACATTCAAATTGTTAGCAATTTGAACAAACTTAAAAATGGGAGGTAAAAGGGCCTCATAAGTGGAATAGCCTAGGGCCTCTTTTCATCTAAATCCGGCCCTGGCTGTGGTAGCCCAGCTCCTCAGCGATGCCAGTATCCATAGAGCCCAAGTCACATTGTTCTTAATTAAAACCAGCACACTGACATAGACCCCTAACATGCCTTATCAAATGCTGTGGTCCTGATTCTAAAGTGTGGATAGTCTTCACTTGGTGGAATAAAAAACAGGCACTGCAGGCCTGCCCAGGATGGTATTTTCTGCACAATATAGAAAGTCTTGATCCTGAGTGATACCTAAAGCTCACACAGTCTCTAATGGCATGTAGGCAGCTTTGACAAAAACAGAACCTGGCATGTCACTTGTTATTGTTTCTGTAACAGATATAAGTCCTAACTTTCCTTTCCAATAAGAAAACATTAATTTCATTTTTTTTTTCATATCATTTAATTCCCTGACTCAGTAGTTGACATTCAAGAGAACTGGGTGTCAGCTTCTTTGTAAGCTAAGAAGCTGACACCCTGAAATACAAAGCCTGTTTGAAATGTGAGATATGATTATTTAAATTCTTATGTTCTACATCAGAAAGAGGTCTTTATGGACTTAGAAAACTGGTTTGTGAGATGTAAAGGCCTTTATGGACTTGTGCAGTTGTAGCTACAGTCAAAGACATACAATTGAAAAGAATTAGAAACATAAAGCTTATTATATCTCAAATTATATGGTTCATGTCCAGTAGACCCAGCTTTGAAACAAACAGAGCCTCCCCTTTGAAGCAATGGGTAATGACTGGAGAGAAACTTTAGTTCTGACCTTTGGTAAATGAGGGAAGAAACAATATTGCAAGGAATATAGGATTAAACATAGAGGCTTGATGTATTATGAAAAAACCAGATGAGACTGAGAGGTGATAATTACTTTTTTGTGTCAGTAGGTGTTATCTATGCGTCTCCTCAAAACATTTGACAGTCATAATATTTTTCTGAATTGCTGATTAATTTGAAGAAGGATTTCAGATTGCACTGCTGTTATACATATTGGCATACTTACTGCCATGAGTCTATTTCATGTGGGACAATATTTTTAGTAGTGGGTATAGCCTCTAAAATATTTATCTATGTCTCCATGGTAAAAATTAAACCATGCAGATTTCTAATTCTTTAGTGTGCTCTGCCTGGCTCTCCCACCATAAAAGTCCTATTCCAACATGGGAAAGAGCGAGGGAAAAAGGCTGAACATTTCATACTGAAGTGACACTCAAGTTGACCAAGTAATCATCATGTTTTGGCTATTTTTTTGCATTTTTTTCTCTTTTGTAAATGGGAACAGTGTTCCTTGATCACTTCTTTCTTTTTAGCTAATATTTGACAACTATCTTAGTGTTCTATAGCAATTTGTATCCTAAGATACATACCTGATATAGGTAGCAATGGTATGATACAGCTTAGCAGAGTGATATAATAATTCAAGCTGAAGTTTAGGTTTGTTTTTATGTATGCATAATACAATGAAAAGCTTGCTTGCATGTCTCCTCACAATAGTGATAGTGACAGCAATACAATACTGACAAAAAGACATATGCTCACATTAAAAATAAAATTCAAAATACATGTAGTGTAACATATATACAATTATACACCGTACAAACATGTAAGAACACATACAGCTATTGTTATTATGACTGGCTAATCAGATATCTTATCACTTCTGAATAAAAACTGTCTCTGAATTGTTTACTGGTGCAAGTGCCAATGGTCATATACTGTTTATCAGAAGGGAACAGTTAAAACCTATGGTGCGGAAAGGCTGAGGTATTTAATTACAATTTTGCTTTTCTAAGGAGTCATATGTTCTATATATCATTAAAAAAGTTTAATTGGCTGTCAGTAATATTCTGTAATAGATGTCTGCATGGGCCTGAAATTAAAGCCTAAACCCAACTCGAACCTGAGACCCTGTGACCAACCCAACACTGCCCATCTGGAGCTAGCATGTTTGAAGCCTGAACACAACCAGAACCCGGCATCATAATGTTCTCACTTACCCCAATTTACTTTGCATACAATGATGAGCTCAGTAAATAAAAAACTGTCCAATTAGAACAGCAGTCTGCTAAAAGTCTAAAATGAAAGTACACATATTACTTTACAATACTAGGGGGATCTGCCCCATGCTTGCTTTGCTCGCCAACCCCTGGGTTTGGTCCTGTGGAAATACAATTTAAAGTGTTTATTTTTCATGGGAATTGTTAATATGCATTATATTCACTTTTGATAATGCAACGTATAACTGGCCATGAGTGAATATCGTTTCAATAAAAATAAGACATTCTGATAAAACAATCTACTGTACTTATGAAAGCGGGAATATCCAGAGCCGATGTAGCAGGTGGCATTGTTCTGAAGAAGATGCGGATTTCTGGCCATTCTGGATTGCACGTCATTGTAAGAAATAAATCTGGCCGACCGATAGTTCTGGATATTGCCATTGCATCATGATATAACTGTTGCAATGCTCTTGGACAACCTTGATATGATGATGGTAATATTACTGCTTTACCTGTTTTGAATTTGTCTGAACTATTGATATTTGAATTTTGAACGTGATCAATGAGACCTTGCATATGTTCTGTTCTAAGTTTAGCTTCATTCAACTTAATAAAGAAGAGATGATTAACGACTTTTACGTATGCAATATTAATGTAATGTTGCGATAGACGTTGAGATGATAGAAGTGGGTTAAATACATGAGAACGTATTGCTAATTTTGACCCCAAATATTGTGTGGGTGTTATTTGTTTTGCTGAATGCGTTTGTTTCAAATTGTACGACCATCCTGTTTCGGCATCTGGGAAAAGCAAATGTAAAGTTTTGGCATATGTTGATGTATTTGACATAAATGACAAAGCATGCTTTGCCTTTGGATATACATGAATATCTACTCTGTCTTTGATATGTCAGTCTTTCGGAAGTATTATCGCTAACAATTCGTCACATGTGGGCTTATTATAAATGCGACTGTGATCTTTTGGATTCATATAGACATCCAAGAAAATGTCTTTGTCTGTGTGTTGCTGTTAGCGTATGGTCCATTATTGTGTAAATCAACGTTTTGTGATGATGCTAACGTGAAATGATTATTGTAGACGTGTATATTTTGCCTGTAGTGTTTGTTGATTTCACTTACACCAAACAATAAATCTTTTAATTCTTGCTGAAATGCCTCTTCATTGGGAAGCAGCAGTACTTTTCCTTTATGGCAACACGAAGTAGACGATCTACAAGTTTCCGACATAAACTTTAAAGCTATGCAATTTCTACATACTTCTGACATATCACCTATGTCCATATATTTGATCTCTTTTTTCTTTTCCGTTATTTCACCTAGTAATAATTTCCGTTTGTGTGCGTGAATGCAATCTGTACTGTCATGTTGTTGACACTTCAGATTTTAGTACTGTCATAGTTTTGAACTTGCTCTGAGTATGTGTCGCGGCAAGGTTTTTTGTGAGCCTTTCGAATTCTACTGCTGTCATAAGAATTTGACGTCAGTTCTTCTTGGCTTGCGCGCGACATCGGTAGCATAGTCGACTGAGTCTTCAATGTGTGGAAAGGTACAAAGAGATGGCCACCCCAGTTTTGTAAACTATTTGCCAGTTATATTTATTTCTTTAATAATATAACAGTGGAGATACAGTACTGAGCTACTCAAGAACACTTCTCTTTTTTTTTCTATCTCTCTACTCCACCCACCAAATTTCTCCTCCCTTAAATAATCTATCAATTAATTTTATTGGAATTTCCTGTCATGAACTCCTGCTTACAGGTTTTCAATTCCACTTGTTCTGGGTTGATTATTACTTTCCTTGCCTAGGTCACTGTCTCACGGGAACATGTTTCCAATGGATGTCAGTATGACGTGACTTGACCATGATTTGACCGTGTCGCGGGAAGTGAAAGTGTCTCTGCCTCTCTGGAGTGTCTCTCTGTCTCTCTTCAGAACATCACATCTCGTTGCAGGATTTTTTTTTTTTAAGAAAGAGATTTAAAGGAATAATTAAAATAACAGCTTTATCAGCTTACTTGTACAGCTTTGCAATGTAAGGTATTGCGTAAGGATAATTATAAGATATTTGTCTTACCAGTTATCTCTTGTAGTGAACTAGGAACTTTTATTGGTCTTCCAAATGAATGAAACTGATGGTCAAACTCTGAACTACTTACAGTCATAATAAAATTAATAATTAATTTAATTAATTAATTTAATAAGAGCTGTGTAAGAACAGAATTGCATCTACAATTGATTGTTTCTGCCTGCTGTTCTAAAATTTCACTGTCTGGTGGGACTGGACCGCGTGTTTGCCTGGAGGGTTGCTAACCAGGATCCTGAGTGGTTTCATTGTGTGGTGGGTGCACCAACGCACTGTACCAGTGCATGCTCGCCAACCTGACCTGACCTGACTTGCAACTTGTAGGGATGCTTAACACTCTACAGGCAAGTCTAACAAGAAGAAGGAAAAGATGACTTATGCCTATTCCACCAACCCAATACATCCTTCTCATCTTCCCTGGTGTGATTATTCTTTGTGTAGTCTTGAAATTCATCTTCAATTTCATTCATAGTTATGTTCAACCATTCCTCAAGCTCTGCCCCTACAGTCAGTCATCTCTTATCTGCAGGATCACTAAGTGGCTTATCACCTGATATAAAACAGCCTATCAGATGCCTGGCCTCTTGATGAATATCTTCCCTCTCAAGATTGAAAAACATGCATAACTGGCAGACTTTAGCCCTGACAATGTAGCACATTTGCTCTATCCTTACCTTTTCAATTATCCATTCTAGATGTCTTTTGCAGAGCATTGCTTGATATGTGCTGTCTGTACCCACAGGTTTGCAGTGACTTTTAAATCTCTCATGCCATAATACAACTAGATTAAGTGTAGAGTGAGTCGCCTCCCAGTTCACTTTGAGCCTGCCAAAATAAGTGAAAAATTTCTAAAAGGAAGTTTTGGATATCTACAGCTATGTTATTGTTTATTTTTGGGTTTCTCCATGGCTTTCAAGCTTTTGTTGCAGCTCGATGTAAACATCCTTGATTGACAGCAATGTAACTCTCTCCATATGTTATCACCAGCTTTTACTTCTTTGAGAGGGAATATTGCAATGGTAAGAGTGCTGCTTTTAAGCTTGTATTCTGATGTGACATAGTGGCGGGAAATTGTCAGGTAACTGACCTTATATTTTTCATTGGGCTGCATGTCTGTGGTCATTTCAAAATTGATCTCTGATATTTCTCTAACAACATCCTGGCTTTTTGTTGTTATAATCTTCTTACATTTAGAAGAGATGGTAGTAGGATCTGGTAGCACACTTTTGGCCGGAAATCAACTAAGGCTAGCTCCCAACTTTATAGGTTTCTCTGCTAGATCAATAAACGCTTTTCCTGCTACCGTGGAAAAAAGATTTAATATCCCAACAGCAAATGTCCACACACTTGTCAGAGTTGTTTAGTTTGACCAGAGCTGTTACTGATTTAACAGGTGCAGAGAAGTACTGTGACATGGACATTTGCCTCTGACTGCTAGTACATGCTGTTGAAATCGACCAGCTTTACCTACGGTCGACATGTCACTGAAAAGAAAATGTGCCAGTTCTTTTGCTATCGTACCTCAAAACAGCAGAGCACACTTTACACTACAGTATATGTAAACAGAGTTATTTTTCCTTTGTTACAACGTCATAACTGTTCCATAATGATGCTGTTCCTGAGTCATTTGGCATTTAAGTAGTTCTCCATGTTATAAGTTTACACCTTATTTCATCCATTGCTAAGATGCATTAATAGCTGGTTATCACTCAGGTTAAACATGCATGTGAGAGCGAATGGGGATGGGAGGTGGTGCTGATAGTAGTGGTATGCAAAATTACAGAGAAAAATGAAAAAAAAGGTATGGTGGATTATTAAAAAAAAGCTTGTATAATAAAACCCAAATCTGTACCGAGTCTGATATTTAACATTAAAAATGGGCCCAAACCCGACCTAGAAGCCTGATAATTTGTCTGGGTCCATTGGGCTTACAATGTGTTGCAGACCTCTATTCTGTACCACCTTCCCCATTGTCTTTAGCCAAACAGGTACGATACCAGGATGTGATGTAGCCACAGAGGATAGCCTCCATCATGCATCTGTAGAAATTAGTGAGTATAGATAAGAAATTCAGGATTTCCTTAGATGTCTTAAGAACCAAAGAAATTGGTAGGCTCTTTTGGCAATAATCAAAATGTATTTTGCCCATTTAAGTTCATCGGTCATGTCACTCCAAGAACTGTAAAACTACTCATCCTCTCAAGAGCCATCCTCTCTGATGTAGATGGGACTATGGTCTACTTTCTGAGTGAGCAGTTCTTGAGCTTTACTTACAATTGAGGTTTAGATTGTTGTCCTGGCACCACTGTGTCAGCAGATATACATTTTCTCTATAAGCTGTCTTGTCATAGTTTGTGATCAGGTTTCAGGCCTATAATGGTGGAGTTCATTTACTGGACAATGAAAATCTATATGAAAGAAGCTCCAATTTAACTGGCTGAAGAAGTAAGAATAAAATGTCACAGAATAAGTAACTCGTTATTCTAGAAAGTGAAAATTAATGGCTATATAAGGGACCCAGCAAACAGAAAAGCCTTTGCTACAACTAAAATACAGGTTGACTTGGTCAAAATCATAGCAAAGGACCACATTATAATTGTTTAATTGAGTAAGTCAGTGAGAGTTGTATGGAAGACAGTAAAATAGCCATGTGATTGAAACAGAACCATTTATCTGCAAACATTAAAAAAGGTGATTTTGAAGTGTATGAAATTACTGCAAAATTTGTCTGAATGTCAGGTTCTGACATTTGTACACACCCAGTCACATGTCATTTCAACCCCTCTAACTATAAGCAGTGTTGAAAGTACATGACTGGCATCAGTCACTTAATATTTCAGTCAAACCACATATATGACAACACATGAAAGAAACTATCAGAATAGGTAACTAATGTCAGCTTTATCATTTAAAATTTTAAGATTTTTTTCCTCTTAGTTGTTCACATTTTTCTAAATATCTATATACCATATGTCATATTTCTAATTTGCAGAAAATACTATTTCCATTTTAAAAAATAAATGACTCATTATTTGAAGGTGACTTCCAACACTGAGCTCATAAATCGGCATGTGCTTTATTTTCCAAAGACAGAAAATTTGTATTATTGTTAAGAATTTTCTCTTACACAGAAGGTCAAAGCTACAAAAGAACATACCCAATAACGAATATGAACTAATCTAATGAAGTAATATATTAAAACAAAGATTAAGACTTAATTAACAGAAAATAAATATCTGTTACATATAAATTAAATTTAACAAAATATGCTAACAATAATTATAGACAAGAACCTTCCTTTAAACAATGTCAATAATACTCAAACAAAAAATTAATAATAAGAAGCATAAGGAAACAAAACCAAAAGAAGTACAAAAGAGGTACAAAGGGAAAAATTAAAGGACCATCGACAAATTACTAAGACAAAAAAAATGAATTAAATCACACCAGAATGTCTTTTAACCAAAAACTCTACACCAAAAAATAAAACAAAACAAAGAAAGGGTCAAATTCAGAACTATCCATCGCTCTATTATATAAAAAATTCTTGGGATGAGACTTTTGTCCGGCGAAAAGACGTGATCTTTTGAAGAGAGACAGACAGACAAACACTTCTGAAGAGAGACATTTTCATATCCCGCGAGACAGGCATGTCATGTCATACTTATGCAAGTCGCGTGATATACATGCAGAGCAAGTTACAGATCATGGAAGTAGAAAAATTCGAAAGTCTCAAAAAAAATGAGTGAAAAGATCACATTAGCAGAAACAAACAGAAAATATTACTTGGTAAAATAACGTAAAAGAGAAAAGAGATTGCATAGTGTTTGAGGACAAAAGGAGCGGTGCTGTACAGGCTTTTAAACGTTTGAAGCGCCGCCTGAAATGCCGATCACACGGAACGAAAGCAGCAGCAAGCTAGAAGCAAGCCAGTAGCTGATCGAGCAAAGAGGAGGTAAAAAAAAACAACTGTTACTTGTTTCCCAATGTATCACCATTTAAGAGGGGTTTCAGAGGTTTGACCGCGTCAACTTGGTGTGCATTCAGCCACACTCTTCACAACAGCACATGGTGGGGGGGAATTGGTATGCGAGTGGAGTTCAGACCACATGGCATGGCAGCGTGTAGCACTGGTTGGGGGGGAGGGAAGGGGTAGGTGAGCTAAGTTCAGATCACGCAGCAAAACAGCAGCAGCAAGCCAACAGCTGATCGAGCAAAGGGGAGTTAAAAAAAAAATTATTTGTATCCTATTGTATCACCATTTAAGTGTGGTTTCGTAGGAGTGGATGCATCTCCTTGGGGTGCGTTCAGCCACCCTCTTCACAATGGTGTGAAGCTCAGGCGGAGGGGAAAGAGGTTGGCGAGTGAATTGAGCAGGGGGCAAAACCCCTAGTAATACTAAAGGGAACAATACAAATAAAGTCACAGCAGAGTTTCTACTTGAAGAGCACAAAGAATTGAAAAACCACAGCACCTGAGAAACCTAATTTAGAAGGAGGTCCTTCTCCTACAGACTCAAAACAAAATTGAAGACAGGACAAAGAACAAAACAACAAAGAACAATAGGCAGAACACCTGTTTTTTGTATTATTAATATGTAACCTTTGCCAAAATGCCTCAAATCTCACAGACTTACCACTGTTTAGAAGGTATTGTACCATATAACTTCTCCCCACCTTCCCTACTACATTTATAACCTCAGGCAATTAGGTGTAGTAAAAGAGAAGCAGGAGTTTAAGTTACAATTTAAATAATGTATTATTGATAATATTCATAAATAATAACAATATGCAAAGTACATTTGAATATTGGCAACCATAAAACCTGATAAATGCTGATGTGTAGTATCAGGCAGCACACAGACTTGTTAGTTTCTTAAAATGTCTCTAGTTAAGTCATCATTTGTGGTCAGCTTTCTTCAGAACAGGCCGCATGCCTGTCTCAATATGACTGCCGAGCTGTGCTCTTCATTGTGTTGTCCTTTACAGTTCATGGTGTCCTTTAACAGTTGGTAAGAGAAAGAGAGAGGGGAGTAAAGCATGCTAATTTATAGATTCTCTGTCCACACCCTACAGCCAATAGGGTGTCATGGTACTTATAGGCTTCTGATACAAGCCAATTCCAAACAGCCATACTTCGGACCATTGGGGCACAGTATACCTTTACAACTTCACACCAGTCCCCAAAACCATTTGTTAAGGTGAAGCTTGCCAGTTCGGTAGACTTTTAAAAGGGGTTGATTGAGAGAGTCCTGCAGAGAAACATTTGCCAAACTTGTTTGAGGCACTTAACCCAAACCTGTCGTTAAATTACAAAGACTCATTCCTAAAAGGGGGGAGGGGGTTCTTAATCATCTAAACATTGCTGTTCTTATCAATGATAGACATTCGCGTTATAAGTTACAAATAAAGACATACAAAATATGTATCAACTTATATGCAAAATTTCACACTACAACAACACCTCAATCCACTTCTGACAGGTATCACAATGAGCAAGCATGTAAAAAATACTGGTATGCCGAAAAATTGTACTGCTGACTTTAAACTGTGACTGTAAGACCAATAAATGTAGCATGCTGTTGAAAGGGAAACTAAAGAGCTACCTCACTAACCTATTGGAAGAATCAAAGATTGTAGCCCAAAGACTGAATATAGCTAAAACCCCATGCACACAAAATATTTTAATGATCTAATCCTTATTCAAATTCTAATAATAATAATGATAATAAAAGGGATTTAAAAGAAAGGAAAAAACTAAATACTTCAAAACTTCCTAAAAACAAAACATTAAGAAAAAGAATTTAAGGAAGGAATTTAAAACTATGAAAAATAAACTATTCAACCAAACATAAAACTAGGAATATTTACAAGTTAAAACTCAAACTGCAAACTATATCAAAAGTAATAAAAATCCAAATGGTCAAAAGACTGCAGGACTTTCTAGAGAAAGCAAAAGCATAAAGGAACTGAAGAAAGCAGATGTACTAAGTAAACTAAAGCCACAGCAAAGACGTTGAGCTTCACCAAACTCAAGTCAGAGGGTTACCCAAAACTAGGCTGTTTTAGAAATACTTTCTTAATTGTAAAAATCTATAAAATGTGGTAGACTCAATGCTGTCAGCTTTGACTTCCTGATTTGGATGTGGCCAGTGAACAATATATTAATAATAATAATAATAATATATTACATTTATAAAATGCTTTTCTTACTACTCAAAACATTTTACATAAATAGAGTGGAACCACATCAACCACCACCAATTTGTAACTTCCACCTTGATATTATGATATATTAGTTATTAGGTGGTGAAGGGTTTAGACAGCTAGTAACCAGTTAAAGACAGGAGATGAATAATGGCTGGAATAGATTGGCTGTGGTGGACAATTTAGCAAGAAAATTTGAAAACAGTAAATCCAGGGATCATTTATGACCCCAGAGAGTCGGGACCTCTGTTTTATGTCTCATCCAAAAGTAGGGTTCCAATTTTTAAAGCGCAATGTCCCTGTCAATGAACTGGGGAATTGGATTCAGACCACAGGAAAAGCACCCTGTGATAGTCTCACCAGCTTCTCTTCCAGCAGCAACCCAATCATTTTCCCATCCAATTATTGGCCGGGCTCACAAATGCTTAGCTTATGGTGGATTACCTGTTATGAAGTGCAGGTGGTGTAACTGCTGGCCATAGACAGGAATATAAATACTGTCACTAGACAGAAATATAAATACTTCAGAAAGGAAACTGGCGCAGTGGTTGCATATATACATGTCAAGATGATTGGCAGCTCTAAATCTGATTCTTTCAGTGAGTAGGTATGCGTGAGGGTGTCTTCTGGAGATCATGCATCCATGTTTCTTTCTTAATTTACCTTCCATATCCTCTGGACCAGTTAGTGTCAAACATGCAATGGCATGATACAATTAATAAAACAGATGAATAGATTAAATCAGTGGTTCTCAACATGTGGGCCCCCCCTAGGGTGCAACAAAAAGGGGAAGATGTGAAAAAAGAAAACAAGAATCAAAAATATGAAAAAAACATCTGTTGAAACCAAAACAAATTAACTTAAACTACATTCTGATACTAGAACAATAAATATAGAGTTATAAAAGTTATATATATATAAAAGTTAAGTAGGTATAATAAAATATGGGAATTTAAACTGTTATGAAAACTCTGGTCGCAAATGCTCAAAGGTTGAGAAACGCTGGATTAAATGATTAATACGTATACGTAAACTGAAACCAGGTCAGATTTGTCCTTAGCACCTGCCTGTGCTTGGCACCTGTCTCAGTGTAAAGCTTAACCTTTATGTTGATAGGCTTCCTGTGGACCTATATGAATGCACTTGGCATTTTCCCTCTGCTCCTCTTGCTTGGACATGTCTAAAGACAACAGCTCAACTGGTGATCAAACTCTGCTGATTGAGTATAGACAATATTGTATTACCAAGAGCGTGTAACAGTGGTTGACATGTGAGATGTAATAATGCGGTAATCGAATCCACCCTACAGATAATGACAACACTGCAGAAGTTCTTTTTTGGGTGACTTGTGTGTCTTATATATAGAGGTGGTTTGAGTAATAGATGAGGGATCAGACTCAAGTGAAAGTTACAAAAAGCAAGCCCTGGCTTGGTGACAATATGTATGTGTATACTGTAGAAAAATGACCGCTACAGAAACATCCACACAGTATGTAGTCTGTTAGAAACATGATAACTCTCACATTTTTTAAATGTTTTACCATGTGTTATGTCCCAAAAGTGAGGTCAACCTGTTAAATAAACAATCTGGCACTCATGCACATTAATTCTACTGTGTGAAGTGGCTTTATAAATAAAACCTGACCACATGGGACATTCTTTTTATTTGTGTACTGAATAAAACATATCCCCTGGGGAAAGCTATTCTTTACTGGATTAAATACAAAAGTGTCGGTTTGCACTGGCAACGTGTATATAAACTACACAAAAAAGCAGCCATATGAAAAGGCTAGTGTGTCACACAGAACAGAGTGGACAGAAAATTTCAGTAAAGATTAATCTAATCAATTACAAAGGAAAAGTGATTTTTGTTTGGTCAACATGTGTCTTACTGTATGTATCATGGATTGCTGTGCACAAAGAAGTGGATCAATCTGATACAGCATCACCAAAAAATGTTAGTTCAAATCATCGCCTACTCTTTTGGGATCCCAGACAATGCATGCACTGGTTCTGTTTTTGGAATCATTATGATCTCAGATGATAGAAATGAAGGAGGTACGTACTGGCAAAAAATCAAACTAGAAAGTGACATCTCATGTCTGTCTTAGGAGATATGGAGAAATTTGTTCACTTACAAAAGGAGTTAGAAGAGTTGGCTCCCACATACTTAACTGGACATGAAGTGCACATGTATGTCTACACATGCAGACAAAGGGGATGCTTGTCCTTTTAAATGAAAAGTGGCTGCTGTTCCTATAAAGCCTTGCAGGTCAAATAAAAAGTGGATGCGTCCATATGGATTCAGAAATAAATCTTACATTCCAAATTTAACTTTCCAGCAACATATTTATTTCACGATCGCCAAATTAGAAAATTTGTCAAACAGAATCTGCCCGATTTCCCTCATCTCGCACCTTCCTCTATGCTGGAAAAAATATTGCTGAGTTTGGAGGACTCAGACAGCATTTCTGCAATATATAAAATTATTTTACAGTCCCTCCCTTTCAAAGATCTAAGAGGACAATGGGAAAATTATCTATCACTCAACATATCAGAAAAGGATTGGAAGGTAGCAATGCAGAGAATTCACTCGAGCACCATATACCCAAAGCATACAATTGTTCAACTTAAAATTATATATCAAGCATGTCTCGCTTAAAACTGTCCAAAATGTTTCCAGGGCAGGATCCAACATGGGAATGCTGCAATCAAGTCCCAGCCTCACTGGGTCACATGTTTTGGGCCTGTACCAAATTAACTTCATTCTGGACAAAAAATTTTAAGTGCCTTTCAGACAGCCTTGGTGTCACAATCCCTCTTAACCCATTAACAGCTGTGTTTGGTGTTCTTCCAGATGGGTTTAAAGTGGAGAAGGACAAACAAACTGTGATTACCTTCACTACACTATTGGCACGCAGACTTATTTTGCTAAACTGGAAGAATCCTAACTCTCTTCTTTTAAGTCAGTGGGTAACTGATGTTTTATACTATTTGAAATTGGAAAAAAATAAATTCTTAGTTAGAGGATCTGTGCAGAACTTTTTCAAAACCTGGCAGGACCTAATCAATAATATTTTAGAATAAGCTCTTAAAGCACTGAGGAAATAATTCTCTTCTCATTTCTTCTTTTTTTTATTATCTGCCTATTAAACTCCTCAATTTATGTATTTGGACCAGCTTTAAATTTTAGTCTGTTCGCCATGCTCTTTATCTCAGGGGCGAGGGTTGGGTTGCTTTGTTTTCAACCCTATTTTTTGTAATAATTGATCTATCTGTATGGAATGATTACAATAAAATCAATAATAAAAAAAATCTTAAATCACATTTTAAACAAAGGCTGTTTTTTTTATTTAAGAAACATAACACAAATTTTACCTTCTATATCATACTGAGATGCTCACAAATTAACATGTGTTTTTGCTTTTAATCAACTTTATTATTGTAATACTCTTTAAAAATCTTCCTAATTATACACAAGGTTTTGAACATCCTTGAACCATCCTATATGTGTTAATTCCTGTCACCACACATACCTAATCATAATCTCAGATATTTGAACACTGACTTCTCAGGGTGAAGCATAAAAGACCAGGGGCATCATGTATAAACAGTGTGTACGAACAAAAATGTTGCGTAACAACGTTTCCTTGTTCAAATTGCGATGTATAAAACCTTAACTTGGTGTAAAGCCATGCACATTTCCACAGTAGCTCATACCCTGTCATACGCTAGTTCTCCACTTGGTTTTGCAGACTGGCGGCACCCAGCATCAAAGCAGTGCTACTGTTCCTGTGCGTTTATGTTTCTTTTTCAGATCAACATCCCTGACGCAAATTTATAAATACACAGAAATTAACTGCATATTGCTTATTAGTTTAATGCATCTGATTGTAATTAACCTGTAACAATATAATGGTCCACAGAATGGTCAAACTATTCCAAATATCATAACTGCTTTAGCGTTATTACTCTCACTGCACCTTCTTCTTCTTTCAGCTGCTCCTGTTAGGGGTTGCCACACCGGATCATCATTTTCCATATTACTCTCACTGCACCAATCAGAGTATTTATATCACTGTATCTGAGTGTGAATCACAGCTGTACAGCAGCTGATCGGAAAGAGAATTACCGGTATACAGCATCAAGCACACGCTGCCTCAGCCATTCGCAATTTGAACTGCTCTTATATGACAAATGCTTCAGAGTCTTTCCTGTACTGACCTCGTGGTTCAGAAACAGTTTCATTACAAGAACTCTAAACGCACTCCATCAGTCCATCAAGTGCTCCTTGTAGAACTGTCTGTGCTTATAAGTACAATCACCTCACTGTAAACTTGCGATACAGTTATAATATTGCACAACCTGAGCCACTATATAAAGCGCGTATTTACATACGATGATGATATCATTTTTAAGATGAAATGCAGCAAAATATGTTTATTATATTATACAGATAAAACTAACTTTAACTACACGGTGCTGCAGCTCTACCCAGGAGCTGGAACTTCGTTCACGGATTGTTCCTGCCTTGCTCTGTATTCTTGCTCTGGCTGGCGCGACACTGGAAGGATAGATGGATAGAATAATTAAACATTATGAAGATATTTCAATGTTCCTTAAAAGTTTTGAAGAATCAGCGTTCTGAGCTTACAGTTGGCATAAAATCTATTACAGAGCTGATTGTGTGGTGATTGGGTATTTGGAGAAAGAAAAGTAAGGACAGGAATTGGGGGTTAGTATGTTTGAAAGAGACAGTACTTCTGTAGTAAAGTATTTCATCGAAGGTAGTGCATGGCGCAGGAAGCATCTTGCGTGAGACATGAACAATCACTGTGCCACTGTGTTCCCATGTTTAATAACGTGCTTTAACTCCTATCATCATGAAAATGATATCACGTATACATCTCAGTATTTTAATTATTCAGAGAGCTGTAATATCACGAATGTAATGGATTCTGTGTCCTGTCAGAGGAAGAGAAAGCCTGGAAGCACGTATTGATTCACACACATAGAGCACATAGAAGATCAAATACAAAACAAAGCATTTAACATGATACTTTAGTTACGATGGGATTTGGGAAACTAGTAAATTAAACGATTGTAAGAAGAAGTTTATGACGTTCTACTTTAATAACAAAATAAGCTACGTGATTAAAGTGGAAATTTCGATATTAAAGTTGACATTTCGTGCTTTTTTCCCACTGTGTGCCTATTTTTTTTATCTGTAACTTAATAAGCTTTCATATGACACTCAGACTGTGGGCCTTTTCACGGTGACTTTGATATGTGACAACTTCTTTTTTATTTCGGGAACTGCGCAACTTTGTAAAATTGAGCTTTCGAGTTTCTCCGACATGCTATGTTACTCGATCAACTTCCTTTTGTTGTTTATACCACTGTTTAAACCAACAAATAGTAAGTTTTTTCTTGTCTCCACTTGGTATTCGCTGAAATTCTTCTATTTTCCCTCGTACTTTTGCCATTGTCTTTTCACAAAAGGCTGATCATAAGGGCTTTTTATATTGATTTGCATATTCGAAGAGGCATAATTCTGGGAGGAGTTGGGGTGGGGCAGCAGACACATGCATATGCGTTAATTTTCACGCTGACTGGGATTTATGTAGTGGAAACACGTGGAAGTTGGCGAACGCACAGATTTATGCATCTGGAGTTTTTTGCGCGTAAGAAAATTTCCGCTTTTGTGCTTATGTCATGTTATAGTGTGAGTTTTACGCACGACGTTATGCATGAGGCCCCAGGTGAGGTTGCTTTTATGAATCTAGAATCTGAAATAAGTGAATAACAGAGATATTTGTGGCTAGTACTGTGAAGCATTTTAAAAATCTTCTAAAAACACATTTTTTTCAAATTATTCTTTTTAACATATTAGTAGTGTAACTACAATTAAAACTGATATTACATTAAATCAAATTTTAAGATTTGCAATTGTTCACAGTGATGATTTGTTTTGTAGAATATGTAGCACCCTTTCAATATTTTTGAAATTGTGCTCCGTATCGATAGTAGGGAGCAGGTTGAGGAGACCCTGGACAGTTGGAGGTTTGCTCTAGAGAGGAGAGAAATGAAGGTCAGTAGGAACAAGACAGAATACATGTGTGTGAATGAGAGGGAGGTCAGAGGAATGGCGAGGATGCAGGGAGAACAGTTGGTGAAGGTGGATGAGCTTAAATACTTGGGATCAACAATTCAGAGTAACGAGGATGGTGGAAGAGAAGTGAAAAAGAGAGTTCATGCAGGGTGGAATGGGTGGAGAAGAGTGTCAGGAGTAATTTGTGACGGACGGGTATCAGCAAGAGTGAAAGGGAAGGTCTACAGGACAGTAGTAAGATCAGCTATGTTATATGGGTTAGAGACAGTGGCACTGACCAGAAAACAGGAGACAGAGCTGGAAGTGGCAGAGTTAAAGATGCTAAGATTTGCATTGGGTGTGATAAGGATGGACAGGGTTAGAAATGAGTACATTAGAGGGTCAGCTCAAGTTGGATGGTTGTAGACAAAGTCAGAGAGGTGAGATTGCGTTGGTTTGGACATGTACAGAGGAGAGATGCTTGGTAAATTGGGAAAAGGATGTTAGGGGTAGTGCTGCCAGGAAAGAGGAAAAGAGGAAGACGTAAGAGAAGGTTTATGAAAGTGGTGAGAGAGGACATGCAGGTGGTGGGTGTAACAGAGCAAGATGCAGAAGACAGGACGATATGGAAGAAGATGATCTGCTGTGGCAACCCTTAACGAGAGCAGCCGAAAGAAGAAGAAGTTATCTTACAATTTGAGAAGTCATAGATAGTCCAATTCCTACCTTTACTTTATTGTGCGGCTCATTGCAATTCACTTAACTAGCTTGTGATCCAATTTAAAAAAAAACATGTTTATGCAAAAAATTGTAATTATGATTTGTTTGTCACCTTGGGTGATGCCTAAGTTGCCCAATGATAGGAAAGTCCCCTATCTGTGACTGCTTTCTGCCTAATGGTTTGTGCTTCTAGACAAGTCATTGGCGCCTGTGACCCTCCACTGGATTAAGTGGAGTCACAAACCTTATGCAGAAAACATCCAAGTGAAAGACTGAAGTGGTGCAGAAAACAATGAGATGGCATTGCAACCTGCTGCCCCATTGTACTGCCTGGCATTTTAATTAAAAATCTTGCAATCGGGGTGACACTATGTGACTGCAGCTGACCACAAGACATTTCATACACCAGCCCATTCATTGCATCAATACCTTCATCCATTGTCTCAAACCCAATGAATCCAATTGTTTACTGCAATGATCAGAATCTATCTGGCAACATCTGGTGTCAAGTGGGGACCAACATAGGTTTATTACAGGGAATGTTTACTCACATAACCACAGTTATTTTACTTTAGAGCCACAAATCAAACTAACTATCATATCTTTGGGATATTGGAGGAAAATCAGGCTACCCACACAGCACACAGTGAAAACATGCAAATGAGACATAGACAGTGTCTAAGTAAGGATTCCAATCAAGACTGTCATACCTGTGAGGCAGTAGCACCATTTGCCAGACTAGGAAAAATAACACATTCTTAATTTTTTCAGAATCTGCAACTTCTGTGTCAAGGAGGTTTGTTTCCCATGTTACTAATATAGATGGCCTATTTTCAAGTTCAAGCAACATAAGGTCAGCAGAAAGATGATTAAGTGACAGAAGGTGTCCTGTCACACTTCACACTGCCTCTGAACCTAAGAAGGAAGGATTAAGTTGCTAATACTTGTGTCACAAGTGATGAGGAAGTAAAAAGTCAGGAAGTTCAGCAGAATGTACTCCAAAGATAGGCTCAGCTTTGAGGTGATTTGAGAGGGTTGTACTTTCTATGTCTGGACAAATTTGTTTTCAGACAGTGTGGATAAAAATGGACAAACAACAAAAACTGCATGGCAACTACACATTATGCAGTCTTAAATATGTTGGGATTTATGTATATCTTTACTATCATCTGATGAGGGAATCTTCAATAAAATGGAAGTAGGAGTTAAAAGAAAAGCTTGACAGTAAGGTATTATGTGTGATTATATGTTTCCACCTCAGGATCTCATTTTTCTTTACCCTAGTATTTACGTGAAAACAGTCAGCAGTGTCTTTCCCACAATCCATTTATCTCTCACACCTTACTAGAATTTTAACAGGCTTGGGTGAGGTGATAAGGCATAACGATGAATGAATAGGTTAATTAGGTAGTTCCTTAGACACTGACTCCCTGGTGATAATTAAACAGCTCAGTAACTAGAACAAGGCATCTGGAGTCCAGTTTCATGAGCTGTAATGAGACCTGGGCATTGTTTACAATGTTGCTTCCTGGCCTTTATCTTAGCTGCCATATCCTGGGTGTAAGGGCAGCTGGTCTGAAACTAACACTACATATTAAGCAAGGCTGGCTGATCAAAGAACACCATGCCAAGGTGAGCATAACATATTTGGATATAGAAAAGGAAAATTTAACTGACATAATTTAGCCCTGATTTAAACAAATTGGTATACATTAGCCCAGATATAAAATACAACTGATCTAAATTAGAAAATGGGAGGGAATTTAATGCAATGGGTCGATATGGTGGCGCAGTGGGTAGTGCTGCTGCCTTGCAGTTAGGAGACCCGGGTTCGAATGTTCTCCCTGTGTCTGCATGGGTTTCCTCTGGGAACACAGGTTTCCTCCCATAGTCCAAAGACATGCAGGTTAGATGCATTGGCGATCCTAAATTGTCCCTACTGTGTGCTGTGTGTGTGTGTGCCTTGCGGTGGGCTGCCGCCTGGCCCGGGGTTTGTTTCCTGCCTTGCGTAATGTGTTGGCTGGGATTGGCTCCAGCAGACACCCGTGACCCTGTAGTTAGGATATAACGGATTGGATAATGGATGGATGGATGGATTTAGTGTAATAGAGAATTTTGATCTTTTTTGTATGGTAAATTAACCAGAACTATTTGTTCACATTTAGAATCAAACAATGTTTGACAATAGTACTATATTTTGAAAAGATATGACAAGTTAATAAATTCTTCAGTGTGAGAAAGCTCATGATGATGTCCTCTTGTACTAAAATAGATATTTAGCAGACAAAATGTGTAACCCATATTCAAATATATATACAAACGAGTAGATAATTTAAATTTGAATATCCACCTATTGATTCATTTTCTTAACCTGTTTTCTTAACCTGGGGTGTAAGTCATTAACCACAACAGATCCTCAAGCACACACCCACAGTCTTCTATTTTATGATGTTGGAGGAAAGCTAGACTACATATGTTAAAAAACATACTAACTCCACACAACCAGTTTCGTAGGAGTGTGATTCAAAAAAACAAAACAAAAAACAACATCCATCTGGTCAAATTTGAAGTATTTGAGTCTTATTTAAGGATGTGAGGTAATAGCCCTATAATAGGGAACCAATACCAGAGTTAAAAAAAACAAAGCAACATGTGCCTAAAGACTGGGTAATGCAGGACAAACATGAGCATGCTCTTGGTAATCTATTGTACTGTATGTAATGACTATTGGTGCTGGTTACTTCTGAAGTTTTCAAATGCCATGTAATATACAAAAATTGAGCAGAATGCAGGCTCTTCAAGGCCCAAGGGTGTTTTAGTTCAAGACAGCAGGGGAAGTTTTCTTACAAAGAGAATGGACCTAAAGAAAGACTAAATTAAGCATCTGTATGTTTAACTACTAAGCCACTAAGAAATCATTTATTTGCGGCAGACAGACATGGGCTGTGGCTCCACCTGTGTGTCATGATCTGACTTGTAATTTTATTTTTTCCACCCTGCTCACTCTTTGTTCTCCTAATTTTCTTTTGAGATCCTTTTAGGGTTTTGGAGATCAATGATTCTATTGGTTATATCTATTTTGTATTTAAACATGTCTTTAATGATATTAAAATGTAATTGTCTATTTTTTTATTTATTTTTTTTTTCCTATGGCTGCCACCATTTTCTAGTCCCATTGCTCTGATATGGTGGCTGGCTGGTGGAAGTCGTTTTGCACCACCTGATCAAAGTCCTGTGCAGCCACCTGTGATATCTAAATGAAAGCATGATATCCCAGCTTGTCACAAGACCGACTGCGTAGAATCCTCTAAGACAAAACCTGAAAAAAGCAATATAGGAGAACATTTATGTTAGGCACAATGTCCAATAGGAGCTGCAGTGTCCTTTACCCTTGAACCCCTGTAGAGTTTGGTTTTCTCTCCAACATAACTGGAGGTATTTTTTGTCCATCCTGGCCATCTGACTTTATCATCAGATTGCCATTTATAAACTTTAAAAAAATAAACAAATTTTATATTTAAGGTCTCTATTAATTAAATGTTTCTTAGGTAAGTGTGCATCATTGATTTATCTTTTGTATAATTTTTTTTTTTTGCATGTAACTACTTCATTGATATGATATGTAAAGCATTTGAGCTACATCATACGCATGAAAATGTGCTATAGAAATAAATGTGTACGATATTATCAGAGCATGTACTAAGACATGTAATCAATGATTGTAGATTCACCCAAAATCCTTAAGGTTCGTTCTTCAGTTGTATTTAAAATATTCTAGTTACAAAATTTATCCCATTTATTGACAATGATTTAAGACTTACAAATTGGCTCTTTAATTGTTGTTTTACGAATTCCCTGCACCGTTTCCTGTCTATGATTATTGTTACATGTAATTGTATTGTGAATTGTTTTAGGAAATACCTTGGAGGTAAGGTTTGAGCTGAGGCACAAAGAACAACATGAACAAAGAAATCATCAACACTATTGTCAAAACCAAAACCAAACCTTGAATGAACCCAAAATTTGTTTACCAGGAAGCTCTCACAAAAAATAATAATAATAAAAAATTGAAAATGCTTTGTTTCTTATTTGTTCATGAACTCAAATAAATAGGACATGTCATTGAGACCTTTAAATCTAAGATTCTGTAAGTCACTGCTGCTCAATAATGGGTCTTTTCTCTGTCAACGCAGCAAAAGCTGCTCCACAAAATGGTGCTGCCAGTGATAAACAAACTTGCACTGCAGAAAAGGCAGTAAACAGTGAAATAAATCAACCTTTAAATAAAACTTTCTGGATGGAAATCTTGGTAAAATAATCCCTAAATATCTTTAGTAAGCATCTCAGAGAAAGCATAAAAAAGTATGAAAAATGCAAGTCATAACAATGCTGAACTTTGTTTATTTTCTTAATAATTAAAAAAATCAGCTTGCTATTTAAATTTCAATAACATCTATTAATTCTATTTAATTTCAAAAATACTGTCATCATGAATAGTCATTATGCTCTGACTCTTCCATTTACAAAACACTTTTGAAGCCAAAAAAAAACAAAACAATCTGTAATAGATAGAAAATAGGACGAGGATTAGAAGACAAATAGCTGTTGGTAGAAAAAATGACAAAAAAGTTGAATACGTGAGATTGACTAAAAACAAAAACAAAACATTAATTTCAGAAGTAAAATTTATAGGTCAGAATACTATAGTAAGAGGTCCTAACCATAGCGGGCTCTCCTTTCTCTAACTATTATAAAGTTTAGTATAGATTTGTTATAGATTTAAGTTTATCCTAAAGCTTTCATAAAGGATAGGGGTGATGTGATGATATGTTTCGCAAACAAGAAATTACAATAAACAATATGGCTGTGAAAATGAAAGCATTTAAAATAGTGTTGGTGAAAGAAATTAAATAAGATTAAGCAATAATAATGATAATACAACCACAGTTCCAAAAAATGGGATGCTCTGTAAAACATAAATAAAAACAGAATGCAATGATTTGCAAATCTCATCAACTCAACTGTTCACAATAAAACATAGAAAATGTCCCAAATGTTGAAAGTGAGACATTTTATTATTTCATGAAAAATATTTGCTCATTTTGAATTTGATGGCAACAACATATCTTAAGAAAGTTGGGACAGGGCAACTAAAAGCTGGAAATGTAAGTGGTACTAAAAAGAAACAGCTTAAGGAATAGTTAATTGGCAACAGATGATTAAAATGATTGGGTATAAAAAGAGCATCTTAGAGAGGCAGAGTCTTTCAGAGGTAAAGATGGACAGATTGCCAATCTGCAAAACACTGTGTCTATTAATTGTGGAAAAATTTAAGAATAATGTTCCTCAATGTAAAATTTCGAAGGCTTTGAATATCTCATCATCTATAGTACATAATATCATCAAAAGATTCAGAGGAGAGGGACCATCCAGCTTGTTCAAAAGCACACATCTCTGATGATATGGGGTGCATTAGTGCCTATGGAGTTGGCAGCTTGCACATCTGCAAAGGCACAATCAATGCTGAAAGATATATACAGATTTTAGAACAACATATGCCCCCATCCAGATGCTGTCTCTTTAAAGGATGGCCTTGCATATTTCAGCAAGATAATGCTAAACCGCATACTGCAGCTATTACAATTGCATGGCTTCATATTAGAAGAGTTCAGGTGCAGAACTGACCTTTTACCAATTGAATATATTTGATGTGTCATGAAACCAAAAATACAACAAGGACTGTTGAGCAGCTAGAATCCTATATCAGACAAGAATGGGACAACATTTCTCTCCAAAATGTCCAGTAACTGGTCTCGTCAGTTCCCAGATGTTTATAAACGGTTATTAATAGAAGAGGGGATGCTACACAGTGGTAAACATGGCCCTGTCCCGACTTTTCTGAGACATATTGATGCCATCAAGTTCAAAATTATCTTATTCTTTTCTTAAAATAGTACATTTTCTCAGTTTAAACATTTGATATGTTTTCTATGTTCTTATGTTTTCTATTGTGAATAAAATATGGGCTTATGAGATTTGCAAATCATTACATTCTGTTTTTATTTACATTTTATACAGTGTCCCATCTTTTTTGAATTGGAGTAATAATAATAATAATAATAATAATGTTAACAGACCACAATAGACTGGTAACCTTTCTTGGATTTGTTCCTGCCTTGTGTCCTTTGCTAGCTGGGATAAATTCCTACACATTCCGCAACCCTGGTCTGGATTAAGCGGGTTAAAAAATAGCATAACATGTTAATAAAAAGATATATGAGAAAAAATAACATAAACCTTGCCCTATTTTTGAGTTACCTGATAGCATTACCTATGCTGCAGTGATGTATTAGGAAGAGCAAAGAATCTTTTGAGTTGAGTATTCAGGGGTACTGTAGATGTTTGAACTAGTGCAGTGTAGGTGTCATCTTAAAGCTCAAGGACAGGAATTTTGTTATTTAAAATTTGTAAAGTTTTCTTTATTTAAGAACACAATATCTTATGTCAAATTAATGTATACCAAGATTGTGAAAAATACACTTAACTTGAGAAATACAAAATTTATCATTGTAATACTACAGTCAATATAAAAACTTATCTTCTGATCATGTAATTTAGAAATTGACAGTATTTTGTTTCCTGCGTTTTGAGGTTTCTCTGATTTTCAAATGTGTAAAAAAGAAAACCCAACTATCTTATTGCCTTTTAGAGTTTAAGTAAAACAGAAATCACTGTTACACCGTGGTGAGCCTGTGTTTGGCACCTTTACCATATCAGTGTAGTTGATTGACTCATTGGTATTCATCACACTGCTAGTTTTAAACACCAGCTAAAGACCACACATTATACAGCTGAGTGACAGCCAGTCACCCATTAGTGCTGGTTGTAAAGGGATCCCTCAAACACTGTTCACTTGTTCCCACTCTCATCATTGGCTTGAGTCAAAATGCTCTCATTACTGAACGTGGGAACTTACACATCAAAAACCAATTTAAAACGAAAAAAATCAAACAAAGTAACTTCATTATTTCCAAATTCCCATAGGCTAATCTTTTGGTGTTCTTTGTAGTTTTAAGGAAAAAAAAACTGAATACTTATTATCTGGGCTGACACTGACAACTCATGCTGTGTTATAACACTACTACTACTAATATTAATTACAGTAATAATAATAATAGGACCATATGATCCTTTAATGTAAAAATGAAAACTGCAAATATAAATAAAGGGATACTACTACTACTACTACTACTAATAATAATAATAATAATGATAATAATAATAATAATAATGATAATTATAATAAGGAGAAGAAGAAAAAAAACTGAAAAAGTGGAAACAATTTTGAACTAAGACCACAAAGGATATTTGAATATTTTTAACGGTTTTCTTTACTTTGTTATGCCTTTAGTTTTTGTTTTTATGAAGATAAGTTTCAGTGAACAAGAAATACAGATATGTATTTTATTGAAAAAATAAAGAATTTTTTTACATAGCCAAATAGTACCATGAATAAATAAGCAAGAGGAAAACTAAACTAGATGACAGCATTACAGGTAATGTTTTAGTAGTAAACATGAGTTGGACTATCAGAAGGATGAAAGAGACAAGAACACCATCATGTTAGCACAGAGAATGTGATGTTGTTATAATAAACTTGAGGTCAAGAGAAAAAAAATCACACTGCCTGCATGCCATTGCGGGAAAAAGGCAGCTGCAAGAATGCAGTAAGCCGCTGTTATGCATGGTGCCCTAGAAGTGAGACTGCCTGGGGCTCCAGAACAACAGAGGAAATATAGACAGTGACACTATGAGAGGGAATAATGCAGATAGGCAAGTGACAGTGCAGATGCTTTGTCACAGCTAAGCCTCTAGTTATCGAATGAGAGAGACAGAGAGGCCACAGTGCAATGGCAATAGACCAGAAGACATCTTGCCTGAGAGATGCTGGCATAGGTTTCCAGTTGTGGATGATGGAACTAATTTACTTATTTAAAGGATGAGGTCAGGGAAGCCAGTATTCTTCAGTCCAGCAACTAGTGAACAGCACTTGTACTGCTTCTTTAAAGAAATAGGTGCTAACTAGAAGAAAGATCTTTAAAGACTACATAAGGCAAAAATAGCATTTTATATACACTCACCTAAAGGATTATTAGGAACACCTGTTCAATTTCTCATTAATGCAATTATCTAATCAACCAATCACATGGCAGTTGCTTCAATGCATTTAGGGGTGTGGTGCTGGTCAAGACAATCTCCTGAACTCCAAACTGAATGTCAGAATGGGAAAGAAAGTTGATTTAAGCAATTTTGAGCGTGGTATGGTTGTTGGTGCCAGATGGGCCGGTCTGAGTATTTTACAATCTGCTCAGTTACTGGGATTTTCACGCACAACCATTTCTAGGGTTTGCAAAGAATGGTGTGAAAAGGGAAAAACATCCAGTATGCGGCAGTCCTGTGGGCGAAAATGCCTTGTTGATGCTAGAGGTCAGAGGAGAATGGGCCGACTGATTCAAGCTGATAGAAGAGCAACTTTGACTGAAATAGCCACTCGTTACAACCGAGGTATGCAGCAAAGCATTTGTGAAGCCACAACACGCACAACCTTGAGGCGGATGGGCTACAACAGCAGAAGCCCCCACCGGGTACCACTCATCTCCACTACAAATAGGAAAAAGAGGCTACAATTTGCACGAGCTCACCAAAATTGGACAGTTGAAGACTGGAAAAATGTTGCCTGGTCTGATGAATCTCGATTTCTGTTGAGACATTCAAATGGTAGAGTCAGAATTTGGCGTAAACAGAATGAGAACATGGATCCATCATGCCTTGTTACCACTGTGCAGGCTGGTGGTGGTGGTGTAATGGTGTGGGGGATGTTTTCTTGGCACACTTTAAGCCCCTGTGCCAATTGGGCATCGTTTAAATGCCACGGGCTACCTGAGAATTGTTTTTGACCATGTCCATCCCTTCATGACCACCATGTACCCATCCTCTGATGGCTACTTCCAGCAGGATAATGCACCATGTCACAAAGTTCGAATCATTTCAAATTGGTTTCTTGAACATGACAATGAGTTCACTGTACTAAAATGGCCCCCACAGTCACCAGATCTCAACCCAATAGAGCATCTTTGGGATGTGGTGGAACGGAGCTTCGTGCCCTGGATGTGCATCCCACAAATCTCCATTAACTGCAAGATGCTATCCTATCAATATGGGCCAACATTTCAAAAGAATGCTTTCAGCACCTTGTTGAATCAATGCCACATAGAATTAAGGCAGTTGTGAAGGCGAAAGGGGGTCAAACACCGTATTAGTATGGTGTTCCTAATAATCCTTTAGGTGAGTGTATGTATGTAGTCAGCTTTTAATATTTTACACAGGATTAGGCATCCATCCCATCTAAGTTACATTTATTTATAGACCTTTTATTTTATTTTATATATTTATAATTTTATATTTTAGAACTCTGTTTCTTCAAATCATCTCTGTTGTAGCTAAGCCAGTTTTCATGGTTGGCGTAGTACTTGGCTTCTTCTTCACATTAATTTAAATAAATTAAATTAAAAAATTAGAAATATATGAACAGCTGCTTTCTTTCTTCTTTTTTGTTTTTATTTAATGGCTTCTGCTAGAGACATCATTCTGAGCAGATCAAAGGTGCTCTGTATGCACACTCTGATATCCCTGTGAAGCATTTTGGTCAAAAACTTCCAAGACTAAGTTTGACTTTTTTATTTTTAAATAATTGTAACAACCGCATACAGGACATTGCAGTGCATGTCTCAACTGTCTTGCCTTTCTCAAAAACTAAAATTAGAGCACAATTTTGGAGAAAATGTCACAGACCTTTTAGCTTTTCATTGAGTATGCTGGTTTTGATACATGTGTTGAGTCCTCAGCCTGTGAACGTGTAATGTACATCTTAGAGAGATCAGCAATTGGGCCAAATGCTGCGCTCATGTGATTATGAGTACATATGTACCACTGGAAAAAGTTATTGTGAATGCCCTTCCAAGTGGTAGCTTCTAGTCAGAGAATTTGGAGATATCTTTGTTACCTGAATTGTAGGGCTGTGACATAGTACTGACCTCTAACCTTATTTTATTACATCAAATAAAATAAAAAAATATACTATTAAAAATCTATTAACTTATAAATAATTTTGGTGGTAGTGTTGTATTAGGAGCAATGTGATACACAGATAATGTGCTTCCTGTGCTTCTTATCTTTACAAAGAAAATACAGATCATCTTAATTTCCTTTTAGTGTTAATAAAGTAACAGAATTAATGGTAACCTCATGCTTCTCCCAAAACTCTGATCTGAAATGCACATGAACAGTAGGATCAGGAAAGTTGTGACTCCGTAAACAGTGATCCAAATGAATGTGGCTCACTGACAGCAGGAAAAGAAACCTTGCTTTGAGATAGATAGAAAGGCAGCAAGATTAAGATGGTGAGTCAAGAAGGAAAGTTTTGCTGTACTTGAAAAGCTTTGAAGTAGATGAACCACCCAGGCAGCCGGAAAGGCACTCATATCTAGATTGGATGGCCCTGTGAGTAGGCAGGTTTCTTGTTCTGTGTAACTCTTATGTAAATTAATTAATGTGTCCTTTATTTAAAATGCAGATTAGATTTGATAAACTTTATTAAGGCCAGGGGGAAATTTACAAGCATACAGCAGCAGTAACATAAAAACAAGGATACAGACAAACAATACAGCCAATCAATCAATTGATAGGTAAATAAAAATGAATGAATAAATAATGAAAACAAACAAACAAACAAACAAATAAATACATATTGTTCAGATATTTCAAAAAAGTATTTCAGAATAAACGTAACAAGTGCCCCAGGAAATACCTGATAGCATTGGGCAGAAAATACCCCCAGAGATGCTTCTTAGCACACCATGGTGGAATGAGCCAGTGGCTAAAAGTGCCCCAAGAGAACACCTGCTAGAGGGGATGGACGGGATTTTTTCATGACAGCATCTAATTTTGCATCCATCCTTTTTTCTACAACAGCTTCCAGTGTGTCCAGGGTTTGTCCTGTAATAGCGCAGGCTTTCTTGATAAGTTTATTAAGGCATTGTGCTTCTTCTGAGCTCAAGCTGCTTCCCCAGGAGACCACAGTGTAAAACACCACACTGGTTATTATGGACTGACAGAACATTTCCAGTAGCTCGCTGCACACATCAAAATACATGACCTGAACAAGAACAGTCCCCTAGGTACCTGTAACTTTGCATCACTTCCACATCTTCCACCTAGATAGTGACTGGTTTTAGAGGCTCCTCTAAAGCCCAGTACCAGTTATTTTGTCTTTATTATGTTGACTTGCAAGTTGTGGTCCATGCACCACAGGACAAAGTACTCCACAGCCTTCCTGTACTCTGACTTGTCTCCATCATGAATGCAGCCTATGATGGACAAGTCATTTGAGCATTTCTGCATATGGCAAGCACTGGTTCTGTGCTGGAAATTTTTTGTGTAGAGGGTGAACAGGAAGGGTGATAGGACAGTTCCGTGACATGATCAAGTATTACACACCATCATATCTGAAATACAGTCCCTCAGCCTCACAAACTGCTGTCTGTTGGTCATTTAGTCCATGATCAAAGAGATTGTGGGGACATCAAGATGCAAAGCCTTTTTTCTCCCAGTCGATGAGGCAGAATGGTCTTAAAAGCACCAGAAAATTCAAAGAATGTTATCCTGACTGTGATGGAGACTTTGTTAAAGTGGGAATAGGCCCTGTGGAGCATGTAGATGAGAGCATCTTCCACACCTATGTGTGTCTATAAGGCAAACTACAATGGATCCAGATGTTCTGAAACCAGGGACCATAGCTGATTTAGGACCACCCTTTCAAATTGTCTTCATGATGTATGAAGTAAGAGCAGCTGGTCTGAAGTCCTTGTGATCAAAGAGGGAACAGGTATTGTAGGCCCTTGCAGATTTGGCTAGCACATATTTTCAGCACCCTTGGGCTAATTCCATCGGGCCCTAAAGCCTTGTTTATGCAGAGTTTTCCTAGCTCTCTCCTAAATTCATCAGCAGAGGTACAAGGTCCAGAGCGTGGAGAGGAGCTGGAGACTACAGGTGTAATATCATTGTGGGGAGAGGGTTATGCAGGGTGTGTATGGGAGGATTCTAGAACTTTCTGAGCTTGCTCACAGAGGCTAGCAGTGTTGGGGCAGAGCAGTACTGACAAGAATTAGACAAAACTGTTGAAGAACTGGTTCACTTCATTATTTCTGCTCTTTTTCCTTTCATGATTTACAGCCTGCTCGTAGCCAGTGATAGTCCTCAAACCATTCCAGTCTTCCTTGATGTTGTTTTGTTGTAACTTGTGCTCAAGTTTGTTTCTGTAGCGGGCTTTCCCCTTTTGGAGCTGCTTCTTCAGTTCTGACCTATCTCTGCTTCATTCCGTCTTTATCTCCAGACCTATTTCTTTCTTCATCCTATTCAATAGGCCTTTGAAGTCTTTTGTGATCCATGGTTTGTTGTTGGGGAAACAGTACACTGTTCTTATGTCAACTAATAACAATCCACACTGAACCTGATGTAGTCTGTGATACAGTGGCAGAGTATTTCTATGTCCTGGCCATGTGACTCACAAAGCATGTCCCAATCAGTGTTTTCAAAGGCATCCTTTGGAGCCTCCTCAGCCTCTGCTGTCCACTGCTGCACAGTAGCTGGCAGCCTCTGGACAATGGGCTTATAAGCAGGCATGAACTATATCAAATTACAATCTGATCAACATGTCCTACCATTATATAACAAACTCTACCAAGAACAATAGCATACAGTGCATCCGGAAAGCATTCACAGCGCATCACTTTTTCCACATTTTGTTATGTTACAGCCTTATTCCAAAATTGATTAAATTCATTTTTTTCCTCAGAATTCTACACACAATACCCCATAATGACAACATGAAAAAAGTTTACAAGAGGTTTTTGCAAATTTATTAAAAATAAAAAAACTGAGAAATCACATGTACATAAGTATTCACAGCCTTTGCTCAATACTTTGTCGATGCACCTTTGGCAGCAATTACAGCCTCAAGTCTTTTTGAATATGATGCCACAAGCTTGGCACACCTATCCTTGGCCAGTTTCTCCCATTCCTCTTTGCAGCACCTCTCAAGCGCCATCAGGCTGGATGGGAAGCGTTGGTGCACAGCCATTTTAAGATCTCTCCAGAGATGTTCAATCGGATTTGTTGTGGCGAAAAATTAATCATCAGAAGGCTTTTTACCTAAAACTAAAGGCTATTAGGACTTGGGATAGACAGACAGAGTTTTACAGCTTTATTGCAATAAAACAACACAAAAATCAACAAGGACTCAACACAAAATGGCCAAGTTTTTATAACAATTTCTTATCAATTTGACCTCGTTCAATAAGCTCATTCTGCACCTGGCTAAACTGTCTATTGTTCACTCCAGTTTCTGTTTTGCTTATTCTTGATTGGTTCTTCAACTGGGCAGATGTTCTTTATTCCATATATGGTCTTTCATGGTGTCACTTCCTCCTCTAGCCTTTCAAGCTATGTTATAATGGTGGCCTAAAGCTCAACGTTTATTAAAAATAAATATGGTATATGCTTTTATTTAATCATTTGTTTGGCATACTTGATTTGCCTTAATTTCTTCACTAAAGTTAATTTCTAATATATTCTTCTATATTTATTGCTAATGCCTGAATATATTAGTGTTTCGTTCATGCTTTATATCAGTGTGACCTTGCTTACAGAAAAAGCCTTTTGTTGCCTTCCTGCTAATTCATCAACACAGCTGGTTTCTTTACGTGCCTACCATAGTCATTTTGTATCTGTTGTATCGTTTCTTTAGCTTCCTAGCCTTGGACACAGGTGTTCTCAACCTCTTATCCTGTTCTAGCTAGTTTCTGTACGTCATTTTTTGTTCTCGTTTTCTGTTCTTACAATTCTGCTTCAAGCTTGAAAAATAATGCAATATGACTGATTTTTTAGTTAACTTATTTGCTAAACATTCTAATTTATTCTTAGTCTAATGTTTAAGAAGCTTTTCATTACTTTTTATGGCTCTTTATGTTAATTTGATATTTTTATGCTAATATAAAAAATTATCCTTCTACAGATTCAAGTCTGGGCTCTGGCTGGGCCACTCAAGGACATTTACAGAGTGGCTATCTTGGCTGTGTGCTTAGGGTCGTTGCCTGCTGAAAGATGAACCATTGCCCCAGTCTGAAGTCAAGAGCGCTCTGGAGCAGGTTTTCATCCAGGATGTCTCTGTACATTGCTGCAGTCATCTTTCCCTTTATCCTGACTTGTCTCCCAGTTCCTGCTGCTGAAAAACATCCCCACAGCATGATGCTGCCACCACCATGCTTCACTTTAGGGATGGTATTGGCCTGGTGATGAGCGGTGGCTGGTCTCCTCCAAACGTGATTTCTGGCATTCACACCAAAGAGTTCAATCTTTGTCTCATCAGACCAGAGAATTTTGTTTCTCATGGTCTGAGAGTCCTTCAGGTGCCTTTTGGCAAACTCCAGGCGGGCTGCCATGTGCCTTTTACTAAGGAGTGGCTTCCGTCTGGCCACTCTACCATACAGGCCTGATTGGTGGATTACTGCAGAGATGGTTGTCCTTCTGAAAGGTTCTCCTCTCTCCACAGAGGACCTCTGGAGCTCTGACAGAGTGACCATTGGGTTCTTGGTCACCTCCCTGACTAAGGCCCTTCTCCCCCGATCGCTCAGTTTAGATGGCTGGCCACCTCTAGGAAGAGTCCTGGTGGTTTTGAACTTCTTCCACTTACAGATGATGGAGGCCACTGTGCTCATTGGGACCTTCAAAGCAGCAGAAACTTTTCTGTAAACTTCCCCAGATTTGTGCCTCAAGACAATCCTGTCTCGGAGGTCTACAGACAATTCCTTTGAGTTCATGCTTGGTTTGTGCTCTGACATGAACTGTCAACTGTGGGACCTTATATAGACAGGTGTGTGCCTTTCCAAATCATGTCCAATCAACTGAATTTACCACAGGTGGACTCCAATTAAGCTACAGAAACATCTCAAGGATGATCAGGGGAAACAGGATGCACCTGAGCTCAATTTTGAGCTTCATGGCAAAGGCTGTGAATACTTATGTACATGTGCTTTCTCAATTTTTTTATTTTTAATACATTTGCAAAAATCTCAAGTAAACTTTTTTCACGTTGTCATTATGGGGTATTGTGTGTAGAATTCTGAGGAAAAAAAATGAATTTAATCCATTTTGGAATAAGGCTGTAACATAAAAAAATGTGGAAAAAGTGATGCACTATGAATACTTTCCGGATGCACTGTATTTCATTCAGAAAGAATGCAAAGACAGAAATATATTAATACAAAATAAATAGGGACATTAACAAAAATGATAATATGATTAGTCAAACATTGAAACAATATCCATCCATTCATCAATGTTCAGATTTGCCTCATCCCATTTAGGGGTGCAGAGGCTTGGGCAAATTCCACATATGGTCATAGGTCACTTTATTGGTACAACAGCACCTTAATACAAATAGTCTCTTCCTTACTGCTTGACCAAGATTGTAATGGACAACAGACAAGCTCTGTGATTGTTTGTATCATATGTGGTGGATTAAGCATCTCAGAAACAAAGGCTCTCATTGGACTATCACACATTTCAGCTGCTACAGTTTACAGATAATGATGAGTGGAAACATTAATAATAATAATTCTTTGCATTTATATAGCGCTTTCCTCATCACTAAACAGAGGACATATGGTCAAAAATACCTTGTAATTGTGATCAGACATAATAAATTGGTCATACTTGCTCAAGCTAAGTGAAAGGCCACAAATACTCAGATAACATCTGTTTACAACAATGGAGTACAATGGGCATCTGTGAACGCATGATGCTTCAGACATTAAAGTGGATGATGTTTTCAGCACTTTGTTAAATCCATCAATGAATAATCATACTTTTCTGGAAGCAAAAGTGGGTCCTACCAAGTGTTAAAAACTGACCAATGTAAGTTAGTTATAAACCGTATCTGTAAGTATAACAACAGCTACAATATATCAATAATCATGTTACAAACCCCATTTCCAAAAAAGTTGTAACTCCTTCTAAAAATGCAATAAAAACTAAAATCTGTAATTTGGTAATTCACGTGAATATTTATTTAACAGGCAAAAGGACAAGGAAAAGATTTTCAGTATTTGCACCAACAAACTTAATTCTATTTCTTAAACATAAACCAATTTAGAAATTGATGCCTGCAACACACTCCAAACATATTGTGACAGAGGCAAAGTAAGATTGTAAAGAAGCTACATGTAACATTCTGTAAGGTTCCTTATTTAGCAGGTTAACTGGTATCAGGTGTGGGTATCAAGATTGGGTATAAAAGGAGATTCGACCAAAGGCTCAGCCTTTGCAAGCAAAGATGAGTTGTGGTTTATCGCTTTGTGCTGAACTTCATGAGAAAATTATCTGTCAACTTAAAAACAATGTTTCTCAGTGCAAAAAAATAGTAAAGAATTTAGGTATGTTACCATCTACAGTTAATAACATTGTGAAAAGTTTCAGAGAGTCAAGAGAAATCTCTGTCTGTAAAGGCCAAGTGCGGAAACCATAGCTGAATGTGCATGACCTTCAAGCCCTTAGGCGGTATTGCATTAGAAACCGTCATGCTACCATGACTGACATAGACACATGGGTACAGGAGTACTTCAGGAAATCATTGTTGCTTAACAAATTACGCAGTTGCATCATGAAATGCTCCCTGAAACTATATTATGCAAAAAGGAAGCCATACATTAATTTTGTGCAGAAACATTGGTGAGTTCTTTGGGCCCAAGCTTATCTTAGATGAACCAAAAGACAATGGAAATGTGTCCTGTGGTCAGATGTGTTCACAGTTTAGCTTGTTTTTGGGAAAAATGGATGTCAGATTTTATGTGCCAAAGATGAAAAAGACCATCCAGACTGTTATCAGTGAAAGGTGCAAAAAACAGTATCTGTGATGATATGGGGGTGCATCATTGTCAATGTCATGCGGGATCTGTATGTACAGTATGTGAATGCACCATTGATGCAAAAGCTTACACTGAAATTTTAGAGAGACATATGTGCTTTTATCCCAACTTTTTTGGAGTGTGTTTCAGACATCAATTTCTAAATTTCTTTATGTTTAACAAATACAATTAAATTTGTCAGTGAAAATACTGAAACAGTCATTTTGCCTATTCAATAAAGGTTCAAATTAATTACCAAATTACATATTTTTGTTTTTATTGCATTAGAAAATGTCCCAACTTTTCTGGAAATGGGGTTTGTTATAATAACAACATTGACTTAATAAACAGTAGGACCACACTTTGCCTTCAGAACAGCTTATACATTCCTTTGCTCTGTGTAGTCTGTTGTTGCACCATTCCTCAAGAATAAAGTCTCCAGGGGGCTCATGTATAAATGGTGCGTACGCACAAAAATGTTGCGTACAAACCTTTTCATGCTTAAAACGCGATGTATAAAATCTAAACTTGCCGTAAAGCTACGCACATTTCCACTGTACCTCATACCCTGGTGTACGCAATTTCTCCGCTCGGTTTTGCAGGCTGGCAGCACCCAGTGTCAAAGCAGTGCTACCGTTCCTGTTTTGTTACACTTTCTTTTTCAGATCCACATCCCTGATGCGGCTTTATAAATACACTGAAATTAACTGCATATTGTTAATTAGTTTAATGCAATATAATGGTCCACAGAATGGTCAAACTATTCTAAATACAATAGCTGCTTTAGCGTTGTTACTCTCACTGCACCTTCTTCTTCTTCTTCTTTTTCTTTCAGCTGCTCCCGTTAGGGGTTGCCACAGAGGATCATCTTTTTCCATATTACTCTCACTGCACCACTCAGAGTATTTATATCACTGTATCTGAGTGGGGAAATAAAAATCTACAGAAGCTGAGAAAGAGAATTATCGGTAATACAGCATCAAGCACATGCTGCCTCAGCCAAGCTGTCTATTGAACTGCTCTCATACGGCAAACGTTTCAAAGCCTTTCCTCGCGATTCAGAAACAGTTTCATTCCAAGAACTGTAAACGCACTCAATCACTCCATCAACTGCTCCTTGTAGAACTGTTTGTACTTATAAGTACAATTACCTCACTGTAAACTTGCGATACAGTTATAATATTGCACAACCTGAGCCACTTTATAAAACGCATATTTACACATGATGATGATATCATTTTTAAGATGAAATGCAGCAAAATATGTTTATTATATTATACAGATAAAACTTTAACTTCATTTAAATAATCTATATTGTTAATAATTTAACATGCCAGGACATGATGCCGGAGCGCTAGCTAGGAGCTTGCACTCCATTCACGGATTGTGCCTGGCTCGCGCTGTATTCTTGCTTGTGTTGGCACGACACTGAAAGGATAGATGGATAGAATAATTAAACACATACTACGAAGGTATTTCAATGTTCCTTAAAAGTTTTGAAGAATTGGCGTTCTAAGCTTACAGTTGGCTTAACATCTATTACAGAGCTGATTGTATGGCGATTGCGTATTTGGAGAAAGAAAAGTAAGAAAAGTAAGGACAGGAATTAGGGGTTAGTACATTTGAAAGAGCGTACTTCTACAATAAAGTATTTCATCGAAGGTACAGCATGGTGCAGCAAGCATCTTGCGTGAGACATGAACAATCACTGTGCCACCGTGTTTCCATGTTTAATAACATGATTTAACTCCTATTATCATGAAAATTATATCACGTATACATCTCAGTATTTTAATTATTCAGAGAGCTGTAATATCACGAATGTAATGGATTCTGTGTCCTGTCAGAGGAAGAGAAAGCCTGGAAGCACGTATTGATTCACACACATAGAGCACATAGGAGATCAAATAAAAAACAAAGCATTTAATGTGCTACTTTAGTTACGATGGGATTTGAGAAACTAGTAAATTAAATGATTTTAAGATGAAGTTTATGATGTTCTACTTTAATGAAAAAATAAACAACGTGATTAAAATGGAAATCTGGAGATTAAAGTTGACATTTCGTGCTTTTTTCCCACTGTGTGCCTTTTTTTTCTCTGTACCCTAAGCTTTCATATGAAACTCAGACGGTGTGCTACAACTCGCCTTTTCACAACGACTTTGATATCTGACAACTTCTTTTCAAGTTTCTCTGACACTCTATGTCACTCGATCAACTTCCTTTTGTCGATTATACCACTGTTTAAACCAACAAATAGTATGTTTTTCCTTGCCTGTACTTGGTATTAGTTGAAATTCTTATATTTCTCTCCACCGCCTTTGGGTCTGTATTCTCCGTATTGTCCTTATAGGCTTTATATGTTTTGAGAGCACATGATCTGTGTGCACTACGTGCTTTTACTGCGACTGACTGATTTTTGATGGGTGTGCTCTTATATATCTTTTGTAAGTAGGGTGTGTCTTTCAAGAATCTCATGTTCCACGTCCCCGCGAGATGGCCCTGGGACAAACTCTTGGCACCAAGTCTCATGTTTACGGTCCCCGCGAGATGCTCTGTGGCATGTCTCTTTTGCCTTGCGGGTCTTTTAAATGTCTACCGAGAAGTTTTGAGAAGATCACGTATCGTCGCTTCGCTTTTGCTTTCCAGGATTTATTTTTATAATAGAGAGATGTTAAAGGTAGTATATACACAATTATCTTTCTAGTGTTCTAGTGTTTCATAATGTTAAAAAATAAATGAATAAATAAATAAAACATGAAAATGCCGCCCTAACCAAAGCTCCGCCTCAGGCATTTGACTTGTTGCCGGCCCGGGATGCAACAATATTTTTAACACGTTAAACAGGCCACATTAATTGCAGAAATTAACACATTAACTGTCATATACCCGCCAGGCCAGTCAAGTGTGCAGAGTCCCTGGGTCGTTATCTGTTCATGTAGGTGATGTGGGGAAGGGGAAAGTGAAGGGGACAAAGGCTTGGCTTGAGGGCTGACTTTCAATAGATCGCAGCAAGGGAGTTGCTCTGCTACATACGACACCGTGACCCAGAATCAGGTCATCTACGAATGATTTAGCAACGGATTCGATATGAACGTGCAGTGCAGAAGATGAAAAGGGAGCGGTTATTCATCCTGGCCTCTCCCCGGCCCCGTCTCAAATGGCCCTCTGAACCAGTCCACCCCCCCCCACCAGGGGAGGGCAGCCTCTGGCTATCCGTAGCCCACCAAGGCTCCACGACGTTAGGGTATCATCACATTTAGGAGGGGTTCTGACTTAGAAGCGTTTAGTCAAAATCCCGCAGATGGTAGCTTTGCACCATTGGCTCCTCAACCAAGCACATACACCAAATGTCTAAACCTGCGGTTCCTCTCGTATTGAGCAGGATTACTATTGCGACAACACCATCATCAGTAGGGTAAAACTAACCTGTCTCACGATTGTCTAAAACCAGCCAGTTATCCCTATGGTAACTTTTCTGACACCTCCAGCTTGAAAGCCAAAGAGCCAGAAGGATCGTGAGGCCCCGCTTTCACAGTCTGTACTCATACTGAAAATCAAGATCAAGCGAGCTTTTGCACTTCTGCTCCACAGGAGGTTTCTGGCCTCACTGAGCTCACCTTAGGACACCTCCATTACATTTTGACAGGTGTACTGCCCCAGTCAAACTCCCCACCTGCCACTGTCCCCAGAGTGGGTCGTGCCAGAGGGTGTCTCAAGCACTTGACGCCAGAAGGGAGAGCTCCCCCTCCCGCCTCACTGGGTGAGTGTAAGAATGATAAGAGTAATGGTATTTCACTGATGGCAGCCCAGGGGGCCTCCCACTTATTCTACGCCTCTCATATGTCTTCACAGTGCCAGACTAGAGTCAAGGTCATCATGCTTACTCAAGGTACTTCTGGAGCTCCAGCAACACAAATTTTTTTTTTAAGTCACCTAACTAGTAATATGCAGAGACATATCAGCTGCGATCGGACTTCCAAGAAAGGTACTGGGGTGCTCTTCTGACTTAGCAGGCCAAGATGAGCTGAAGGCCTGTCACCAGAGCTGCTGACGCTTCCTTAGAAGAACTATTTTACATAACCCCATGCTCGATTTTCACAAGACTCCAGGTCTGCTTTGGTCTTACATTATCAGATGCTCGTTTTTTACATGACCCCATGTCTGCTTTGGTCTTACATTACCAGATGCTCATTATTTACATGACCCTAATCCCAGTTTGGTCTTACATGACCCCATGCTCATTATTTACATGACCCTCACCCCAGTTTGGTTTTATATGACTCCCTGCCTGGCTTGACTTTACATGACAAACTGTTTCACCAGATGGTAGCAGAACCAGTGTGATAAGCCCCCATCAAGGGAAGGGAAAGAAACTTCTAAAGGGAGGAGATTTGACCAGGCTGCTCAGTTCTCCCATGTACAATGGTTGTTTGGGGGCTACTGGGAGTCCTCGGTCCACTGGGCCAGGCTTTCGTGGCTTCACTCCATCGCGGATTTTAAATGTAAGCATATCTAAATATATATCACGGATTTTTCACTTTTTCGCGAATTTCTGCGGACAATGGGTCTTTTAATTTAAAGTACATGCTTCCTCAGTTTGTTTGCTCAGTTGATTTCATACAAGGGACGTTATTGGCGGATGGCTTAGAAGCTACCCAATCAGAGCATGTATTACATATTAAATAAAACTCCTCAATGATATACGATGTGCTTCCCAAGCGGTGCTTGATTGTTTGCTTTTTTCTGTCTCTCTGACAAGCTCTGCGCCTGACGGAGGGGGTGTGAGCAGAGGGGCTGTTTGCACAGAGGCGGTTTGCCTAGAAAATACGGACGCTACTCTAAAAAATGCTGAAAGACTACTTTCACATTGCTCCCTTCTTTGCGGCTGCTTTATCGCGGTGCGCATACTTAAAAGCCCAACAGCACATATTGATTTTTTGATTGTTTGCTTTTCTGTCACGCTCTCTCTCTCTCTCTCTATTCTCTGCTCCTGACGGCGCTCCTTTAAAGAGAAGATATGTTTGCATTCTTTTAATTGTGAGAAAGAACTGCCATCTCTGTCTTGTCATGGAGCACAGTTTAAACATTTGACTAAAGGGTGTTATTTCATGTCTAGAGGGCTCTAATAATGTTAACAGTGTGGGAGAGTTTATAAGGGCTTAAAATATATAAAAATAACCATACAAACATATGGTTTCTGCTTTGCGGATTTTCACCTATCGCAACCCCCGCGATCGAGGAGGGATTACTGTACTGGAAAACAGAGAATTCCGAAAATGTACAAGAGAAATGGGCTGAACAATTTCATAATCCTCCACCAAGTAGACAAACAATTTACAGAATATACAGTAAATTCAACAAAACTGGGTCCATCTGTAATGCTCCAAAAGTAGTCAACCAGTGAGTGTTAACAACCAGGAAAATGACTTGTTAGTGATTCTGGCATTTACAGAATGCCCCAGAAAATAAAAAAAGAGCTTTGTTTGAGTTGGGCAATCCCATAGATCTTTGAGTCATCTAATGTGACGTTTATGTTTCAAAATGTATCGGCCAAGACTGATTCATGGGTTATTAGAGGATGATCTGTTTCGCCGTTTACAATTCTGTGAAGTTGTTATGAATGAAGAAAGACAAGGCAATGACATTACTGATAAAATTACATGGTCCAATAAAGCTCAGCTTAAACATTCAGTTGCTGTAAATCGCCACAACTGTGTCTACTATTGCACAGAAAATCTCCATGTAATGATAGAAGAACAGTTTAATCAGTTGGGGGTTACAGTTTGGGCAGGTTTTTTCATGTAAAGGCATACTTAGACCTGTTTTTTTCCATACTACTAATACACATAACCTGTATCTTAACATGCTGAGGGATACTGTTTTACCACAATTACAATAAGAAGGAGCTCCTCCACACTATGCCATGAAAGTGCATGAGTTTCTTGATGAACAATTACCTAACAGGTGTATAGGTCGCGAGGGCCAGTGGAATGGCCAGCATGATCACCAGACCTCACTCCAATGGACTTCATTTTTGGGGTGTTGTCAAACATAACCCTTTTTTCATGACAACCATGTACTGTGGATGAAATGATTGGCTACATAAGGGAAGCATGTCAAGAAATTGGTGACAGTAAAGAACTCTGTGCCAAAGTGTGCTTGAGTGTAGCAAGTAGACTACAAGAATGTGTAAATAATGAAGGCCAACAATTTGAGCACTTATGAGATTGTACCTGTTTTATCTTGGTAGAGTAATATATATTGCTCTACTTTCCCCTATTGTATTATTAATATGTAGCCTTAGAATTCCTAATCTCACAGACTTACCACTGTATAGAACCTATCCCTACCTTCCCTTCTATATCTATAACCTCAGGCAATTAGATGTAGTAAAAAAACAAGCAGGAGTTAAGTTACACATAAAATAATGTATTACTGATAATATTCATAAATAATAACAAAATGCAAAGTACATTTGAATATTGGCAACCATACAACCTGATAAAATGGTGACGTGTAATTCAGGTGGCACACAGACTTGTAGTTACTTAAAATGTCTCTAGTTAAGGCATCATTGGTGCTCAGCTTTTATCAGAACAGGCCTCAAGCCTGTCTCAATATGGCTGAAGCTGTGCTCTTCATTGAGCTGTTCTTGTCAGTTCATGGTATGATGGTCTTCATCAGCTGATAACAAGAGAAAGATACTTCTACATCATAACAGGTAAGCAAGAGAGATGCTTCTTCATCATATGGTGGTTAGTAAGAGAGAGAGAATGTGGTTGAGCAAGCAAATTTATAGGTTTTCTGTACAACCCCCTACAACCCCCCAATAGGACATCATGGTACTTAAAGGCCTCTGACACAAGCCAATGCAAACGGCCATATCTCAGACCAATGGGGGAAATAGAACATCTTAACACCTGCAACCCCCCCCAAGACCATATGTTAAACTAACCTGGCTTTGTGTGGGGGATGAGAGAAAGACTTTAGCAAAGAAACACTCGCCAAACTGGTTTAAGACACATCTCCCAAATCCTGTCGTAAAAAATTACAAATAGATTCAGTCGTAAATAGGGGGCAAACACGTATGCCTCTCACCAAAGTAACACTAAATTACATTGCTTTGCCTAAATTACAAATAAAGACATACAAACATTTATCAAGTTATATGCAAAATCTTACATCACAACAGTACCTAATTGAAACTGTACCATTCTTTTGAGTTAACAAAGTTTATAAATCTATTGTGTTAATAAAGCCATTGGAATAATCCCAACCTGCATGTCTTTTTCCATTCGAACAACTGTAAACCTACCTTTGCTCACCCCTGCATATATATATATTGTAAAATGGCACTATATGGGCACTGACCCGACACAGACTGACACCGTGAGGCACACATAAAATAAACTTTTTATTTTTCTTCACTGGCTGCACTTCCAGGTGTGGCGAATACGCTGCCCATACGGGCTCAGGAGTCCCAACTGCAGCACCCCCTGGCGGCACCTGTGGAACCCAACAGTGCTGCACCCAACTCTAATTCCCATGGAGCCCTGTGGAAAACCGAGGCATTGCTCCAACCCAGGGGGTGGCCATCTAGCGTTCAGGGGGAGGTATTGAACTGTTCATGACTGCTTCTCATGAAGATATAACGAAGGGGCGTTCCAGCTGGGCATGGACCCTGGCCATCCACCACACTACATATATATAAGAGCTTTGAGATCTTTCCCAACTGTGCTGCACGCCAAAATGGGGTTGACGCGTCTGTCGCCGAGGTTGCCTGATGGTTGATGCGGGGAACATTCTAACCTGGCCCTGGGAAAAAAGAAAGAAATGCTGAAAAATGTCAATCAAAAACAAACTAACTTTATATATTTAGTACCCTAAATTTACTCAATGCGGATGAAACTTTGTGGCTTTTCTTACATTTCCCCAAATTCACAAACTGTAAAAAAATTAAGCATTCCATAATGTGCACTTTTTAAAAAAAATCTTACCATGCCAGGTCATTCAAGTCAGTCTTCCAGAGCATAAAAAGTAGTTGGTTTGTCCACAACTCATGAAAACATCCTATATGTCATTATTTCACCATTGTTTCAGCTTACAAAATGCTCTAACTTTACAAAATGCTAAATTTTTCTAAATAACCTATTTTTGTACAGTTCTTTCACATTTTGAACACTACTACGTCCTGAAAGTCCAATTATGCTTTAATGGATTTTAGTCTCTTTTTATGATTTTGTTTCTTTGCAGCCCATATAAATATCCTAAATGTCTTATGTTCTATAACTTAGGTTTATCAATGGTACAGGCTAAGATAGTCAATCAATATGAAGTAAATGTATGTGGAAAATGTGATACGCCTAAAATAAGTGGGGTTAGAATTCACTTAAGAAAGACCATTAAAGCTCAGGACTGAGTCAGTATTTGAAGACATCATTACACAAACTATGCATCCATATCTGTAGCATCAGATACAAGATGGGACTCAGTGCTGAAGTGAGTAGAACACAGGACACACTCACATACACATCCACTTGGTAATAATTTTGAGTCACACACTAAACTGAAATGTCTTTGGGATATGGGAGGAAAAACAGAATAATTAGAAAACACCCATATGGACATGTGGAGTACACAAAGTGACAGCAACAGGACCCAGGCTCTAGAGTGATAACTCCTTCACTATTCAAAACCAGGAACTCTAATAGCAGTTTCATTATCAGTAGTTTTACACAAAAGTCAAACAATTTTCCTCATTTAACGTGAACATACTACACAGATTATCAAAACTGAGCCAAAAACAAGGAGTAGAAATCTGTTGTATGATCTGCTATCAGATTTTTAGTTGCACTCATTTTTCTAATGTGGCAGCTGTTAGAAAATATGATGTAGCTATAAACAAAGCACACAAAAACAATTTACTTAAATAAATTACTACTGAATACTGTGAGTAAATTTTTTAATACTTTACTGTATACGGCATACATATATACAGAGTATATACAATATATAGTATAAATATGCAAACCCTGCACTACATAAAGAAAAAATAATGAACCTATAACATTTTTTCATTTGTTAAGATTTTCAAAATATTGAATACACAGGAGCACTATGGTAGGAGTAATGCCTCAAATATTAAGAATTCTTGGTATGAATCCTATGCCTGGACATTACCTTTGTGTAGTTTGCACATTGTTTCCGTATCTGCTAAGATTTTTCTCTGGATAATCCATCTTTTCTCCAACATCTCAAAGAAATGCACATTAAGTAATCTGAATAGCTCTGTGATAGTGTAGCTGTGTGTGTGAGTGGACCCTATGATCACCAGGTGGATTGCCTGGATAGGTTTCACACCTTGCAACCCTAGCTTGTAAACACATACACAGAAACAGCAAATGTATAATGAAAGGCTACAAAAAGACAATTAATAATAATGAATAGCTGGTGCTGCAGTAGCAAGCCTGCATTAATTTTATAATAATAATAATAATAATAATAATAATAATAATAATAATAATCATAACGAATTTTATTTATAGGGCACTTAACATTAGCAGTAAATCTCAATGTGCTACATAAAAAGTTTAAACAAAAGCAAAGCAAGATAAAAACAGAGATAAAACAACAATAATTATAGCATTCTTGTTAATAAGCTTTCCTAAATAGAAAAGTCTTCAGCTATTTTTTAAAACAGCCCACAGCCTGCTGTGTTCTTATGCTCTCTGGTAGGGCATTCCAGAGCCATGAAGTAGTGGCTGCAAAGGCTCAGTCACCCATTGTATGAAGTTTGGTCACAGGGAGGTGAAGACGGTAGGTATTTGCAAAACAGAGGTTTCTTGCAGTGGTTTGTAGTTTAAAGAGTTCCTTCAGATATTGTGAAGCATTTTCATGGATGCACTGGTGAATAAACAAACAGAGTTTGTATTCAATACTTATGTGGATAGGGAGCCAATAAAGTTTAATATTTTAATACTAAAATGTCAAATTTAATATTTTCTTTGGTTTGCAGAAAACTTGTTTTGTCCTTAGCATCTATCTGTCTATCAGAAATCAATCCCTCTGAATTGCCCTCCGATTAAGATATAACAGATAAAAGTCAGACCACAAAACTGCATGTACAGGGCCAAGAAATTAATAAAAATGTGACAGATGTGTAATCTAATTCATTGTATGTTTTACAAAAAGCAAAAACACATAAGGTTTCCCTGTTTTCTTCAATGTGATGCTAGAAAATTTAAATTCTATGATATTCTTGGGTGTCTTCATAATAATTTACCACTTTTGTTTTTTGGGCCTACCCCATGGGACCATAGCTGGCTACTTAATCTTGAGCTGCTAGGGCACAAGTTCATCCAGGACACACACGCACACAAACAAGTCGTAATGAAGTTATTTAGGTTCACTCAAACATTTTTACATTCACTGCAGTCCTTGATTATAATTTTACCTTTAATGTGTTATTCTTTCAATAAAAGTAAGAGATTTAAGTAAGGCTCCCTGGGTGGAGAATGAGAATTATTATCAAATGTTACTTGGCTGTCTGCTTCATTGCAGTTTACTGTTCACAGTGACATCTATGAAAGCCTTCCTGAACCAAGGGAAAAACACATATTTATCCCATTATTATCCTTTCCTTTCAGGCTGTCTAAATTTTACATCCCTCAAACTGATTTTGCTTTTCTTTAATAGCTTGTAGGCTATATTGTTGGCTTGGCTGCTAGGTACACTGTGGTAAACACCAGCTTCTGTTCCAGTTGCTACAGGTGTGGTCTGCAATAAAAAGCACATAACGCAAGTAGTATGGGCTTCATATTGATAAACGATTAGATGATAAGAGCACTCCCTTCAATAATGACATTCTGCATTGTATTCTACTGGGCTCTCTGCGCTCAACACTAAATACGTTCAGCGGTTCCTGCCTCGCTGATCTTGTTCATGACAGGGCTAGTAACCAGTGGCCAGGCAATGGAAAAAAATGATTCCCCTGCAATAGCCGGCAAGGTTATTAATTCAAATTATGTAACCAATGCTGGAGGCAAGTGAGCTGCCTCCCACACAGCGTGGATTGCTTTTGAGGCAACCGTCTGCAGACAGCAGCTGACATCTCCACTGCAGGAAAATCTATTGAAGCCACAATCCACTCTTTGTATGTTTCCATTAGAGCTGAATTTACAAAACAGCTAGCTTTGGATTACTTTTTTTCTTATGGCTAAACATATTTTTGATTGGCAAGAAGCTTGTATTTTTAGCAGATAAACTTGGTCTAATACACTTTGGATATATGCCTCTTATTTAAAGAGAAATCTATCTACAACTAGTTTGCCTCGATGTGTGTTAGATTGCATATGTGTTCCTGCCTCAGCGTGTGTGTGATTATCAGTACAGAAGTGTGTGGTTCAATACACAACATAGTCATCTGTAAAAATCTATGTTGAGATTCTTTTATAAAATACTCCTCGGCTATAATATGCTCTGCCTGTACCCACTCTTGTCATCTGAATTAAGATTGTTTGCTAAAGTATAGATGCATAAGTTCTATTTCCATCACACTTTCAGTCTCCAATATTCTCTCACCAACCAACCTATACAGGGTGGTCCAGATCTAATTATGCAGATTCAGATCGTCTGGATGACTTTGATTTATGTGGGACGATTCTTCATGTCGTCAGTTTGCACACTTCTCGATGGTCCGGGATTTTTCAGGTGATTTTCTACAGTATGTAATAAACTTAATAAGTTACTGCATAGTGTAATGAAAATTGCATAATTAGATCTGGATCACCCTATAGTATACAGTATGTGGCTTATTTCATTCTGTGTACATGTGGACATTTTCATTTTGTGAGCCTCTACTTCTCTAACCTTGCAGGCATACATTGTGTGACTCATCTTCCAAGATGAACTTGGCCATGCCTCTCTTGTCCACTTTGCCTCTTGCCATGCGTTTCTCTGGCAGTTTGTCATTTTTCACAAGTCCTGCTTCAGTTGCCAGGCAATGACAACAACATCTCAGTTGCGCGAAGCCATTTTGCTGGTGTATTTAAACTGATTCTTGAATTCACTCCCTGCCCAGTCATGGAGTGTTGCGTGTTCTAGCTTTAGTGTCTATTTCTTTTTATAGTTTCTGAATGTAGATTTTGCATGTTCTTTTTTTTGCCTTTAGTTTCAAATCCCAAGGACATACATGTTACATTAATTGGGGGCTCTAAACTTATGTGTTGCGAATGACTGTAGGAATCTGTGTGTGAGTGTGCCCAGTAATGGATGGCAGCTTTTCATAGGGTTGGTTCCTGTACAAGTGCCGAGAGATACACACTATGACCTGGAATTGGAATCATCAAATTAAAAATAGATGGATATCTTGTTTCTAAGGAATTGACTGTGACTTTACCTGATGTGTTCATGGAAGTTAGAATATCTAGCATGTTTTTGGCCATGTTTCTGATTATTTTTTCCATGATTTAGTTGAGTTAAATTCATTTTAACCTTTTGATCATTTCTCTTTGCTCTCTAAAAGACATTCTCATTTTTCAGGTAAAGAAGACAGATGTTTAGATTTACTGTAGCTCCGTACTAATCTTGGCACCATAGAATGGCAAGGTGTTGCACATTCAAGTGAGAATTTCACTGTACTCTGTACAAATGACAGTAATATCTCTATAATGACTCTACAGTATTAATCCATCCTTTAATACTGCTCTCAACCTTTTAAAGCTCAATCTTGTAAACCACCATCATAAATGGAGCTCTTTGCTAAGTAGGAGACAATGATCTGATACAGGTAGGGCTGAGTATGATATTTGTTGAAGAAACAAGCTTTACACTTAGTTTAGGTAAAAGAAAGCTAAGCCTTTTTATTAAAAACAATAAAAAGAGCCATGAAGAGATTCAGACACTATGAACGCATGAATAACCTTTTGTGAATGTCAGCTTTTTATAACTCAAGTTAATTTGCAACATGTCCTTCACGTAGAAACCCCAGGCAAAACAGCAGCATTACACTTTGATCCCTTTAATTACAAAACATGTCCCACATCTGTATAGGATCAATTTGTTTATAAGCTTACAGGATGTGTCTTTGTGAAGGACAGTTAAATAACTTGATCAATAAAACATGGTATCTTCAAAGTTTAACCAAGCAGGCAGAAGAACAATGTAAATTACATAATGTACAATATTTTTACCACTCGCAAAGTTCATTAAAGTTCGACAAATTGTTTCCCAAAATGTCAAATGATCAATATATCAATAAATCATTCTTTATTTAAAAAAAAACATTTATAAAGTAAGTCACCACTAGCTGCTTTTCATAACAAATAAGGATTCATTTCAAAATAAACAGTAAGTAAACAAAATAAACAGTAAACACTAGACCTTTCAAATACATGTACAATTATAGGCTAAAATGGACATGTGTGTGTTTGAGTGTGTGCACCTGAGTTGTTTTGAAATTCATTACAACACACTACTGCCAGTGCATGGATGGGAGACCATCTAAGAAAAGCTTGGATGGCCACTGGAAAAGGTGTTGAGTAGGCTATGCTTTAAGGCAGGTGCTTAAACTTGGGTTTGTGAAACCCAATAAATTGCCAAGTAGTGTAATAGACAGTCGGACTTTACAGAACTCCAAAGCTAGACATACAGTCATATGAAAAAGTTTGGGAACAACTCTTAATTCTTTGGATTTTAATTTATCATTGGCTGAGCTTTCAAAGTCGCAACTTCCTTTTAGTATATGACATGCCTTATGGAAACAGTAGTATTTCAGCAGTGACATTAACTTTATTTGATTAACAAAATTAGACCGGTGCATATATTTGGGCACCCCAACAGAGATATTACATCAATACTTAGTTGAGCCTTCTTTTGCAAATATAACAGCTTCTAGATGTCTCCTATAGCCTTTGATGAGTGTCTGGATTCTGGATGGAGATATTTTTGACCATTCTTCCACACAAAATGTCTCCAGTTCAGTTAAATTTGATGGTTGCAGAGCATGAACAGCCTGCTTCAATTATCCCATAGAATTTCAATGATATTCAAATCAGGGAACTGTGATGGCCATTCCAGAACATTGTACTTCTCCCTCTGCATGAATGCCTTTGTAGATTTCAAACTGTGTTTTGGGTCATTGTCTTGTTGGAATATCCAACCCCTGCGTAACTACAACTTTGTGACTGATACTTGAACATTATCCTGAAGAATTAGTTGATATTGGGTTGAATTCATCCGACCCTCGACTTTAACAAGGGCCCCAGTCCCTGAACTAGCCACACAACCCCACATCATGATGGAAGCTCCACCAAATTTGATAGTAGGTAGCAGGTGTTTTTCTTGAAATGCAGTGTTCTTCTTCCGCCATGCAAAGCGATTTTTGTTATGACCAAATAACTCAGTTTTTGTCTCATCTCTCCAAAGCACTTTGTTCCAAAATGAATCTGGCTTGTCTAAATAAGCATTAGCATAAAATAAGCGACTCTGTTTGTGGCGTGAGTGCAGAAAGGGTTTCTTTCTCATCATCCTGCCATACAGATGTTCTTTGTGCAAATTGCACTGATTTGTAGAATGATGTACAGATACACTATCTGCAGCAAGATGTTCTTGCAGGTCTTTGGAGGTGATCTGTGGGTTGTCTGTAACCATTCTCACAATCCTGCACATATGCCGCTCCTGTATTTTTCTTGGCCTGCCAGACCTGGGTTTAACAGCAACTGTGCCTGTGGCCTTCCATTTCCTGATCACATTCCTTACAGTTGAAACTGATAGTTTAAACCTCTGAGATGGCTTTTTGTAGCCTTCCCTAAACCATGATACTGAACAATCTTTGTTTTCAGATCTTTTGAGAGTTGCTTTGAGGATCCCATGCTGTCACTCTTCAGAGGAGAGTCAAAGGGAAGCACAACTTGCAATTGGCCACCTTAAATACCTTTTCTCATGATTGGACACACCTGTCTATGAAGATCAAGGCTTAACAAGCTAATCCAAGCAATTTGGTGTTGCAAGTATTCAGTATTGAGGAGGCATATGCATTCAAATCAGCAAAATTACAAGGGTACGCACATTTTTGCACTGCCAGTTTTTCACATTTGATTTAATTTCATACAACTAAATACTGCTTCACTAAAAATCTTTGTTTGGAAAACACCCCAGTACTCAGATGTTCCTAGGAAATGAAAGACATACCACTGTTATCTTTTTTGTTGAAAGTAAATTATTATGGAGGCTGAGGGGGGTTCCCAAGCTTTTTCATATGACTGTAATATTATAATTGAAGAATTAAGTGGATAGGACTGATGGTCTTTGTTGGGCTGAATGACCTGTTCTCATCCTGATTGTTCTAATGTGAGGTAAAATTGACACTACTTTTCACATGAGAAATAAAACTGAGGTCCTGTCTCTCTGTGATCATAAAAAAGTCTAGGATATCCATTGAAAAGAATAGAGTATATACTAATGCTAAATTGCCCATCATGGCCAATCTAGCCCCCTAATCACCTCCTTCTGTAATTGGTTACTTTCTCTCTTATCTCTTCACTGCCCAATTGCTGTTGTCTGGTGAGCATATTGGCTCAAAAAATGACTGCTGTCACATTATTCAGATGGGTGCTACACATTGGTTGTGGTTAAAGTGGCTCCAAACTCTGTGTAAATTGCTCTGAGTAGTTTAATTTGCTGTATAAATACAATCTATTATTATTATTATTATTATAAAATCCCTCTTTGTATAGCTGTATGGGCGCACAAATCACCTGTTTCATGAAACAAGTGTCTGAGTGCATAGGTGTCACTCTTTGTGTGCCTACGTGTGTGCATTTTATTTTATGATGATTTCAGTCAACGTCACACTGTATATGTATACCTCTGTGTGCAGCAGTGAGCTTTTGTGCACACATTAGTCTTTTCTAATTCCAGAATATATTACTTTAGGTGGGGTATCATCGCATTACAGTGACAAAGCAGTTATTTCAATATTCCTAAATATTCATGAACTTATTAAATGTGACAACTGACATTTCTTTTATTCTAAAGACTCTTTCCATATTAAAAACATCCAGAAATGTCCACCTGATAGTTTGGTGGACCTATAGAAAGATTTTCATGATGGCCTTGACACCTGTTTAAGCTATTTGTTATTCATATCTGTTTAAACTATAGTAGTTTATTGATAACTTCTCTTTTAAAAAAATATATATACAGTATATACATATTGTCATACCCTGATGGAGGTGGAACCCAGCCGGGACGCCTGAGAAGACAGGAGGAGGGTTTGTGCCTCCTCCAGACCTCGAGGGGGCGACCACCCTGGAGGCCTCGGGTAAAGAGCTGGGAAGCTCGATCCTGTAGGGACCTGGGGTTACCGCCAGGGGGACTCCAATACCAGGAAAACCCTAGACCTCAGCACTTCCGCCACACCAGGAAGTGCTGGGGGGAGAGAAAACAGGGACACCCGGAGTGCTCCCGGGGAGACAGCCGGCACTTCCGACACACTGGGGCTTGTCGGTGGGAGATTGCCGGGGACACACCTGCAGCACATCCGGGTGCTTATTTAAAGGGGCCGCCTCCCTGCAGAAGGAACAAGAGTCAGGTGGAAGAGTGACAAGGTCTTTGGAGGAGGCAGGAGGCGGCCTGAAGAAGAGAGAAAGAGAAGGCATTGTGTTGGCCTGGACTGAGGGGTATTGGGGCTGGTGAGCACGGACTTTTGTAAAATAGAAATGAACAATAAACGTGTGTTGGGTGACTTGAACTTATATATATTAACTAGAAATATATTCTATTAACTAGAAATTTCATGTAGAGCTATCCAATGATTATCTAGGTTGCTAAACGCATAGATAAATTGTCATCAGATTTGAAATCATGGATATTCTGTTGACCTTTATAGCATTACAGATTAATGGCTGGAGAAAAAAGCAGGCAAACAAGATGCTGGGTTATATGAATAGGTTATGTATAAACTGCAGAATCCAGTAGGAATGCTGTGCATATCTTATATTCATTTTAAAAAGTGAAGATACCAGGAATAGAAAAGGCTCCTCTCCTCTTAATCTAGGGTTGCAGGAAGTGATGTGAGTGTGAAGAGTGGGAAAAATGAAGCAGACATGGTGTAAAGCATTTAAAATGGTGAGAGGATAAAGTACAACTGAGGCCATTAATTACTTTAAAACATGTACTTTTCCTATGATGGGATGACAAAACAGGAAGCACCTCAAGAATAAATTTCACATAAATTTTGAAAAATATATTTTCATAATTGTATTTGTTTTCTAATGCAAGTTCATGGGAATACTGTAATCAGCTTTGAATGGGGTGTGACTTGTGCAAACACCCAGTTTAGAGTCAGCCTAAAATGTACATTGTAAAACTTTAGGAGGAGATTAGAGTGCATGGAGAAATTCCTTGAACACTACGGGAGAACATCTCAACTACATATTGTTATGGTTTGTGAAGATCACCTACTGTATATATCTAAAGTGTTGGTGTTTGTCAATCTGTCATACGATTATTTATGAACTAATGGGGCTGGAACCTTGATCCTAGTCTTAATTGAAAACTTATAGCCTGATATGTTGTGGGAATTCAAATTTATTTTAGGTAGCAGTAAGCTGGTGGGCATTTTACTAGTGGGCAGAACAGATTATTGTAATTAATGCAGTGTCCCTGCAAGACCATCTATTAATAATCCCCCAGGACACTATACATACATTTTAGGAATTCTATTTCTAGCCTTTTGTGGCATTTTATTTTAGGACATTAAGCTTGTGAGTTGAATTGTATTAATTTCTGGTTTCAACATTTAGTATTTTGCCAAGTCATTTTTCACTAATGCTATGTTTTTTTAATTACCGCAATGGCAGTTTATTTTTCATATGGGTGCCAAGAATTTTGCAGGTTGTTGCCCAGATGAGACAGTTGATCATTACAGATGTACCAGTGCAACATTAATGGTATAAACATCAAATTGACCGTGACATCCAAGACTGTCGATACTGTTAAAGAAACCTTTGCTTTGCAACTTGCTTTACTTAGAAATTTCAGCTTTTGATCTTTAACTTCTTTTAGATTGATTCCAAGTTTTCATTCTGAATTAATTCTTAGAGAATTCCTAATTTACCACCTTGCTTTCATTTTAATTATGTTTATCTTTTGGTCTGTTCAAAATATCAGCACCCTTATAGCCTACATTTTACAGACATTTTGACTGTACAGAGTCAGTAACTGGGTTGAAAGCTAAACTAAATTTTTAAGTTAAAATGCAATAGAGCTAGCCACAGTGGCAGCATTGCACTGTCCTTTTTTAAACAGAGAATTTTAAGTTGCACTTTGAAGAGTAGTTGACAGCATCCTGCAGATGAAACTCACCATTAACAAAATACAACAAGCCAATGCTATGCTCTCATCTCCCTCATCTACTGCCACCATATTCATGCCTCACTTTGTTCCACTTGCTTGGAATCACAGGCAAGACCATCTGCTTCACTTTTTCGAACTCCATGAGCTTATTCAAGCCAGGATCTTTCACAAGACACACTGGTGTCAATGTACTTAGGCCAATGGATTTTATAAGTGGACGAGCAAAACTCAAGCACTTGTAGATAAGTGCTCCCTATCATATAGTGCATTGCCTCTCCCGCCACACAACAAAACAACTTGGGATCCCAGTTTGCAACCCTCCACGCAAACATGTGGTCCATTCCCAGCCTGTGGAAATGACCATCTATCTGCCTTCCTTCTCAGTTCCCGGAATAGACCAGAGTTGTCATCAAACTGTACCCTTCAACCCCTCTCGATGGTATCACTTTCACCATGGTCACCAGACCCACAGAATCCTCTTATCCAGTCCTGTAGTTGCTAGTGGTTGCATTGAAGTCACTCATGACCAGAGGAGTGTCAACTTGTGAATAAAATGTCTCCCTAACCGAGGCATCGCTCACCTCAGTCAGCATACTCTGAGACAACAGACAAGGCACCTAAAGAGTGCCTTAATATGAACCTCATAATATTCTTGTTGCAAGAGTAATATTGGACAGCATCGGAAAGAGCCGATCTGCCATAGCAACAGCTACTCCCTGAGTGTGACAACCATGAGAGCAACCAGACCTATTAAAGGTGTACCCAGTTGCAGAGGTCTGGCTATTCCCAACTCAGAGAGTGAGGCAACTAAAATGCAGTGGACAGCGGTGGAAGATGGTCATCATACCGGAGTTATAAGACATTCCATGTGTCTACCTGGATTTGCCGCCTCCAGTTGGGACCTGAGTGCTGCCATGCAGCAGGAGATGCCTCAGCACCCCATAAGTTCTGATCCCTAACAGACATGACCCCATTGGCTTTCCAGCAGTTTTGACTCTTCCACGGATAAGGCTCCCAAGGGCTTTCCCACATCCCCTTCATAACGCAAGCAGCCTTCTTATGGGTGGCAGCAGCAGAGCTACTCACTCGGAAAGCAGAAATGAGTCCTGTGAGCTGTTTCAGAATTCTTATGCTGGCTGGAGTGTCAGTTGCAAAGCTGGATGCAGTTTAATGTCATACCCAGGAGATATACTAGATAATTTATATTTATTACTCCATAAACATATTAAAATAAATAAAATGTACATGCAATTGTGACAGGTGTCTGGTCACACTTACAGGTAATCTAACCTAGACACCGTTAAAATATCCGACTACGCCACCCAGTTTTATTAAGAAACTGGGAACTCCTGAAATTTACCGATAATGCACATAGGTTTGTTTAAATTGGGCAGTGAGTAAACACACAATGAAAGACACAACAATAATTTCAGGAAAAGCAACACTAATTTCTATTACACAAGACAATATAAAGTACATTTAAAAGATAAATGAACATAACAAAATCTAAAAATATCAGGAACAAATTTCCTTTTTTTTTAAAAGGAAAACACAGTCCACACTCTAAAAGTCCATCAAAAACAAGAATTGGAGGATACAACCCTTAGTGGTGCAGAGTCCAGTTTGCGCACTGTTACCCCAACAATTAATCATCTAACTGTCCACAGATGTACTCTGTTCACTGGACCCTCGATTCCCAACAGAATTTATCAGCGTCTCTTCGCCATGCTTTTTCTCCAATCTGGGTTCCTTGTGTAGCTGTGACCTAGACACGCCTCAGTTCTCGTCCGCCAGCTTTGCTCGGTCCTTTCATGCAGCTTCCCTCTCTTGCTGAACCCACAACCATTTTCTTGTGGAGCTGTCTCTTCCTCCCTCAGGGTAAATGTTGCCATCCGTGTCCCACATGTCGCAGCAGCCAAGTACCCCAGTCTGCCAGTGAGTCCCTGTGCTCTCTGTGAGTATCTTGGCAGCATTCTCAGTGGACCGTCCCCTCCTGCCTACTCCTGCCCAGAAGTTTAAATCTCCTTCAGTCCATGCCGTTGTCAGTCCTGGACAATCAGTTTAAACAATGGCACATCTAAATTTCCTGGGTTTAACAATTAATGAAAACACAAGTTAACAGAATGTATTATTACCAACCATGAATGAGTACAGATATGCCGACTAGAAACCAATATTGTCAGACATGTAATCTCCAAGTCAGGTAAATACAAACATCCTCCAAGGAAGGAGCAGGTCTTTTATCACAATTTTGTATTGTGTGTTTATACTCAACTAGCTAAAACTTCAAAGCAGTTAATTCTTTGCAAGACAGCAAATAACTGCATCCTGCAGACAGCCATTACAACAATTTGTAATGGGATTACCCAGGAAATCAAAAAAAAATGCCCCCCTCTGACACAATAACTACAGTAAGTACTCATGTATAATGATTATTGTATGTATTTAGCTTTTATAATGACTTCCACAGCCCTCAAGTGACAACTTCTTGAACTCGTGCATACACAACAGCATGTTTTATGCCAACTTTGTTATAAAAAATCTTTGTTTTCACAGGGTTAGTTAACTGAGTTACTACAATATTTACAAAGGGAAACTTAACCGTAACAACTCCAAACCTCATTGCAATGATTTTAAAAGATCAAATGAATGAAGAAAGGCAACAGCAGTTTGAGACCAGGTGTTACAATGTTCCTAATGTTTGTTATTTTTTTCTGATCTTGATTTCAAATAAACATTCACTAAGGTTTAGAACATGAAAGAATTAAATTTTATGGTTGCTTTCTTTGTGTATTTTAAATTTTTGCTATTAATTTTGTTTAACATTATCTCTTGACATTCCTTTTTGTGGCTGCTACCATATTAATGGCACAAATCCTACAATTCTGGAAGATGCATGGAGTGATGTTATCTGGTGCCACCTGGCTCTCTATATCCAAGAATATGGATAATTTCTTCAAAAAGATCTTACTCTGTGCTTTACAAATTCTTAGTTCATATTTACGGTGTATTTATTGACTCTGTTTTTGACTTTAATTTTTGGTATACATTTAATGGTTAGCATAGCTGAATAGCTACTAATTGCAAACAAGACGAAAATGCAAAAATACAATTTTAATATATACTATTAACAAAGAATACAAATTTAATAGGATAAAAATTAACAGTAACAGTTATTACCTGCATTACAGACAGCCATGACATTTATTTACAAGACTGAATATATAAATTCTCTAGAAAAGGAAAAGTTCAAAAAGCTCAAAACAAAAATACCAAAAGATTTATAGTTAAGAGTGGCTTGATTAGGTTGTTGCTGCAAAAGTATCAATTTAATATGCTAAAGCAATGCTACTGTCTTCGGTCCCCATACTTTATAAGGATTTCACAGGTTTTTGCTTCCATCCTTTAAATATTATTTAATTTATTTTTTGAGCATGTGGCTTTGGTTTCAGCTTTATTTTCATTTTTCACTTAGTTTTTAGTTTTATTTTAAGTTTGCTTAAATAAAGTTTCATTTTCATTTAGGATAATAACCTTGACTGATAGTATTCTTCATAGCTAGCAGCTAGCTAGTTTTATTTTGTATTCCATAGCATCAGAATAAGATTTCAGTGTTAAACCAACCCTGCAGCACTAATGGGATCCCCTGATTATCCCAGGGTATTTCTCACACTGACCATGGCATACAGGTGTCTTACAATGGCTTGAGGTCACAGTGCTTGGGCTCAAAGGGATGAACTTTCCTTTACTTTCATACTAATACCATCATTTGAATGCCACATTAGTGCTGTCAAACAACAGCACTAGATAAAAGAGATGGAGGTAAGTAGAATATGAATGCTGGGTCCAATGTCAGAAACTGGTCTCAAATGAATAGTCTGACATTTATTGCCAGACCTCCGCTAAGCATTGCCTTTAGAGTATAAAGTCCACACGCACAATCACAGAGCTATGCATGGAAAGGCTTTACTGACGTCAGCAGTAACATGTGCAGAACGGCTGATGGAAAGAATAATGAGTCCTCTCTTCGGAAAGAATGACTCTATGAAATCTATATAAGAAACTCACAGCTAAACACACTGTTATTACCTTTACCTGCTTTAGCATGCATGCTTTGCCAGATGCTTCAATACTGACTAAAGCGTTGTATTTTCATAACTATTAGCAGCTTCATAGTCAGATCCGTACCCAAAATATCATGTGACCACCTGGCTATAGGAAACAAAGTCCCCTCGCACTAAAACAGAATGCACGTAGGTGTCAGTGATCATGGCAGACTGAACATGGCTGGGAAGTTAGCATCACTCTGTATACATTGGAAATAGAAACTCCTGTTTCCTTGGGAATGTTTCTGAAGAGATTAGTGTAGTTGTTAACCCTTTATTTGCTTTAGGTGGTTACTGCAGAAAACAAACTCAGAAAAAGCAGACTTCTGAAAGAAGAAAATCAAATTAAAGGAATCTAGGGGGGTTGTGAAGTGTTTCTAGAAATCAAATAATTAGCTTGTCTACTTTACATTGAAGGACAGCTTGGTGGGGCAGTGACCAGCACTTTTGTCTCAGATTCAGAGTTTACTTTTTCCTACTTTCATTTATACCACTAAATTTCAAATCCTACCCTGCAGTACTAAAGAGGCTGCAGATTTCTGTCTCTGTTTTCTAAAATTTGTTTTTGCTTCACCTTCCACAAAGACTCTGTTGTGGATCCTGATAACCTTTTAAGGCTTCTTGTGTGTACTCTTTAATGACAGTAATACTAAAGGAAGGGGTAGTGATATCTGTTTTTACTCATTCCTCTATTTTCAAACGTGCTTGATCCAATTCAAAGCTAGTACCTAGTTTTACATCTTATTTTTACATATTGCCTGAAGAAGGGGCCCGAGTTGTCTCGAAACTTTGCATACTGTAATCTTTTTAGTTAGCCAATAAAAAGTGTAATTTTGCTTGACTTTTCACTACATTTATAATAGCTAACACAGTACAACACCCTAGTACAACTACTACCTAGAAAATGCACGCAGACACAAACAGAACATGCAAACTCCACATAGACAATGCCAGGTCCAGAATTCAAATCCAGTCTTCTAAAGATTTTAGGCAGAATTGTTAACTGCTACTCCACCTTTAGCTGAAGACGTGCTGAAATATAACAGTCTTATTAGTGGGACAGTTTTTAAAAGTGTGCTAAATAATGTGCAATTAGTCCAGCAGGTCCTGCATTGGTGTGGCACATTTGTCTTACTGAACAATTTGACTGCAGAATGAATCAAGCTACTACTGCTGTTGTCCATTTTAAATTTTGAAATCAGGTATCTCCATACCAGCAATTGGATCTGAAAACAGTTATTCAAACTGTAAAGTAGTCTTCTGGGTTCTTGATTGTTTTCCTTTTTACCAGTGAGTCTTTAAATTTCTGAGCTCTGTTCTAAACAGAAAGGAAATCCCTTGGTTTATTCTAGCTACCAATGGAAAGATCTCTGCACCAGGTTAGGTATGAGAAGATACAGTTGAACATGCCATGCTTCTGTGGGATTATTGGGGATACATGATCATTACTCAAATTCTTGAGTCTGATCATGACAGTTTCTGTCATTTTGATTGAAATTGAATTCTGTACAGTACATGTTCTATGTACCTAAAAGTGCTGCTTTGCTCTTCCTGTTCACCAGTGTAGTTTACAGAATCAGCTCTACTACTAAAATGAATTAACAAATCTTTTAACTAAGTCTAAGGTATCACCATTGCAAGACTAGCGGCCATACGGATAGAGGTGTCAATAAGTGCAAATTTGACTATTTTGAAATTTGTGTCCAAACCCTTCTTATTATTGATAAAATGGGGAAGTGAAAAGGGTGCGTCACAGTGCCTTATGAGACTCCTGTATGAAGGTAATAAATGACTGCTTGCCCCATTGAGGAGAAAACCTTGACCTCAGAGTCAGGAAGTAGTCCAAGTGTGGCACTGACGATTCGCTACCAAGGATATGAGACTTAAAGCAATTCTAATTGATTGTGGATTTTCAAGGTGTGTAAAATGTTGGTGTTCAAAACAGATATAAATGCATCCTGCACAGAGTTCAGTCTGTATGAAGACTGCACTGGTTTAAAATGGGCAGTCCTTTCACTTGAACCGGTGATAACGTCACTGATTCTCAGTTACTTTATTTGCTTGAATTGTTGCCTTTTGAAACATCCAAAACATTCAAATTATACATACTGTACATATGCCAGAATTATGTTATGACTGAAGTGGACTAACATTTGTAATTGTATTTTACAGTGTGGTTTTAATGTTTCCTGTAACTGATTGAGTGAGTAATGTGCTTTAATAATAGGCTGGCAAACAAGATAAGTGCATGTACACTTTGGGAACTGTACATCGGGTATCCTTCACAGACTACACAAGGTTGCTTTGCACGGATACAAATGGTGTATGAGAATGTTCATGTATGCAGCTAATCCTGTGTGGATGCAGCTGAAGGATCTTCATCTTTATTTGTGTGTATGTTATTAAAGTAACAGAAGACAACTTTCGCAAATCAGCTTAATCCTATACAGGGTCTCAGGGGCTGCAGCCTATCCCACCATCACTGGGTACAAGGCAGTCTAGACAGGATGCAAGTACCTCACTTGGCTGTGTAAATTATTATTATTACTTATTATTTATTTAGCCAATTCTCCTACCCAATGTGTCTTTAAAAAATAATAACATAGTAAGGAATGGGGACTGGGACTGTGTCTGCATTTGTGTGTATCTAACACTGATTGGCTGAATGTGTGTCAAAGGAAATATGATTGTTTGAATTGTTCAATTGTTTGAGTTTTTCCCCTATATGCATGAGGGCAAATATCCTTACTCTAAATAAAGGAATGTAGGAAGAATGCATTATTTCATATATATATATATATATATATATAAAATAATATATATACTGAGTATACAATATGTCAACCCACTTTGCACAGGATCATGGGGAGCCACTATCCTTAAAATACAAAAGTGATAATGTTTGTGGACATAACTGTAGCTCTGTATGCTTATAAAAGTTTAAATAAGGTGGAAGTGCTTAAAGTTTTCATCTTTCTGGAAAATTGCATGCTAACCATTTAGGTTTGTTGTTAACTGAATGCAGAATTCTGCCTGTTGAAAAAGTGGCAGGAGTGCCAATTTAGGTACACAATATGTGAGCTTAGAAATACTGAACATCTTTGTCATATGTATTTCTAATTTAATACAAAGGTATAAATTGGTGACTGTTTCAGTAATTAGTTGAAACCAAAGCCAGCAACCACTGGAAGGCCCCAGGACCAAGAGTGAGAATTTCTGGTGAGGAGCCAATGCCTGTCTTTGCTCTGTTGGGTGTTGTCTCCCTCTGCTGAACAGCAGGACCTATTGCACAAAAAAAATGCTATTCAGTTTACATAATGCAAGTCTTATTATTTTAATCTAAGCAACTGACCCATCTATCCATGCTTCTTTTATTTTTTTAACTATCTTAATCCAGTTTAGAGTTGTAGAAGACCTGTGATTTCCAGTGGTAGCAGCATGAAATATTTCTCTAATTTTAGAACATTATTTTTAAGCAAAAAGCTATACACATGTTGTTTTAATTTCCTAATAGTACTGTTTATTCTTTCATTTGCGAAACTGAACATAATAGCATAATACAACCCAATCCTGCAAATAAAAATTGCATTGCAATTACAATAGCCAAATCCATGAATTTCAGTAGTCAATCATACCCAACAGCTTACCTACATTGGTTCTTTATATAGGTTAAAAACATCAAATAAAATGAAAAGGATCAGCACAGGCCTGTCATGTTTACTTTAGAATTATATTACTGACTTCTTTCCAAGTTCTAAAAAAACAGCTCCTCCTAAAGAGAATTTGATTTTTCCATTTTCAGATAATACAGAATGTAGCTTTCCTATTGAGTTAAAGAGGGTAGATTGAGATTCTTCCATTTAAGCAAAATACGTCTTCCTGATTTTTCATAGCTCAGTTTTATTCCATCTAGTATTATTCCAAAAATTGCTGTTAAGGCAACACAACAGGAGTAATTTCATATACAAGATAATCTAAGATAGGTACTAATATTTTTGCCCTCAAGTGTTCAGTGTAGAATATTTTCAAAACATGTGAACTAGCAATGCAGACACTTGATTACATTGCTTACAGGATAGATTTTAGCCTTGCCAAAAGATCTAGGATTTATATACACTTTCCTTTGGCTGGTGCCCTTCACTCAAGGAATATTGGTATTCACGTAGAAATTAGACAAATACAAGTCAGAAGCAATTTTTGATGGACATGCACTGACACTCACGTTGTGCAAATGAACAAATTTATTTCATGATTATTTTGCATTACCTAATTCATTTAAGTAGAAATTTTAAAATATCTGGAAGGGGGTTTGCCTCAGCACCCTGCATTACAGACCACCACTGCTTCCATTGAATAAATACTGTATAGGTTAAAGAATGTTGAAATAGGTAATTATATTTTTTAGGGGCAACAAATAGTTCTTAAACAACAATGTGTTTATACAGTAAATAGAGAGGTTCTTTAAGAGATATTAGAGTTTTGGCTGGATATTCATTTTGATTCTACTGGGTAAACTAAGATGGAGGGAGGACCATGATGTTTTCCATTGAACATCCAAAGTTATGTTTAAAGTGACCTTAATGCATCCATGTAATAATAATTCTAAGGTATTTAAACTGTCCTGATGCATTCAGTGAAGAGTGGTTTACCATGGCATGGCATGCGAGTGAATTCAATGGATAAAGCACACTTTTATTCAAATTAATATTGAATACAGAGATGTTGTGAAATTTCTACTAATAGCTTAAAAATAAATTCTTCAAATGGTTCACATATTTTAGGGTACCTATTCTCTTACCTGGTTCTGTATGTGAATATTATTGATATGGGAGTTTCATTGCCTTTAAATGTAGTGGAATGTATAGCACTACACCTTTACTAATGGGTGTGGAGCTTCTACAAAGCTCAGTAGACCAAACAGATGATGAAAACCAGACCCCAACAGATGTCTCCTTCTCTTATTCACTGCAACAACACTTAGACTTCATCCCCTTCCAGTACTGTACTACATAGTCTCATCTTGACACGATGCCAGTGCAATAGGGTCACAGGTAAACTACAATTGACACATTAGTATCAGTCATGTAGTATAAAACTGATGTTAATTACTATTACACTATGTATATTCTGAAATTGCTTGCTCTGAAACAAGTAGGCCAGAAATATCCTGCCATAACCTAGGATGGAGAAATGTTGAACTAATAAATTAATGTACGGTATTTTGATATTTTCCCCAATTCAGAGTGCATTCCAACAAAATGAAATAAAAATGCATATTATTATAATGAAAAGTTAGCATCATGCTGCTGGTGTAACGATTTTAACTGAATTCTGCTAACAACGCAACTAATTTTCTCTGTGGTACCTTGTTTCAGCCACAGGTATCTACAGGAACATGTGTTGGCTCTAAGGAATTTGCTAGTAAATATATGCATGAGGGCGGCATGGTGGCACAGTGGTAGCGCTGCTGCCTCGCAGTAAGGAGACCTGGGTTTGCTTTCCGGGTCCTCCCTACATGGAGTTTGCATGTTCTCCCTGTCTGCGTGGATTTCCTCTCACAGTCCAAAGACATGCAGGTTAGGTGCATTGGTGATCCTAAATTGTGCTATTTGTGTATGCCCTGCAGTGGGCTGATGCCCTGCCTGGGTTTGTTCCTGCCTTGTGCCCTGTGTTGGCTTGCTGATATATGCATGAATATCAGTGTCTATATTCATTAAACTTTACTGAGTAATTCTTCTTGTTAAAACCTAGTATGACTGCAAAGAATCTCTTGTCTCTAAATATATGTTAACAAGAAGTAAAATGATCAGGCCAGAGCAGAAAAAATCAGGATAGTTTTCTGCTTGGATTTTAATGAAAGTAAACAAATCATAAGTGATCCAGGCAAAGACATAGAGTAGTTAAGTATCAGACTAGTGTGAAACTTAAAAGTTTAATTGTATGGTGTAAGCTGAAGGGCACTCAACTGTCCCCAAACACCAAGACACAACCAAATCACACAGTCACATATTCAAGTTTTTATTCAAACAAAACACATTTTACAGGTACTGTATTTATCACCTGATTAATCATTCACAATTTTGTTTTGTCATTCCTTTCCTTTTCCATCTCTACTTTCCTTTGAGAAAGCCTTGTTCACCTCCTCACGACATTTGGATGAGGCACTTCCACCTGAAAGTACTTAGGGGTTCAGTGGAACCTCTCAATAACAGGAGAGCCTGGTCCAAGTAGCTCCTCCAAGTGGCACCACAACAGGGCTACCAGGCAGGACTACAACTCCCATGCCTCCAAATAGGAGGAACACAAAGCCTCAGGAGGCATTCATCTCTCATAATGGCCTTCTGACTGGAAAAGGTACAACTAACCAACCCAGTAGGGATGGTGGTCTGTCCATATCCTTCCTTTAACATGGCTTCCCGGCCAGGTATGAAACTATCCACCAGCCAGGGTGCCTGTCAACCTGTATCTTCGATGACACTGGCCGGTTTAGCTACAGTAGTTCAGTTGTGTCTGGAAATTGGATGATCTGCGAAATGAGGTAGATACAACAACATCATCATCTGAAAAAAATGAAAAGGACACTTTTATGCAACTTTTGGGAATGGTTAAGATGAATAAGTATAAGACCAAAGGTCCATAAAGCATGTAACATCAAAAAGGTCTGGTGTTATGAGTAAAATATCATTTTTTTGTTAATCTGGGCTGTTATATTTAAGCTAGGGTTGCTCTTTTGGCTGGGGTTCGGAGGTCTCTTTTATATCTATTTTGTTAATCATTTATGTTAATGTTGTTCATTATTTATTTTCTTAACATATAAGCATCTTTAATCATGTGTCATGTGTTTTGAGGGTGGTCCCTTAAGAGACGGGGCCACCTGCCCATTACCATCATACTATAAAGGCTGAGGACAACCCACACAGTCCCTTGTGGATCACAGTGAATGCACTAATGGTGAATTTGTACTGGGATTTTCTGTGCTTTTTGACTATTTGTGATTTCCTGCATTTTTGAATGTGTGCTCAGTTTTTGACTTCTCTTTGGATTTGTGATTGGGCCTTGTTTGTTTTGGATTGCCTTGCCTTTTCAGACGTTCCCTGCTGTGTATTTTATGTTTCACAGAACGTCACTGTTTAATAGAGGTCTTTTTGAAAATAAATCTTTTATTTACAAAGATTCTTCATCTTTTTATGTGACTAACCAGAATTAACTGTTTCCCCATCTAGTGGGCATTTTTAAGCTATTTTGAGACTTAGAACTCTCATCAAACTCTTCATCGATCTCTTCCAGCCTGACCTTCTTTCATCCTTGGAGTAGTAAGCACAGCAGACTTGTAAAATGAATGTACAGTATAAGTATGAATGAACACATCCCATTAAAATTCTGGAATGATTAACCCAATAAAATCTGTCATGTGTATGAAGGTGATTAATAGTGACATTCTGCATCTGTGGTTACAGAAAATGCATGATGTTTAGCATCAGCAGTAAAGCCAACTGCTCAGCAGAACTCGCAGCCTGCATTTAATTGGTGAGATTGCAAGGATATCTTGTTTCTAGTAGTATTCTAATGGTGAGGCTGGACTTGCTTACATTTGGGTAGGTAAGGAGCCCTTGTTCTCATTAAGGCTCTGATTGTAAAGTTGATTTTTGTTTCCAATAAAATTCAAAACACGGATTTACAGTCATTTTAGGAAACTCACATGGTAAGGGTGCTTCTTTTGCCCATAATCCTCCTGTGGAGTAGCTGTCCCCTCTCAAGAAAGGCTGACTGATGTCTTAAGCCATTGCTTTAGTCTCCCACAGTAAAGCTTCTTTTGGTTTCAGTAAGGTATGGCAATGTTGAGGTTCTTTCCAGAAAGTCTCTGAATGTAAGGTTCTTGTTGTTTCCAGAGAAACATCAGAGTGATAATGTCTTTTTTTAACCACTAATACTAACATGATTTAGGTTGTCCTTTGTAAGGTTCATATCATAAGACTGCTCCTTTATATCAGCAGGACTCACAGGGTCAGTATATTCATTCTTCCCTGAGATTCACAGAAGGTCTTCAAGGTTATTAATCTTCATTATGACCAAAAAAAGGCAGTTTTATTCAGGGTGGTTGTCATCATTGCTTCAACTTAGTACTCTGTAATATTGCATGATTCACAGCTTCCTCATTCTATATATCCCACGAGGTTCCACTAATGGGCGTTTTCCTAATTACTGCTTGAACTGACAAACAAGCTATATCCTTTGGGATATATTGGAACGTCTACTTGTTTTTTACCCAAACAAATATCTTACTGATTCAGGAATGACACAATGTTAGAGAACTGAAAGATTCATCTTCTGTGATAGCTAAAGATGGCAAATGAGTATTAATTAATAATGCTTGCTCAGGTTCTTATAGAACTCCCAGTACTTATGATACTACAGTATATTGTGGGCTGACGGTATGGTGTTCTTTGGCATTATGCAAACTCCCTTTAGATCTTTAGTTGAAATGGGGAATAGGTTGTTCTCTTCATAACAACCCAGTAAGATTTTATAATATTTGGCCTTTAAGACCACAAGGAATCCATGAATTCAAGTAATTAGGTTCAGAACATTGTAAAAGGTACAATGTCTGGAGACAGACTAAACAAATTTTAGGAAAGAAGTAGATAGGAACATTGCATCTTTACATAAAAATGACTTAATTTCAAACATGTTATAAGAAAAAAGTCCTCTGATTTATGCCAGATATTCTTAGGTTTTCAGTATAAACATTACTTATAGCACTTCTGAATGACTAACGATGGACCTGTTAGGGTAAACAGCAATACTAAACTGGCCTGGCATGAGCATGTGAATGAGTGTGCAATGAGATGGACAACTACAGAGTTGTGTTTTGAACTCCTGACAAAGCTGTATTGTAATAGGTAGGTTCAAAAATGGAGGTTGGGACACGTGTTTAATATGAAGAGTCGATGCCTGATCATCTGGTCTTAAGGAGTTTGTAGCTTGGTAGTAGTGACAAGATGCAGTGTACTGTATTTTTAAGGAATATGTGTGCTGTGACTCTTGCCTTGGCATTGAATCCACTTGGCACTCTGTCTGGCACTCAATCTCACAGTGATGTGCCATTTCAGTTAAACAGCCGTTTTTCTTTCTGGTCAGAAACTGAAAATAAACAAAATCCAATGAGGCCAAGCATGTCAAGTCTAAAACAAAAAGAGAGGAAGTAGGCAGATGAGGGTTGTCTCCGGCATGTGAGCCAAGGATGGGGGGTGGGGGGTTTGTGTGTGACGGGAGATTGATCTCAGAGTCTCTAATCACAGGCTGTCTCACTAATGGCCATACCCGTCAGCTACTCTACATAGTGGCACAGCCTAATGAACTCCCAAGGGCTTACTTAAAATGCACAGACTTTATTCCTTTTACGGGCATAATAGAACCAGCATGTATTTAGAAATATGCTATATTCTCAGGATACTCAGGGCATCCTCATGAGGGAGACAAACCTCAGCCAAAAAACTGACTTATGGGCACGTAAGACTGCCATCTCCAAGAGGAGTGTCACACAGAAATCTCCTGCACCAGCATTCCTTCTCACTACAACAGCTGTAATATCATAGCATAAAACCTGACATTATGCCTGACAGCTTCAGAGTGGCTATTGTACTTTGTGTTTTATGGTAATTCTATAATGTTAGGCTTCATTGTGCAGTAATTGCACTGTTGTAAGCTACTTCATAGAATGGCAACAGCCAAATGAAGAAACTCATAGCAATAATAACACAGCCCGTCAATCAGCACCTCTCTGAATGAAACAAATCAAATGTGATATACTCAGCTTGACATCTGATAGGCACAAAATAGCAGCTTGAAATCTGGATGTCTCATTCATATGCCACAGCTTTATTTTACTTTCACATCATGAATGTTACTGCATGTACACACCTCTGTGATCTAATACTATTTCACCAGCTTTAATGCCATCCACACTAGATCATCTTCTCACAGCCTTTTTTGTGAGGCACCTGAAAAAGTAATAATGGCTGAATACAAATGAAGCAAAAGAAAAAAATATATTACATTGTCTAATCCTCTTACTCTTATTCAGAAATGCTCGGGGATGGAGCCAATCCCAACAACACTGGTTACACCCTGGACAGGTTGCCAGCCTATTGCAAGATCCACTCTTACACATATCCACTCTCAAGTCTTTGGGGATGTGTGAGGATCACCTAGGCGGGTATCTGGACTTCATAGACAAACCAACAGGCACAGGAATTGAACCCAGAATGCTGGATATGTGAAATAGAAGTATTAACCAAAAGTTACCCATAGATAAACGTATCAAAAAATAGCTTAAGAAGACTTGGCCAGTCAGCACTTCACATCACAGTTTATTATTTCTTTTCATGGGGAAGGACTCTACTTTATTCCCTTTCTCTGGATGAAATTAAAAAGCATAAAATCTTTTTTGAACAGAGTCCCATGTGTGATAAATTTGAATGTCACTTCACAGAAGACGTAGTGTTTAACCTCTGACAGTAGACTAGCAATCCTTCATGTTCTCCCCCTAGGCAGAGAAAGCAAATGAGTGAACCCCAAATATATCTGTTTCCTCCCCTTCAGCTTCACTTTTCCTGAATTAATTTGTCATGTTTGTTTGATTACTTTAAGGATTCCCTTCTTTTTCATTTCTGTCCATTTCTGCCCCTCCAACCCTGAACAGCACACAATGCCTGACTTTGCTGAGCAGGCAAACAATGCTAAAAGAGCAGGCTGTAGTCACTGGAGATAAACTTCATCAGAATTTGTCTTCATCATTTATACTTCTGGAAAACAACTTGCATTAATCCACTTCCAAAGAAGGTAGGGGCACTTAATAACTACACTTAATAACTACAGACCAGCGGCATGTATGTCTCACATCATGAAGATCTTTCTGAAGTTGGCCCTAGACTATATAAGCCCACTTTTGGCAGACCACCTGGACACATTGCAGCTTGCCCTTTGGACAAAGATTGGAATGGATGATGCAATTATCTGTCTGCTCCACAATGTTTATTTTCACCTAGACAAACCTGACAGCACTGGGAGGATTATTATCTTTTATTTCTCTATTGCCTTCAGTATCATGCAGCCATCTTTGTTAAGGATAAGCTCAGATGTATGAAGTTGGATGAGTCTATGGTGTCCTGGATAATGGATTATCTGTCTGGCAGACCGCAGTTTGTGAGACTCAAGCACTTCTGTATCTTTTATCCCTTCACTTTATACACCTCATTCTATAAATATACCACAAAGGCATGTCACTTGCAGAAATCTTCTGATTCTGCACTTATGGGGTGTATTGATAAGGGGGATGAGAAAGAGTATAGGAGTCTGGTGAAGAACTTTGCTTCTTGGTGCAGAAAGAATTATCAGACACTTAATGTCAGAAACAAGTTATTGATTTTTGCCACACCAAAGAGACTCTACGCCTGGACACTATTCAGGAGTGGATGTAGAGGTGGTGCACTGCTTCAGGCACATGGTGATCCACATCAATGGCAGGCTGGACTGGGCTCACAAAACAGTGGAACTATATAAGCAAGGGAAGGCCACATTCTTTTTCTTAGGAACCTACATTCCTTCAGTGTGGATAGTGACATCTGTTAAATGTTCTACAACTCTGTGATAGCCAGTGTGATTTTCTATGTTGTGCTGTGCTGAGCCTGAAACATTACTTTAAAAGAGGCCCACTAAATCAAGTTAGCTTAAAGGGCATCGTCAGTTATGGGACACACTCTGGACCCCCTAGTAGTAGTAGCAAAGGAAAGAATGAAAACCAAACTGAGTGCTATTATTAACAATGATGCACATTCTCTCTCTGATACACTGAGTATTTCAGTTAACAAATCCTTCAGCAGAAGTATGTCAAGAAACACTACTGGGGTTCATTAAAACCAGCAATACATCTGCATAATGACTCACTGTGACTGTCACTGTCAAATCAGAGGTTTTTCTTTTTTTAGTTTTCTTTCTTTTTAGTCATGTTAGATCAGGCCATAGCGTGTATATTTGTTTATTTATTTGTTCGTTTATTTATGCATCATTTAATGTGCTTGTAAAAAGCCATATTTACTCCAACAAATAAGATTCTACAGTATGCATGCATGTACAGTATCTATCTATCTATCTATCTATCTATCTATCTATCTATCTATCTATCTATCTATCTATCTATCTATCTATCTGATAGAGATACGATTTATATAATTTGATTGACTATAACTATACACATTGAAGTCATCATTGATGAGTTATAGAATGCTTTAGGATCCTGTGCCTGCTTCAGCTCTCGGATTTTTAAGAACTTGACTATCTCTAGAATCTCTCCTTTTTCTTGAAGATGGGGTGGGCATCCCCTGCAGTGGCTTAGTTTTGCTTTGCTATGCTGGCTTTTCACATGCCTTTACTAATCATCATGTGTCACATACTTGCACTTCCTCTGTGGTCATGTCACCAAAGTCAAACTGACCAATCGGATTGCTCATAGGGACTGGACGCATAGACCTTAGTATTTTATTATATAGCAGATGAACTATTTACAGGCTGCTTTTTTTGCAGTAAAATGATAAACAGGTTAAGTGAACTGATCAGGGTCACACACTGAGTTAGTGCTGAAAGATGAACCAGCAACATTCTGGTTTACAGTCCAATTCCTTAGCCAATGCACAAGACTACGTACCAATATAAATTCAAATTAGGTTTACACACACACAAATGTCAAAGGTATAATGCAAAATGGGCCACAGCCCAAAAACATGTAGCTCATGGGTGTCAAACTCCATTTTATTGATGGCCAAAAATAACACTTTTTATAGCCAATGAGGGCTGGAATAGCTCAACAAAGTTTTTTTTTTTTTTTTTTTATGGCATTGTGTCATGTTACCTTCTTTTCACTTTTTCTTGTTGGGTCATTGCAAGCAGCCAGTTTCCATTTTAACAAAAGGTTATAAGTAGAGGTGCACTATACATAGATAAATGTGAATGAAGCCTGTAGATGCATTTTAATGCCAGGTGTAAATGTAATCTGGCTAAAATCATATCTCTCTATTATATAAAAAAATCTTCCAACTAGGCAAGACTTTTTGGAAGATTTTTTCAAGTCCCACAAGTCGAGACTTTGGCCATAAGATGCTTTCAAGTCACGCCCTCCTATCAACCATAGAAAACCATGCACACAGTACTCTCACCTCTCAGTCATCAGAATGCTTTTGACAGACACAGTTCTTGCTCTCTCAGCTGTTATAAATTTTAACATTTTCCTCACTTTAAGTTCCCAATTAAAGAAGAGGTACTATGTCCAAATCTTATTGAAGAATTTCATCATGAAGGGTTATCCACAGTAAAAATGAGCACACGGGCAATCCTAGCACCGAGAAATGATAAAGTCAAATGAATTAACAACAAAAATGTCGATCAGTTACACTGCAAATTGATTAAATGCATATCAATAGACTATGCTTAAACAGTTGGTATTAATCGTGTGGAAGATGAAAACATCAACTTACAATATTCCAAAGAATATCTACAACTGTTAACACCGTCTGGTCTTAATCCGCACAAATTATTGTTGAAGAACGATATATCCAAGAAAGGTAATGTAGTACATCTTCAGGGGATAACATTAGACAACAAAGGAGGTCGTGATATGCCATTTTTATTAAAACGTTAACAGTTTCCAGTTAGAATATCTTTTGCAAAGACAATTTACAAATCTCAGAGCCAAACGTTCAAAAAAGTTGTTTTATTTAATATAGAGAAAAAAAACTAAATTCAGTCATGGGCAGTTATACGTTGCGTTGTCACGATAAAAGTCTAAACACAGAATCACAATTCTATGCGATATTGATGAAAACTTGATTTAAAAAATAGTTTTTACTTAAGTTTTACAGTAAAAGTGTAAGTTTAAAAAGTTTTTGCGTGTTAATTTAAAAGCCAAACAGAATGAAATTGTATTACACAACGAATAACTGCAACACAACATGAAACATAATTTACTTTCAAATTTTTACGTTTTACTATTTTTTAATATGGTTAATTACTCGCTATAATGTAAAATAGTAAATTGTACATCTGCATCGCCATGTAGCGCAAGCGCGGGGGTTGGTGAGCAAAGCGAGCAGGGGGCACAGCCCCCTAGTACATATACATTAAAATCTATACATGGAACAAGTGTTAAAAGGGGTATTCGAGAAAGCTAACGGTAATCACATGCTGTATTCAATATGTCTTGAATATTGATGTAGAATGCCACTTTAAAAAGCTCAAAGTGCTGGAGCCAGACTGTGGTTATTGAGATTGACACATCTAGCCATACATGAGTCACATGTGGGAAGTAGACTGTTTACACTTTACTACAGTCAGTGGTCATCCTAATTGTTTGCCTCTTGCAGCCCCTGCACCACTTCACTCTTCTGAATTCTGTAAAGTAGATCTCACCTGGTTGTTCCTTCAGACAGAAGCCCTTACCATTTAAAATCATTAACCTTTTAGTCGATAGAAGGGATATTTTCAGTTACACTGTATTGCATTTAGTGGGGAAAATGTGTAATTGGCTACTTGTCCCCAGCTACCCTGGAAATGGACACAACAAGGTCTTGAGACATCTTGCCATTGATCCCTAAGCTTGGCCTTTATCTCTCTTGCTCTCTCTATCTCTCTTTCACACAGTGGCTTGGCATCCATGTTGCATGCTTTGTTACCTTCTCTCTTATATGCTGAAGAAATGTAGCATGTACAGTATATGCCCAGGTAGCTGCTCGCTCTTTCTAGTGCAGCTACTCTTGCCTATTTCCTAAAATATTGCCTACTGCACAGATGGTTCTTTCTTATCTGGAGAGGGCTTTTGCACTGCCAACCTGGTATGGCTACTGCCCCTGGCAACATATTGCCCATTTGGTAGTGCCTCACGCAAAAGACCATGTAAGATAATGAGTCAAACTGATGTTAATCTGCGTGCCTTTTAGTGTGGTAGATGTTGGAATATCAGTTCATAACAAATCAGCTGTTTAAAGCAAGAAACCATTGCTGTCAATGCTTAATGTTTAGAAGTTTTTAGAAAAAAGGAATTTGATTTATGTGTAATGCGGCTGATAATCACAGGGCAGAGGATATATTGACTGTGGGATTTCATTGCAGCCAATCTTTGAATCAGTGACTAATTCAAACCTTTAAACAACCCCTATAATTAGTAAGCTTTCTTGGTTTCTTTTCCTTCTAAAAGGCCCGTAGGTGGGATTTTTCACTTCTAAGGCATACTGACATACAATAGATATGACTTGTTTTGAGGGTCAATGGATAAGGTACTGGACTATAAAACCCATAGTGGAAGACAGAATACCGACCAACTACACAGACAGCCTAATTTTTTATTTTTGTAACAATTATTATCTTATTATTATTATTTATTTATTAATTATTTATATATTTATTATCTTTTAATTGTCCTTTTCCCTCAGCTTATGCTGGTATTTGAACTTAGGTTCAACCTGAACTTTTGGGTTTAATTTTCAATGTCCAGGGTTTTTTGCAATATGTTTGTGTTCCCTAATAATGTTCTTTTTGTTTTTTGCTTGAGATAATTTCTGAATATGTTTTGATCGGTCCTAATACTCCATCTACCTACTCTTATATTACTCTTGTCTGGGTGTTCCAAAGTCTTATAACTTAATTCTCCATGTTTTTATACAATATTATTGTTTTAAACTGCTCCTCTGCTATATTTATATCATCAGGTATTCAATTCTATCAGTAACAATACTTTTAACTTCTCTATCATAATAAATGCAATCTGGTCAGCTGGCACTTATTTTATGGTCTGTGTTCACTGGCATGTTGTACATTATTGTTTCTTAATCATTTCTTGCAACATTGTCTGGTGTTTGCTCATACCATTTGTCAAATGCCAGGATGTTGATATGGTTATAAAGTGCCAAGTGTAGGTAACTAACCACCTTTGTTGTACTTTTCCATGTACCATGCATTGTATTCCATGTATTCTTTACATGTTGGAATGGTGCATGTGCCCACTATGTAGTTGATATGCTCATCTTGTTCATTGCATTGGTGGCCATTCCTGTTAACATCTTGCTTTAGGGTGTTCTTTTGATCGTAATGTGTATTCATACCTGATCTTGAGCTGCTATGAATAGGCTTTCCAATTCTCCTTTGAGTTCAGTACTTACTTCTTAGCCAAACATGAGTGGACTTACCTTTATTATTATAATTAAACAATTTTATTATCCATCCATCCATTATCCAACCCGCTATATCCTAACTACAGGGTCACAGGGGTCAATTTTATTAGCTTAATTAATGTGCATGTTTATATATTTATAATTACATTTTCTCCAGGTAAATTGTACATTCAGTGTGTGAAATGTGCTATTATTATATTAAGGTTGAACTTTTTCACTTTCTTGCTTGTTTTTGGTGGTTCTTGATGAATCCAGACATCCATAAGAGATCAAAGGGATTCACTCGAGCACCTTTTCTAGGATGTGTGCAGTGCCAATAAGTGCGATCTTCTGCACTTCATTAGTTGATGGATGGCTTGGGAACATTCAGAAGTAGTTGTGCAAATGGCACTACGTTTGTCTTGGCATTCTACACCCTGCTTATCTGTATTTCCAGGTCCTTGCACTTGTCGAGCTCCTCTGTTTCTTTTAGCAAGATTTTCACATAATCTGGAACAACTACATTGACATCAGCCATGTCCTCTCTTTCTTGTTGTGCATTAATATATCAGGATGGTTGGCTACTATTGTCTGGTTAGTAACTAGGGGCATTTCCCATATGATGGTGGTGGCATTGTTGATGCTGAAAGTTTTATTGGTTATGTTAATTAAGAAACAACAATATTAAAACTGCAAAAAACTTGTGGACATTGTTTACTATGGAAAAACAGTGTATAAAATATGGTTAGCTTGTTTTCTTCTTAGTTACTGCAAATCACAGCACTGCATTTAGTATGTGATTTTATGAATGATCAGTGACTTCTATCTAAAAAGTGAATTATGTCTAAGCTTATAAAGTCACAGATGTTCAAGCCAATGTATTCATATTAGGACCAATGAACACATTTGTCATTAGCACTTGTGAGCTGGCATAACTACTAGAAAGCCCCAAATAAGTGATCAGGCTGAAAACTGGTGAGACATAAAAACACCTATAAGGGGCTGTAAACATTACTGCTGCTTTTGACCCTGTCAGGTCCCTTTTTTGAACAGAGCATCGGGTTAATACTAGAACCCTTCCTCACCTTCAGTCCTTGTGCTAAGAATCACCTATTTTTTACCCCATCATGTTTTTATACACTTAAATTTTCAGTGTGAAAGTAATAATGTTATGCTATCATCCCAGTCAAGGTCTGCAGGACATTGTAACACAAAACTTAGGTGACAAATGGAACCAAATGTCTTTCTTCATGTAACAAGCACAGATTTAACTTCTGAGTAGCATTTCTTATTTTATACAATGCTGTCAGCAATGTAAACCATCCCACAGTGCCACATATAAAGGTTCAAGATGCATCTTATCAGAGCATGCGCAAGTTAGGTGACTTGCTCAAAGGTGGGTTTTAAACTTGCAACCTTGTAATTTTAAGTCAGTCTTCTAAACCATGAAGGTCTACCACCAAAGCAATTGTATGCTGATAAAGGTGTTCATTGTGCAGATCATTGTGCAGAGGAGGCTACATGAGCAGTACTTTGGATGGAAGCCAGTGTAACTCTTGCTTGGGATGCTATGCTTATTAAGGAAGGCATTCCTGATGGCATGCAACACCATGACAAGTTGACTCCTTGCACACATACCAGACAGGTGTTAGGGTTGTATATGTTTAAACTTGAAAAAGTGGTGACATCAGTTTCTAGTTTCTCTTTTCAAAAAGACTGCCACATAAGTGTAATGGGTTCAAGTGAAGTTTACCTGTTACTAAAGGAGTTCCCCACAGTGAAAGCCTTGAACTGATGGAGCTTTCCATGACCTAGATATCTAAGAAGGGTTATTTTTTTACACTACATTTGAACAGCATGACCAAGTTTGTACCAAAGAGGAGAAGTGCCTTAGAATCATTAGACAGGTAACATAATAGGATGGCATGAGAGAGTAGTGTGAGCTTGTTACAAAATTAGGTAAGAAAAGCCTCAAAATATAGTGTCCAATGAGTGACAATATGCAACTTGTTCCCTCTCAGAATTTCATGGTAAAAAATGGTTGTAGGGACAATGATATCATCATAGTGCTAGGTCTATAGTTTCAAGGCAGAAATCCCTATTTTGCATAAGCGCTACATAATGAAAGATTGCAACTTATTGACTAACCATAACCCAGCCCTAACCTTACCCACTTTTGAAAAGGCCATATGTTTAACTACAGCATGTTTGTGGAAAGACAGAAACCCATAGATTTTATCTACTTTGTAATGAAATGTTTATATAACTGGAGTCTGTTGAGAGACATTCGTTTTGGTTTGTATTGGCTGCTGACATGCATTTATTTTCTTAAAAGCATCTAATTGGTTAGGGCTATGACTAAGAATGATTGCCAGATGCTCCAACTACTCCTCCATCTTCTGTAGGGAGTTAGCTAACCTTGTGGTCATGCCTGGGCTCGATGGAGCTGCAGTTGGATAACATTGCCCCACTTTATGGTGAGATGCCATAAGCAGATAACTATTTGGCCTATGACATAGGCCACCAAAGAGCTATTGCAGACAAAAGACCAAATAGTCACATGATTTCAATGTGTTCTCCTTTAGCCTGATTTGTGTTTTAGTCCTGGCATAAAGTGTAGGACCTGTGTTCTTACACCAAATCTCATGGCTAAGCAACTCAGCATGGCTACTTGTCTTTTTCTGCTTCCATCATTTACTCTAGAAAAATACAGAGACTGTTAGACTTTTAAATATTTTTAACAGAACACCTAACATTTTGTATTTGTCCATAGGTATGGTTTATTCTTCTGTCAGATCATTTGTTGATATATTTTTAAATAAAGGGTAATAAGTTACTGTGAGGTTTTAAGATAGAACCATTTTTTCTGTTTTATATTGTTGGTTATTTTCAATTAGTAGTTTTGGGTGCATTTTCTTCACTTAAATGATTCAGAATAAAGTTTTTGTGGTTTTACTTTATTTGACTCCCTTGTACACTCTTCAGCAAATGCCACATTATAAAAATATATAGGTTTTTTTTGTTTTCGCAAATTCCCTTATTAATGGCTAATAATTTTTACTACACTTCCTTAACACTTTTGATTTTTAGCCCTTTGTTTTCTAAATGTGCTTATTCCAATTAAAGGTCCTGATGAGCTGGTAGATAATGCTGGAATGAGTCCTACACTGGCACCAGTGCGATGCAGGACAATTAATCTACTGTACCATGCATAGCTGATCTTTGCCTTTTCCATTGTACTGGATGGGTGACCCCGTTTTTAATACTGCCACCTTACAGCACCTGGTTAACCTCCTGGCTGAGGTGACTTCTGTTTGGAGTTTGTGCATTCTGTTTGCATGGTTTTCCTTTAGGGATTCAGAGCATCAAATAAATTCAATTAGCCAGATTGGTCACTCTAAATGATCAGAGTGTGAGTGAGCAGCCCTGCAGTGAAATAAATACCAGTCCGAAGCCAGTACCATTCTTGTGCCTTTTGCTACCAGAATCGTTTTCAGCTCTGCCCAGAAGATTCTGTAACTATAGGAATAGCAGGAAAGACTATTTGGACACACTTTTTGTATTCATATGCTTGACTTTAATTATAGCTTGTTACTCATGTTATCTATTCACCCATCCTTCCACCCAATACACAATTCATATAAACATATCTATCCTGTTATTTCATCCAAGTGATCCTGTGCTGGAAAAAGCAGGTTTGGAAAATGGGTGACTGAAGGAATACAGATATCTTTTCATGGATTTTGATATAATACAACTTACCTTCCAAATGTCCCATAAGCAGATAAGTTTAATTTAAAAACACTGCCAATTTCCTTGTGAACTATATATGCTAATTCAAATTCTCTCTACCAGAAGAAAAGGAATGTAATTATGTTATAATCACAAAATCCCAATACAATAATGACTTAGACTGAGTGCGATTTAGTTTTTAGATGATTATGTATTGGATTAAATCGGCTTTAAAATTAAGAGTTTAGTAAAAGTTTGTGTCGAAGAGGAAATGTGCGCTGTGGCACGTATTTCCTTGCTTACACGTAAATGTGACTGCTCTCGTAATTAATTTGTGCAATCAGTTTTCTAAATGCTGCTTTTGTATGGACTTTTTGGTGATTCAAAGTGATATTAAAACTGATAAAACCACATTTGCGCCATATCCTATGTGTTTTAAAGCGATGCCTCTGCTCCGATAAGCACATCGAGTTTGTTTAGCTGGCGCTGGACTGAAGTGTTGGTGTCATCTCTCTTGACGCAACCCCTCGAAAGCACCTCACCCGGTCGATCGTGAATCGTCCGCTATCTCACCACTGGACTGGTTGGCCCGGGTAACAGCACGTCTCCGAGCGGGCGCTCTCTCCTGAGCAACTCGGGCTGGTTGGGGTGTGCGGCCCCGCGGAGCTCAGCCCTCTTTCGGGAGGCGTGGTTCTGGCTGCTGTTTCGCTCCCGCTGGACTGATTTTTTTCCTGTTGCATTCCGACACACAACTTCGCAGCAGTCAGCTTGTTGACTTTTCAGATTTGCCGAAGAGCGAGGTTCTTTTAGCGGGACTGCTGAAAACGGGCTTTTACTAAACAAGACAGCGATAACTAGCTGAAGAAGAAAAAAAGCCTGTCACCATGCCCGCGATTGACCTGGACACTTACAGCCTGTCGTTAATAACAGCTAAAGAAGACATACAGAACCCCAGGTCCTCTACCAACTGGTAAGTGCATCGGAACCATCCCACCTCGTTCGAGAAGCACCATACGTTTGACAAAGGTCTGTCCGACTCCTCTGGGGTGCTCGCTGACACTTTTCGTGTCATCTCGTACCAGTTATCGCGATAGAATGGGCACAAGGCGGGCCGGTCTAGACTGGTGCCTGCTGCACGGGGGTCCAGTCTGAAGTGACATTGGTAGCCCTTGGGAATTGACGGCTGCAGTTTGAAAGAAAAAAAGTCGATGTTTGTGTGTACTTTGTTCCTAAGTCAGTGGCTAATCTGCCGAGAACAAAGTTTATTGACTTTGCTAATCAAATACGAAAGCTGGTAATATTGGCTATTAGTTGTGTGCACACTATCCGTTCATCTGGTTTTAAATGAACGGAATGTCATTACGCCAGTGGGGCTCTTGCCTGTAAGGCTACACGCAGCCATCTAGGCTGATTATTAGAACTTGTGTCACCTCCGTCGTAATAGTGTGCCGTGATCTCTAATGTGTCTTTCTGCTCATTGGGGGTCTTTAAAAAAGTTTTCATCATTGCACAGTTATACATCCTAATGAGCAGAGATGCCTGTACACACTGCAGAGATACAGTATATGATTAAGTGCTCTCATGTACAACCGTTGTAAAACTATCCATAGAGGTTTTGTGCCACAAAGACTCGATGTGTCATAGCGATGTAGTGTTGTAAAATGTAGCGGCACGGTTAAGTTGTACACCGCACCAATAAGATCTCTAACACAGGCATTTAAAGTAGTGATGCCCATAACACTTATTTCTTGCTCAGCTATATAACCATGTGGCCTGTATGTACTGTACTGCAAATGTTCAACTTGTCGATCTCTAACACAGCTTTGTAATATTGGCGCTCCTTTGGATAACAATGACAGCACACCTCCAGAATGTAGTCTTTGCAGCAGCTCCACGTTTCTTATGTGGAGTGATCTCTAGTTTAGCCAATTTCAGTGATCTCCTTCGCAGTTGTACTACACAGTGATGTGTAGCACAGTGATACACTGTAGTGATCTATATAGCCCTGTCACACTTGCACTCTCCTGAAATCTTTAGCCTTGCTGTACAACATGATCTGCACCCCATGTTTTCTAGGGTAGTGATACAAAACAGTAATCTTCACAGATGTACAACATAACATTTCAAAATCAACAGTAATTTCAAAAAGAGTTATTAAACACAGTGCAGTCCAGCACAGCAGCATAATAGGCCGCAATCCAGTCCACATTCTCTGGTGATGCCCAACACAGTTGTGTTCTGTTGTGATCATGATCTCCAGCTCAGTCTTACAAAACAATGGCAGGTTGCACAACTGTGTAAATATTAATTTTCTAGCTATGTACCGGATTCATGTGACAATGCCATGGTCTTGCTTTTTGATTTTTAGCAGACCGTGCAATGCATTTGACATCATCATTTTCTGCTTAGGAATAACACACTTTAATAAGTTTTATCAATACAGTCTTCAGTGACATACATTACATAATGTAGTTTAACATTCTCAGACCTGTATAATCTAATTCAGGGCTGCTCATGGCTGGAAACTGTCCAGGCAGAACTGGGTGTAAAGCAAGAACAAACCATGGGCAGGGCACTAGTCCATTTCATGGTCTGTACTCAAACATATGCTGAACCTATCTATCCTGCACATATTTAGGATAAAGGAGTAGAACCCCTGCAGGTATGGGGAGGACTTGCAAACTCCTCATGTACAGCAGTTGAGATCTGTTGAGAAACCTAATACTCCGAAGCTGTGAAATAACAGTTTTCACTAGAATTTCATACTAAAGACTTTGCTCAGAGGTATTTTTCTTCCAAGCACTTTTCACTTCCTTTTAACCAATGCACATCCAAGGCAACTACTTTTCTTAGGTTCCCCCACCACAAACTGAGCAGTGACTCTGAGCCCACTTTACATACTGGTGACGCAGTGCAATGCATCATTGGCTCTGTGGTGTGACTTTGCTAGAACATTTTGCTGCAGGTTCCTCATCAGTTATCACTGCATTAGTATATAAAGGCAGTGCACTGTGGCCGACTCAGTATAATTAAGAAGGCTTCTGGGATTAGGGAAAAATAAATAATGGTTTAGGAAATATTGTGTCATTATCCCAGTGCCTGCAAGTCTGACTGCAAGTGTGTGAGGGTGGAGGTGTGGTCCATGTTTGCCTCAGCCTGGACTAATATTCTTAATGATATTCTGTACTGTGAGTGAGTCCTGGCCAAGTGAACCGCAGTACCTTCTAGGCCGTAATGCTGGAAGAGGCAATTTGAACAAAATGGGGAAGAAATCTCCACAATAGCAGAGCTGAAAGAACCTGCTGTGCACATAATATGCTTAGTTCGGGCTTATTTTTGTTCTGGCCTTTAGCACACTGTATAAATATAAATATAAATATACTTCACTTACTTCTGTGTTGCACATCCTGTGTTTCACAGCAGATTTGCCGCTTATTAAAAAGCACAGTAAAAAAACAAAAACAAAAAGGAATAAAATAAATTGATATGTGTCCCAGCTTGGGCAATGTGGTGGTGAAGCAGACAGCTTTGCTCCTTTAAAGCTGCTATTTGGTTTTTATCTGGTGACTGGCATATGTCAGGATAGCTGTGTGCCATGGAATCGGCTGGCATCTCATCTTACTTTGTACCTTGCCAGTTGATGGATATGTCATGTTTTCACCAGGGCAGTGAAGAATGCTTGGCCTTCAAAGACAGTTTATACACAGATCTGTGGACACAGGACACTCACTCAATTTTGTGAATGTGACTAGTGATCTAGTCCTTTAAATCTGGTCATTTAAGCTCATCTCACAAGTGACATGGTATACATCATGTTCTGTATCCACATTTTTAGAAGTGTGCAGACCTGTAGATGCAGCATACCTAGTTTGCTACAGCATGCAGTTGTTTCTCTCAGATATAGATATAGTGGCGTGTGCCAGTGCTTTAAATGCAGGACAATACAAGAAGCCACCACACACTGAGCGACATGACAGACTTTTAAATGCAGGGTAATGTGGCCGGCCTGAGGCAGCAACAGAGCAGTATGCTGGATCTGCAAACAGTGCATTACGGTAGGGCATCATATACAGTATAGATCAATAAAGTACACCTACAGATAAAAAAACTGTGAATCTGGGCTGCAATTGGAAAGAAATGTGATAAACCTACAAATTATGAGCAGTATGCCAAGCTTGTAAGGACCAAGCAATCTGGGAGAATTGGAAGTAGCCTCTAACCACAGACTATGGCAGGCCCACAAATACACAGCAATATGTCGGCAGTAAATAAACAGCAGTACTGCAGACTTGCAAATAAAGAGTGAAAAATTGGCCATGCAAATTCCAAACGATGTGACAGGATTGCACATAACAAGCAGAGTACCAAGCCTACAAATTAGGAGCAATTTGGCAGATTTGCAAAAGCTGAGTAATATAGCAGGCCTGTAAAACCAGACCAGTGTGACATTCCTCCAAAGAAAGCTGCCAAACAGGCCCACAAGTTGAGAGAAATGCAGTAGATCTTCAGTCATGGTGTACATTAGCTGAACTGGCCTGTCAATATCTCATAAGTTCTAGTAGGCCCACAAACACAGATCAGTGCCTTGACATGCAAACACGCAGTAATACTCACATATTCTTTTAGATTGTTACTCTCCATATAGTAGATGTGATACATTACACTGGGCTTAATAACTTTCATCAGCATTTCAAGAATCTAAGGTGTGGAACTGGCCCTGGACACAGACAGACGGACATCGTTTGTTCCACCCAACACACGTTTATTCACACAAACTATTTACAATATTTACAAAGTCTAGTGCACAAACCCAGTGCCTCCAGCACCGATTCCCCAAAAGTCTGGGCCTTTCACAAAGTCCCAAGTGCCTTCCTTCTGGCCGCCTCCAGTCCTCTCTCCAGCTCCGTCCTCTTCCTCCCGACTTCCGCTGTCGACGGTTGGGAGGCGGCCCCTTTTATAGCACCCCGGATGGGCTCCAGCTGCTTCCTGGCATTCCTCCGCGGACACACCCCGCGGACACACCCCGCGGAACTGCCGGCTGCACACCCGTAAGCCCTCCGGGTGTCTCCAGTCTTCTTCCCCCAGCACTTCCGGGTGTGGCGGAAGTGCTGGGCTCCAGGGTTCTTTAGGCTCCGGGGCGCCGCCTGGCGGTGGCCATGGGCCCCTACAGGTTGGGCTTCCAAGCCCCCTACCCGAGGCCACCAAAAACCAGGGCGGTTGCCCTCTCGTGGTCGGTAGGAGGCACCAGCCCTCCTCCAGTCCTCCCGGGTGTCCTGGCTGGGCTCCACCCTCAGCCGCATGCCACAAAGGGTTAGACTTGCATTTTAAGTTTTTAGTTCAGTTTTTCTTGGTTTTGTTTATTATTCATTTATTGTGTACTATCCCTATCAAATAGTTTATTATGCAATGTCTGTGTTCAAGGATTTGTTCCTCTGTGTTTCCTTGTACTTTATGGGTGAAGCCCTAAGAGGTTGGGCCTCCCTGATGTCACAGCTGCAGGATCACCCTCAGCCTTTATCTTCCTCAGCTGAGTGCAGATCCTTCAGTGCTCTGTTGGTTCTTTCGAGTGCATTTATAACAAGCATTGGATTTTCCAGTTTATTGGGATTTTGTTTCTTTTCTTGGTTTTTCATATCTGAATTTGTGTATTGGGACTTGAACTTGCTTACCTACTATCTACGTACAAAAGGAAGTTTAGACCACTCATTTTTGTCATTTGGGTTCTTTTATGAAATGTTTTGAAAATGTTATGATTAAAAAATTATCATTTATAAGAATTCTGTTCTGGGATTTGTCCCTTCTAGCCCTAACCCTTCAGGAGGCTCCACAACCTCTTTGCTTTAAATCATAACAGTTGATCCTTAAACAACAAAGTATAGTGCTTCTCTGTGCTGTGCCATTTTACATTCGCACCTACTGTGAAAGCCACATCTGTCTGTTTGCAACATTTTCCAGTAGACAAATCTTGCTTATTTTTCAAGGATATTTGTTAGGACACTTCAGTTTTCATTTATATATCTTGAATACAGCATTATGCACAGATTTAAAACATTTCAAAATCTCTCAATGAGAAGCATTTGTGAATCTGTGAAGTTGTTTATCTTAAAACTGAAAAACATTTGGATACAAATTAGTTTACTATTTCAGTTTTACCTTGAGAATGGTTGCTTCAACCTGCATATTTTTATTTTTACTGTTTTGCCTCTATTGAGGGAAGAACACTGAAATATCAACAGTTTTACATGCCGAAGCATGGACATCTCACTGCAGGACTGGGATGGTGCAGGGTCATATGTAGATGGGGATTGATTATAAAATGTAAGGTAGTTATGACATTGGTATGAAACCTTGTGGTTGTGATCGATGACCAGCTATCCTTCAGGCACCATGATGCTATGGTCTCTTAGTCTTGCAGATTCACTTTGTACAATATCCATAAGATCAGGCTGCATCTGACAGAATATGCAGCAAAAATCCTGGTCGAGATGTTGTTATTGTCACATCTGTACTACTAAAACTCTCTGCTAGCAGAAGCACTGACATGTACCACTAAACCACTGCAGATGATTCACAATGCAGTGGCATGTGTGACGTTCAACCAGCCCAGACAGGCAAATGTTTTTACCTCTTTTCTGATCACTATGTTGGCTTTCTGTAGTGGCATGTATTACGTTCAAATCATTGATGCTTGCCTACAGAGCAGTCAATGGATCAGCACATGTATTTATGGAGATACTTCTCGAACACGCATGTTTGCTACTTAGCGGTGTCTAGTGATGCTACATTTGTGCGGTATCAAATCTTAGTCCAGAATCTTTTCATGTGTATCTCCTGGATGATTGAACAAGCTGCCCACCTCCATTTAAAATTCTAACTCCCTCAATGTGATTAACAAGCATTTGAAAACTCTCTTGTTTGGTGAATTTGTGTCTAATTGATACTTGCTGCAAGATTTTGTAACCTGGAAATTGTAACTTGTACTTTGTTCTGAGCTCTTCACTAGTGGTGATCAATTATGCAAACTTGTCCTGTAACCGTTGCTCCCAAACAGTCCTCCAGATTGCCATTTACTCAATTATATACTATATCTCTTTTGTAAGCTGCTTTGGGTAAAAGCTTCTGCTAAACAAGTAAATGTAAATGTTATGTAAAATACAATAGATGTATATTTATTTTTTCATTTTGGTAGTAATATGTTTTCTAAATGGTAGTAATGATATTGTTTATGGGTTGCGCAGTGGTAGCGCTGCTGCCTCGCAGTTAGGAGACCCGGGTTCGCTTCCCGGGTCCTCCCTGCGTGGAGTTTGCATGTTCTCCCCGTGTCTGCGTGGGTTTCCTCCTCGGTTGAAAAATGGATGGATATTGTTTGTTTATTCATCACCGTACAAGGTAAGCACTAAAATGCAGGGGTAGGTCTTGTTATATGCTAACAGTCCGACTTCTACTTCTGCCCCCATCCTGCTGTTGTGAACTAGAAAGTTCTTCCAAACAAAGTCCCAAAAACTGTTGCAAAAAACCCACAAGTGGAAGGGTCCATCAAGCTTTGGCTTTTGTAACAAAAACTACAAATGAAAGATCACTATGAAATGAAACCTTTATTGTACAAAAAATGCTCTGTAGCAAAAGAAGCTCCAAGGAGCACAAAAGGCACAGAAGAAGTAGCCTTGAAAAACAGGCGATCCAATGGCAAACAAGTCTGAAACACTAAATTACCAGAGAAAGGTCAAAAACAGAGCAAATAAGTCTAAAATTCACACAGCTATAATCAAATGAGAACTCACCATGACCTAGAATGCACACATAACATACTTAAATGAAATGTTTGTTCTCTCAGCTTTTATTGGGTTGAGGGCAGTTCCTTGATGAAGATGGAGAATTGGTCCCAGCTCTTGGGGAACCACCCACAAAATACAGTGAACACAGTAGCGTGGACACATAGAAATTAAATAATGCACAAAACTAAAATACAGTCAACACCAAATAATATAAACAATCAACATAAACAATACAACACAAGCAAATGAATCAAATATGAGCAAAAAAGACATAAAAATGAAATTTGAACACCGACTAGGAGAAGAACCCTGGTTGAAACATAAGACCCATGCTCAACTCTGTGGCGTCTTGTGCAAACTTCAGTTGCAGCATCTCAACTTCTTCTTCTCCTTGAAATCAAAGAAGTCAAATGGCATGATGCTCATGTCTGTAAAAGTAAAAAATAAAAGATGCTTAACTTATGTGGAAATGTGTGAAAGATGCACTTGTGACACTTTATGCCACACTGACTAAACATGTACTCTGTATTTCTGCTACACTAAAAACACAACCTCATGGCTTCAGTTTCTAAAGATTATAATGATTCAATATTTCCCTAATACTTTAAATTATTGGCAAAGTACTACAATGATCCATCATCTATTATGTTCGGATGCATCCAACAACTTTCGGTTAATACTTCAGTACAGATTTTAAATCTCTGTCAGATTCTTGTTTGAAATATTTTATGTTCAAGAAATTTGAACTACATCCTCCATATACAACTAACAACAGCACATGGTTCATTTCACTTTAGCTGGACTCTGCTGCCTATGGAAGCATTTTTATCCAGATGATATTATAAAGTGGCATTAAAATATATATTTTGTATACTACTAATACATGTAATTACATTTTATTTATACTATTATTTTTGAATATATCTTACTGTTACAAAAATATGTAATAAACAAGTTGAGATAGCAAACTCTTTGATGAATCTAAAAATGCTCCAACTTTCAGACCAACTAAAAAGTCTCTAAAATACCAAATTGTATGCCATGAATACATTTTCTTACTTGTTAATACTGTATGCGGAAATATAAACATTATTTCCAATCATCTTCTGGTTTAGCTGACATGATTTTATGCATTTGCCTTTATGGAGACTGGCCCGGACACAGACAGGCAGACATCGTTTGAATCACCACGTACGTTTATTTACACTATGTACAATACAATAAAGTGAAGCACACATGACCCCAGTACTCCCCCAAAGACCAGTCCTCACAATGACTCTCTTACTTCGTGTCGCTTCCACTCCTCCCCTTATTGACTTCGTCCTCTGCACTCCCGACTCCAGCCATCGAATGGAGGGAGGCAGCCCCTTTTATACACACCCGGACGTGCTCCATGTGCCTCCCGATTGGCTTCCGCCAGCACTCCCAAGTGTGGCGGAAGTACCAGCTGCGCACCTGGAAGCACTTCGGGTATCCCTGGTCTTCTTCCCCCCAGCACTTCCAGGTGTGGTGGAAGTGCTGAGGGCCAAAGCTCCTCAGGCATTGGGGCGCCCGATGGTGGTGACCTCGGGTCCCTATAGGGTTAAGCTTCTAAGCTCTGTTCCCGTGGTCCCCAAAGCCACCAGGGTGGTCGTCCCCTCGCCCCCCAGCCTCTTGCCACACCGTGTATTACTTGCACCAGAAGGTGTTGTGATGGCCCAATGGCTAGTACTGTTCATTTAAAATTTTAGAGTCTTGATTTTGATTCCTGGCTTCAGCATTGTCTGTGTATGGAATTATCATGTTATTTTAGTGTCTGTGTGGGTATGTCTCATGGCAATACAGGGTTATTCCCACATCCCATACATATGTGAGTTAATTGGCCTAAATTTTAAATTGACTTCGACTGTGTCAGTATGAGAGTGACCTATGATGGACTTGCACCCTATCTGGGGTTGGTTCCCATTCAAGACTGAGTGGCTCTGAAGGTGGATGCATAGTAACATTAGTTCTGGTACTGTAGAGGAGTGTGACAGGTTTAGAAGCACACCTTTATACTTTTAGTAATGTGTAACACAAGAAGGCCCTGTCCTCCTTCCTCTGATTGCCCAAGTGAACGTATTAACTGATGTGGGATAGGTAGTCCTTTGTCATATTTTTCAACATTTAAGAGAAGCTCAGGGTTTAATTCTGCCATGCTCATCTGATGTATATTGACAAGGCATCCTGCAGAATGCCTTGGAATTTACAGGTATTAACAATGACAGAGTTGTTCAAGAATTTAGTGTAGTTTAGGCAGAGCTCTGGCATGTGTAACTGAGAAGGTTGGACCCCAGCCATAATATGGAAGCTGTGGGGGTGAATCCAATATGTCATTAACACTAGAATTACCAGAGCCTACGAAAAAACTTGTAATTCCGTCCCACCTTAAACTGCTTCTTAAATCCCTTCACACCTCTCCGCCAGCGTCCTTTGTCTTCTAAATGTGCTGATAAAGAGAAGCTTGGAGCAGCCGGCTATTCCATCCCCCCACCAATTTAGAACATGCACGAACTTCAGCTTGATTGAGTATCTGGGAGTGAAGTGGAGTTTTAGAGTGGAAATAATAGATCGTTGTTTGGAACACACGCATTTCATGTCTGTTCTGTTTCTACAGTAATCTGTGTCAACACATTGTTAAAACAGAAACGTTTTTTATATTCTAGTAGTAGATGACAAAATGTAGGCATAAACTATATAGTGTATGAAGCCTGAAGTCCAAATAGCAAAGAAACATTTTCACAAGAATAACACAATTGCACTTTTATTCAAAAATATAACTGCAGAAACAAAAAGCCGCCTTAACGTGCAACATTGACAGCAGTTTATTGTAACTGCCTCCGTGGTTCAATAGAATCAGCCCCCGCTTGGGAATCAAGAGGTCACGAGTTCGATCCTGTGCCCCTCCGTTTTGAGAAGTAAACTGCTCATTGTCTTAATGTTTTAGAATAAAAGCATACATTTGATTTCAGTCTGTAACAGCCGGTGCAATTTATGATCCTTGTAAAGGTTAGCTTTTTTTTTAATTCACTTTTCATTCTCTCAGTCGCGTTCAGAATCAATCCATACAAACCCATCTGACACGGCTGTTTTCACTAAAGACGTGCTATAGCTCTGCAGTGTACCACGATGCATACTAACGCCCCGGTTCTGACACACAAGCGCTGGCGAAGCTGCCTTCTTCGTATCTCACCGTCACTTGCTTTTCTTTTTATTCAGTTTTATTGAGTGTTCCTGCCAGTCCCCGCATGTTGCTGTATGCTGTTTCTTTTGTACTCCAGGACATGCAGAGGAAAGAATGGTAAAGAGCAGTAACCGGCTATGTGCAATAATCAGACACTCCCCATCTGCCCGTGTCGTTCAAACACAGGAACATATATTGGTGTAAAAGTATAACAAAAGTGCACTTTTATTCAAGTGCACTTTTTCCATCGCCTTTTCCTGTAAGAAGCAATGTACACACTTCTCTCTATGCTGTGGTTTCTATTACACACCTGAAAGAAAGAGACAATACATGTGAAAATATCCAGCATACAGCAACATGCGGGGACTGGCAGGAACACTCAATAAAACTTAATAAAAAGAAAATCAAGTGACGGTGAGATACGAAGAAGGCAGCTTCGTCAGCGTCTGTGTGTCAGAACCGGGTGGGGGGGCGTTAGTATGCATCGTGGTACAACGCAGAGCTATAGCGCGTCTGTATTCTGTTTCTTTTGTACTCCAGGGCATGCAGAGGAGAGAATGGTAAAGAGCAGTAAGTTCGGCGCTATATGCAATCATCAGACACTCACCATCTGCCCGTTGTTTTGTTATACTTTTCAATACTTTTATACTGCTCAAACGGGCATGCTCAAAAATACCGTGTAATGCCACGAAAAGTGCACGCAGACACTTCATTTCGCAAAACAAAACAAGTGCACTTTTATTCAAGACTACCTGTATAACCGAAGAAAAAAGAAAGCAAGTTACAGTAGGCGATTGATACGGCAGCTTGCATTGTGCAATGCTAAGAAGTGCTGATTTTCATTCTGTGCTATATAAAATCATCACATTCAAATATTAACAGTTCCCACACACCCAAGGACCATCCTTCCTACATTTACGACACGTGTACTTGTTGCCGTGTACACACCTCTCTGTGCTATGGTTCCTATTACACTGAATGAGCACCTGACACTGTACTTTCTTCCCTGGGGAAGGTCCCGCATCAGAGAATTTCCAGTTCCTGCATAAATTCACACCCGATCTGACGCTGTTCGTTTTCAAATAATAACAACAACAACAACAACAACATTTATTTATATAGCACATTTTCATACAAACAGTAGCTCAAAGTGCTTTACATATTAAAGAATAGAAAAATGAAAGACACAATTATAAAACAAAATAAATCAACATTAACATCGAATAAGAGTAAGGTTCAATGGCCAGGGGACAGAAAAACAAAAAACTCCAGGCGGCTGGAGAAAAAATAAAATCTGTAGGGATTCCAGACCATGAGACCGCCCAGTCACCTCTGGGCATTCTACCTAACATAAATGAAACAGTCCTCTTTGGATTTAGGATTCTCACGGAAGGGCTTGATGATGATGATGGTCACGTAGACTTCTGCCTTTTAATCCGTCCATCATTGTTGGAGCATCATGAAGCTTTGAGTAGGTGGTGGTGGCGCAGGAAAAAGAAACAGAAAAGAGAGTAGGGGTCAGTAGCGATTTTAGAGCCACCATGAATAGTTATTTTGAGGAGATTGAACATATAGAGTATCAGGATTAAGTTAAATTACGATTAAAATGAAGTTATAAAAAGGCCATGTTAAAGTAATGTGTTTTCAGCAGTGTTTTAAAGTGCTCTACTGTATCAGCCTGGCGAATTCCTATTGGCAGGCTATTCCAGATTTTAGGTGCATAGCAGCAGAAGGCCGCCTCACCACTTCTTTTAAGTTTTGTTCTTGGAATTCTAAGGAGACACTCATTTGAGGATCTGAGGTTACGATTTGGAATATAAGGTGTCAGACATTCCGATATATAAGATGGGGCGAGATTATTTAAGGCTTTATAAACCATAAGCAGAATTTTAAAGTCAATCCTGAATGACACAGGTAACCAGTGTAGTGACATTAAAACTGGAGAAATGTGTTCGATTTTCTTTTCCTAGTTAGGATTCTAGCAGCTGCATTCTGCACTAGTTGCTAGCGATGTTATATCTATTTTGGGTAGTCCTGAGAGGAGTGCATTACAGTAATCTAGTCGACTGAAAACAAGCGCGTGAACTAATTTCTCAGCATCTTTCAGTGATATAAGAGGTCTAACTTTACTTATGTTTCTTAAGTGAAAAAATGCTGTCCTAATGATCTGATTAATATGTGATTTAAAATTCAGATTACAGTCAACAATCACCCCTAAGCTTTTTACCTCCGTCTTGACTTTTAATCCTAATGTATCCAGTTTATTTCTAATAGCCTCATTGTATCCATTATTGCTGATCACTAAAATTTCAGTTTTCTCTTTATTTAACTTGAGAAAATTACTATTCATCCATTCTGAGATACTAGTCAGACATTCTGTTAGTGAATCAATAGAATCAGGGTCATCAGGTGCTATTGATAAGTACAGCTGTGTGTCATCAGCATAGCTGTGGTAGCTCACGTTGTGCCCTGAGATAATCTGACCTAACGGAAGCATGTAGATTGAGAATAACAGCGGACCCAGGATAGAGCCTTGTGGAACACCATATTGGATATCATGTGTCTTGAGTTGTAATTCCCACAACTAACAAAAATTTTCTCCCTGTCAGGTAGGATTCAAACCAATTTAAGACTGCCAGAGGCCCACCCATTGACTAAGGCGATTTCTAAGAATGTTGTGATCAATGGTGTCAAATGCAGCACTCAGATCTAAGAGGATGAGAACAGATAAATGGCCTCTGTCTGCATTTACCCGCAAGTCATTTACTACTTTAACGAGTGCAGTTTCTGTGCTGTGATTTGTTCTAAAACCCGACTGAAATTTATCAAGAATAGCATGTTTATTGAGGTGGTCATTTAACTGCATAATGACTGCCTTCTCCAGAACTTTACTTAAGAAAGGCAGGTTAGAGATGGGTCTAAAATTTTCAAGAGCTGAGGGGTCGAGATTATGTTTCTTAAGTAGGGGTTTAACTACAGCAGTCTTAAGACAGTCTGGGAAGACCCCAGTATCTAGTGACAAATTTACTATGTCAGAACATTATCAATTAGCGCCTGATACTTCTTTGAAAAACCTTGTTGGTATTGGGTCAAGGGCGAGGTGGAGGTTTTAATTGAGAGATTATTTTTTTAAATCAGGTAAATCTATCCTAGTGAAAGAGTTTAATTTGTTTATAACAGGATGCTGGGGTTTAGGAGGATCCTTAGTGTTGGGGAGATATACTATGTTATTTCTAATATCATTAATTTTTTGATTGAAAAATACAGCGACAGCCTCACAGGTTTCACTGGAAGCACTTAGGAGGCATTCCTTTGAGCTACCTGGGTTTAGTAGGCGATCAATTGTTGAAAATAAGACTCTGGGATTACTAGCATTGTTATTTATAATCTTGGAGAAATAGCAGCGTCTCTCAAGACGGACAGTGTTATTGTACAGTAATCCCTCCTCGATCGCGGGGGTTGCGTTCCAGACCCCCCCGCGATAGGTGAAAATCCGCGAAGTAGAAACCATATGTTTGTATGGTTATTTTTATATATTTTAAGCCCTTATAAACTCTCCCACACTGTTAACATTATTAGAGCCCTCTAGACATGAAATAACACCCTTTAGTCAAATGTTTAAACTGTGCTCCATTACAAGACAGAGATGACAGTTCTTTCTCACAATTAAAAGAAAGCAAACATATCTTATCTTTAAAGGAGCGCCGTCAGGAGCAGAAAATGTCAGAGAGAGAGAGCTCGCAAAGAAAAGCAAACAATCAAAAAATCAATACATGCTTTTAAGTATACAGAAGCACCGCGATAAAGCGGCATTTTGTAGAAGAGCGTCCGTGTACTCTGTGCAAACAGCCTCTCTGCTCACACCCCCTCCGTCAGGCAGAGAGAGTGAGAAAGATAGAGAGAAGCAAACAAGCGCCACGCGGGAAGCATATCTTATAGCATTGAGGAGTTTTAGTTAATATGTAATACGTGCTCTGATTGGGTAGCTTTTAAGCCAACCGCCAATAGCATCCCTTGTATGAAATCAACTGGGCAATCAAACTGAGGAAGCATGTAACCTAAATTAAAAGACCCATTGTCCGCAGAAAGCGTGAACCAGCTTAAAAATCCATGATATATATTTAGATGTGCTTACATTTAAAATCCGTAGATAGAGTGAAACCGCGAAAGTCAAAGCGCGATATAGCAAGGGATTACTGTATTCTGTTATCTTGACTTTTAATATTTCGTGGTGGATAGTAAGTTTACTCTTCCTCCATTGACGCTCAGCTCTACGGCATGTTCTCTTTAAATCAGACACTCTTTGGGTCTTCCATGGTATAGCAATGCTAGAAGATTTTTTCACTGTCTTTTCAGGTGCAACTATGTCAACAGCAGCTCTCACTTTAGTATTAAATCTTTCCACCTTACTATTTACATTGTCCTCGCTATTATAGCTGGCACTATAAACGGACTGATTGCTTAAAATGTTTGTAAGTTTTAAAGCTGCTGCCGAATCAAAGAAGCGTTTTTTAACAATATGCTTCTCATGAGTGTTTTTATCATTATTTCTATATTAAAAGTAGAAGAAAATGGTCTGATACACCAATATCAATGATCTGTTTTATATCAACTTTCAGTCCTTTAGTAATCACTAAGTCTAACGTATGACCTGCTTTATGTGTAGGCTGATTTATGAGTTGTCTCAAATCAAAAGAATCCAGGAGGTTCATAAATTCTTTTACTTTTAGATCACACTGATTATCTATATGAAAATTAAAGTCGCCAACTATTAGGAGTGTGTCATAGTTAGTAATTAAAATTGACATTAAGTCAGAGAATTCCTCAAAAAACGACGTTATATTTAGGAGGTCTATACACGGATAGTACTAGAACTTGAGAATCTCCATGGATAACAACGGCGAGATACTCAAAGGACTTGAACTTACCAAAACTGACATCTTTACATTTTAATCGGCTCGAGTAAATGTTAGCCAATCCGCCCCCCCTTTTTCCCTGGCGGTTTGCACGAGTAAAACTGTAATCCGGAGGCAGATTCGATTAAAACTGCGCGCATCTGAACAAGCCATGTTTCATTTAGTGCAATAAGATCTATTTTTTTATCACTAATAAGATCGTTGATAAAAAACGTTTTGTTAGTTAAAGCTCTAACATTTAATAGTGCCATATTTAATGTTTCGAGGTGCAGAGATGAGTACTATGTGCGTTATTATTATTTGGAATAGGAACTAAATTATTTTATTAGCGCGCTCTGTGTGCATTTTTGTTTAATCTGTGATCTGTTTTATAGTTTTAATACATTGTTCCTCTAAAATAGTGATTTTAATTAGATTATTGGAGTTTATGCCGTATTTCCTAGGTTTTCTACGTGCATTGAGATTGCTTATTACAGTATTAATGGTGTGCACTTTAACGGAAGACTCTATTAAACATTCATCATGTCCTGGCACAGCAGTATTATTTCGGAAGGGGTTAAGAGCAGAGATAGATAGTCAAGAAAAACGAATTACCTTGATATGTTTTCGGAGAGGACCGGCGCGAAACTGTTCGGATGCAGGCCATCAGCTTGAAGAGACGCGCCTTTCCAAAAAGATTCCAATTGTTGATGAAGCCGACATCCTTCTTCTTGCAGAAACCCTGTAGCCAGTTGTTCAACCCTAGCAGGCGACTGTAGTACTCGTTGGATCGTCTGATGAGAGGTAGTGGACCCGAAGCGAAGATCTTTGCCGATGGGGTCCTCTCCTTCGTGTCTTTAATCAAAGCTGCGAAGTCAGCCTTCAGGATTTCTGATTGTCGGTGCCTTATATCGTTTACGCCGGCATGCAAGACGATTGCTCCAACTGTCCTCTCCTTGTGTTTCTCGTAGACTGCTGGCGCGCATTTCATTACATCTCGGACACGAGCACCGGGAAAACAAGAAACAAACGATTTTGCATTAGGGCATGCGACATTAAGGTTTCTAACGATAGAATCACCTACCACTAATACATCACCAGGTGCTGAAGGCGAAATGGGGACGCGGAGAGGGTCAAACCGGTTCTGAGATAAAATGCTCGCCTGTGCCGATGGAGGTGCTCTGGCCTTGAACCCCCGCCTGCATAGCTGAAATCCACCGAGGTCAGCAGCGGCGTCGCTCCTACGAGGCGCGGGGTGAGGTCGGCTCAACACGGGGTTGATGTTACTCTGATTACAGATGGCGAGGACGGTTTTTCCAACAGCCGGGCCTTCAGATTTCTCAGGTATTTCCGTCGGGACAGGAGTTTCTGAATCTGTTCATCAAGTGCTTGGAGTTCCTCAAGTACGATTTCAACGCGAGTTACCCCACTGTCGGCCATTTTCTGCTTCGTGCCCTAGGAGAAATGAGAGAGAGAGAGAGGTTAGCCACATGTCATATATACACAAATAATATTGCATTAGTGCGATTATATTTTCACATATATTGTCTTTTTCTTTCAGGTGTGTAATAGAAACCACAGCATAGAGAGAAGTGTGTACATTGCTTCTTACAGGAAAAGGTGATGGAAAAAGTGCACTTGAATAAAAGTGCACTTTTGTTATACTTTTACACCAACATATGTTCCTGTGTTTGAACAACACGGGCAGATGGGGAGTGTCTGATGATTGCATATAGCGCCGAAGTTACTGCTCTTTACCATTCTTTCCTCTGCATGTCCTGGAGTACAAAAGAAACAGCATACAACAACATGCGGGTACTGGCAGGAACACTCAATAAAACTGAATAAAAAGAAAAGCAAGTGACGGTGAGATACGAAGAAGGCAGCTTTGCCAGCATTTGTGTGTCAGAACCCGGTTTAGGGGGCAGCGTTAGTATGCATCGTGGTACACTGCAGAGCTATAGCGCGTCTTTAGTGAAAACAGCCGTGTCAGATGGGGTTGTATGGATTGATTCTGAACGCGACTGAGAGAATGAAAAGTGAATTCAAAAAAAAGCTAACCTTTACAAGGATCATAAATTGCACCGGCTGTTACAGACTGAAATCAAATGTATGCTTTTATTCTAAAACAGTAAGACAATGAGCAGTTTACTTCTCAAAACAGAGGGGCGCAGGATCAAACTCGTGACCTCTTGATTCCCAAGCGGGGGCTAAGTCTATTGAACCACGGAGGCAGTTACAATAAACTGCTGTCAATGTTGCATGTTAAGGCGGCTTTTTGTTTCTGCAGTTATATTTTTGAATAAAAGCGCAATTGTGTTATTCTTGTGAAAATATTTCTTTGCTATTTGGACTTCAGGCTTCATACATTATATAGTTTATGCCTACATTTTGTCATCTACTACTAGAATATAAAAACGTTTCTGTTTTAACAATGTGTTGACACAGATTACTGTAGAAACGGAACAGACATGAAATGCGTGTGTTCCAAACAACGATCTATTATTTCCACTCTAAAACTCCACTTCACTCCCAGATACTCAATCAAGGCATGAGCTGAGAGAAGTTCGTGCACGTTCTAAATTGGTGGGGGGATGGAATAGCCGGCTGCTCCAAGCTTCTCTTTATCAGCACATTTAAAAGACAAAGGGTGCTGGCGGAGAGGTGTGAAGGGATTTAAGAAGCGATTTAAGGTGGGACGGAATTACGAGTTTTTTTGTAGGCTCTGGTAATTCTAGTGTTAAATGTAGGTTAGGGTGGTGGCAGCTAATTCATTTGTCTTTGCAGAGCTCTACAATAGCAGTTGGTTTGTAAGAAAACTCTCTTGAGTTTTATATCTGCTGTTTTCTGTGCAAATGGCAGGATGGAACAGTGATTAACACTGCAGTCAAAGAGCCTAAGGAACCTGGGTTCAATGCTTAGTCTATTAACCATATTTGATGGGTTTGCATGTTCTCTGCATTGCCACCTGCCTGTCCTCCCTTATCCCCTGTGTATTTGCAGTTTTTAATTCTGAGAATCTGAGTATCTACAGGTGGTTGGGAGTTGTTGATTTGGAATATGTGGTGGCATCTTAACTATGGTATGTTGAGCTATTAAGCTGTTATTTTCATCTGTGATTCATCTGTTTGCTTGTTCACATCTCTTAATTCTCACACCTCTCTCATTTCCTTTTACTTTTGCTGAGTGTATATTCTGTTTTGACTAAATGAGAGCAAGCTTTATTGTAATACCCAGTGATGCTTATGTTGTGACCAGTGCCAAACTATTTGTTTGGCTGCACAGAAGCAGAATGCTGGAGTTGCAGATTACAGTCAACCATGTGAGGCTGATTCACTATCTGCTGGTGACTATTTACCTAAAAGCAGAAGGCTTTCTTCAAAGCTGCCTTGTCTTTTAAAAAGCTGTTATCCTAAAGACAAGCTGTAGGAGCACCTGCTTGTTTGTTGCATCAACAAAGGAACAAGTGATAAGTCATCTGTATTTTTGAATTTTGGTCAGATTGAAACAAGGTGATAATGGGCCTTGTGCTTGGGCATGCCCTTAGCTACGTCTTCTCCTGGCATACAACAGCAATTATTTGGCTGTCAATAGACTCTGGCCTGTGCATTTTCTCCTTTGATATTTAAGTCCTTCCTCAGGTTTAGCTGAAGTGTTTGAGCCTAGATCTGATCCTCTAGATTTTAGCAATCATTTTTTGTCCAACTTTTATGTCATAGTTTTGCCTTTTTTTAGTATTTATTTTTTCTACACAATCATCACCTTTTTTCTTTTTAGTTCATTTCTTAATTTTGTCCCTTGTTTGTCTGACCCTGCTTCTTACCTCTTTGGTGCACACCTGTTCCTATTCCCCTCCAGCATCTGAACAATTCTGAGGTTGTGCCACAAAACCATTACAGCATGTAAATATTCTGTTGGAGAATATTTTGTTGATTGCTTGAGGCCAAAAAGTTTTTTTTTGGGAACAATTGTCTTGGTCACATGCATCGTACTATTAGACTGTTGTAAACACTTCAGGGTATATATGTCAAAATTTTATGTAAATTTTTGGATTTTATGTTTTCACATAAATGGGTCAGCCAATTAGATGTTATATCAAGTTTATTTGTTCATGATGTGACCATGCCAGATGCACGTTTTCAATCTCTTTGGTTGCCTCTAGCCATATTTTGTCATGGAGTTTATTTATTGTCTTAATATTTTTTTGCATATATTGTTGGTATTTATTTTTTATTTATTAGTTTAAATACTTGGGATCAACAGTACAGAGCAATGGGGATTGTGGAAGAGAGGTGAAAAAGAGAGTGCAGGAAGGGTGGAATGGGTGGAGAAGAGTGTCAGGAGTAGTTTGTGACAGACGGGTATCAGCAAGAGTGAAAGGGAAGGTCTACAGGACGGTAGTGAGACCAGCTATGTTATATGGGTTGGAGACAATGGCACTGACCAGAAAGCAGGAGACAGAGCAGGAGGTAGCAGAGTTAAAGATGATCAGATTTGCACTGGGTGTGATGATGATGGATAGGATTAGGAATGAGTACATTAGAGGGTCAGCTAAAGTGGGACGGTTGGGAGACAAAGTCAGAGAGGTGAGATTGTTTTGGTTTGGACACGTGCAGAGGAGAGATGTTGGGTATATTGGGAAAAGGATGTTAGGATAGAGCTGCCAGGCAAGAGGAAAAGAGGAAAGCCTAAGAGGAGGTTTATGGATGTGGTGAGAGAGGACATGCAGGTGGTGGGTGTCATGGAGCAAGATGTAGAGGACAGAAAGATATGGAAAAAGATGATCCGCTGTGGCAACCCCTAATGGGAGCAGCCAAAAGAAGAAGAAGATTGTTGGTATTTTTTGTGATTGACTAAAATGTGTTTGTGACTTTTAAACATTTAAGAAATTAACATAGCTTACATGTAACCTCATAACTTGATGCATAAAACACCTTGTTTAAAACAGGTAAATAGCATAATTTGTTTTGTGTGGTCTGTGTTTATGATACAAACATTATTTTATAAGAAACAAAAAGGCCTCCTTCATTGTGCATAACATAGCAGAGAATAACAAAAAATGAAAGTCTTTTTTATGGAGTACATTTGCCTGAATTATAAGAGACATGCACATATTTATGGGACATTATTGTCATCAATCATCTCAAATTACTCTTATGATAATATTGAGGAACAACTTCAGAGTGGTGGTAGCTTCATGATATCTCACAGCTAATTGCAGTTACCCAAACTTTTGTTGTTTGATAGTTATTTGTGAATAGCTTAGCTGGTCCTTAGAAAATAAGACTAAGTTGTGTTTTTCACCCATTCTGAACAGTAGTCAGTTTCAGTACACTCCCACTCCCTTGTTTGGTGTTCTGTCTGTTTGAGTCAGTTTACCACCAACTGGTGATAAAACCTTACCTCTGAAAGCTTCTCGTGCATCTTGGAAGAGGTAACGTAGTGTAGACAGCTGGAAAGGGGCTGTGACCAAAAAATGATCATGACCATAGCCATCAGACCCATTGCTGGAAATGGGTGACAAAAAATCTGTGAAGCTGAAGAAAGAGGCCTTCTGTGCAATTCTAGCATGAGTGTCTTCAAATTTCACTAAGCAGTAATGACTAGTTAAACAGGTGGAAGCTACACAACTGGCTGAAGCAAAGGTCATTGTATGGAGGGATTGTGGTGAGTCCTTGGAGAACTTTTGGACTGCCTTGAAGAGGTTCTAGAAAAATCATTTGGCAATTCCAGAAGGGTAATTGGGATATTACTCAAGCTGAGTAATTCTTGCTCCCAGCAAGAATGGGAATGTGTTTAACTCACCTGGAGATATTGTTAAATGATGGATAGAACACTCTGAGGAACTCTGACACCTTGTGAATAGACCCATCCTTTAGGAGATATTGCAAGAAGCTTTGGTTGGGTATGGGTATTTTTCTTCTGCTGAGGTTGCTCTTGCAATGAAAAAAGCTCCAGAGTGCCAAGGCCACACACGGGGTTGTATGAAAAGCAAATGGGAAGGCTATATAAAAGGAGGGTACACAGTGCCTTTGGACTGGCAAACTGAGGTGTTTGTCCCATTTGAAAAAAATGAGTAAGTTCAGGGCATACATTCCTTAGCCTCCCTGGTAAAGCCTACCATGAGGCAGTGGAATGGGGTTTATATTTGAAATTCAAATGGAATTATTATTATATTATATAGGAATATTGGGTATACCACCCTGCCTGTAGAATTGGAATCATAGTCTGTTTCTTTCTCCTTGCACAGATATTTGGAGGGTAAAGGGACTTTGCCAGTTCTCTCCAATGTGGACTATGGACTTGAAAAAATATTACAACTCTGTATTTTGTAGTATCTGTTGGATACCTGCAAGAGAAACAGGCCTGAGTAACGGCTAGGTGCATCTATGGCTTGGGAATCTATGGGCTGCATCTCTGTTGTTTGCAGATGAAATTGTCCTTTAGGCCTTATCAGGCTATGATATGCAGTATACATTGAAGTGGTACTGAGTACCATGTGATTAGGATGAGAATTAACACAGTCAGGTCTAAGATCATCTTCTTCTCCCAGAAAAAGAATGGCTTGCTTCTTAGTTGTTAAATAGTGTAAAATGCCCCAAAACATGGAATTCAAGTACCTTCAAGAGTCTTGTTCATGAGGGAGTAAAGAGGTGATCTTGAGATTGACCAACAAGTGGCAGTTTTAAGAATGTTGAACCAGACAATGGTATTGGAATTAATTCTGCACTTTATTCTATGGTCACAAGCATTGGATGGTGACTGAAAGAATAAGTTTAGATTTTTGAATTGAGCTTTATTATTCAATAATCAACAAATTACTTAAAATGTCCTAAGTAAAAAAACAAACAAAAATAAAGATAAACCCAATTCACTCCAAAAAGAAAACAATACAAAATCAACTCATTATCCTCAAGTTTGCAAATTGCCTCATGAACATACCATCTTTCTGCCTAAGAATGCACATTTACAATCATTTTGTAAAATTTATGTTCTAAATATCCTCTGTTTTTTGCAAGGCCGTGAAATATTCCTATCATGTCACACTGCATATTTGATTTGAGTTTCTCTTTTCTTGATTTATAAATAGCCAGCTTGGCCTGTCCAATGAGGAAATTCCCATTCAGACATTCATCCTGATTATTCTTATTTCCAGTAACTCCATAAATAAATACACAATCATTAAAAGGCAAATTGAGAACACTAAAAACAGAGTTAAGAACGTTTAAGAGAGGCCAAAGTCTAAGACCGAAAAGAAAACAGTGGAAGATGGTCCCTCTCTCTCTCTCTCCACAGAAAGGACATTTGTCTGTAGTTGAAGTGTCATTCAGTGAGACAAACAAATTGACAGCAGTGATGCCGTTTAGCACATGCCATTCTACATCACCAGTCCTTTTGTTCAATGTTCCGCTAAGTTGGCTCTCCCCCCACAACCAAGTCTGCTCCTCCAGGGTGTCTCTGGTGTTTTGCTCCTTAGTTCCCTGTGATGTGCCAGCACACACATTCTGTAGAGCTCTTTCCCCACCGCACCATCTAAGGAAATTGTTCTATGCTGTACATTGTACATATTTATGACTTCAGTATCCTCAGGTTTCAAGATAGCTAGTACCAAAGTCACATTAGGAAAGCCTTCACTGGAATCAGGTTCATCTCTGCTAGTAAAGAACCCTCCAATAAGAAAGAATGAAGATGAAGTAAAAGTGGGTGAAATCTGGTTCCTGAGCAGTGATGCTAAGGTCACTCTCCATGACAATGCAAGGAGCAATATTGGAGGACCTTGCAAAATAGGCCCACTGCTTCTATATATTGAAAGATGCTGTTTGGGGTGGACTTTGATTACCTCCATTTGAGGGGTTAACCCTGCACTTCACAGTAGGACAGGTGCAGACTCAGAACATGCTAGAGCTAATATATTTCTTGGCTGAGTAAGGAGTATGCTGGAAAACTCAAAATTTTTACTGAGGGAAGTCTGGTCTATCTAGCTCAGCATGTTGCTGCAGTAATTATCACTAGGAAAGTGCACTGAAGAATATTTTTTACTCAAAAACTTTAGTTTTTCATTTTTATTTTAAAATCATTGTGATTATGATCCATTTCAACAAAGTTCTGTGAAGTCTGGCAGTAAATATAGCAGAAATACAGTAACTAAAAATATAAATAGGGGTCAAAATGTGACTTGAGTTGCCATGGATAATGTCATTTGAAATTCACTTGTAAGCAAAGTTGTTCTGACTCTCTGTATTCTGACATGTTCACTGTAATGTAAGTATCCAAGTGATGGTGTCTGATGGAGGAGTTTGGATGAAGATTCCAGCTCTGGAGGTGATCAGCACCACCTACGACAGTAAGGATGAGTGGGCGTGCAGAGGCTTGTATCTCTGTAACAGCTCTCTTCTCTCTGTATTGCCTAATTGTTGTATTTCTCCATGGTATCAATCTATTCATGCATTTTCATGCTTCTGTGTTTAGTTCTGCTCTAGTGCTACTGTACAGGCTCTTTCTCTGTAATACTATATTCCAGTTTCTCTTTATAAACTTGTCTTTTTAGCTGTGTGGTCAGTTCCCCCTTTCAGTGCTGGATTGTTTTCTCTGAAGTCTCTCTCCTTAACACAGAGGATTACATGCATCTTGAACATGCTCTACTGGATATAGTTACTGTAGGCAAAGTAGGTATTTTGAAGTGGGAACTGGGTTAATGGCTGTTTTCCAGCCTGTGGGAAGGATTACTGAACATGTTGGTTTTGGAATCCTTATATGTTTTTCTTTACCACAGTTACAGAATACTTTTTCCAATGTTTTTTGTGTTGGCCTGGCTGTAACTAAGTGATGATGACCAATGAATAGTGGTTGAGTACTGGCAGAATAATAATCTTGCATGATTCTTTCATGCACATAGGTTTTCTGTATTGTTTATCTCTCTTGTCTTGATTGTATAGGCCATTTTTTGTTTAAGGTTTGTATATCCTTATGGACAATTGGCCAAAGTAAAAATATTAAGTACTAGCAAAATACCCACGCTTCGCAGCAGAGAAGTACTGTGTTAAAGAAGTAATGAAAAAGAAAAGGAAACATTTTGAAAATAACGTAACATGATTGTCAATGTAATTGTTTTGTCACTGTTGTGACTGATGAGTGTTGCTGTCATATATATATATATATATATTGTGAAATATAGCGGCCCGGACACACACAGGCGGACACCGTTTGATCCATCACACCACGTTTATTCACAATATTTACAAAAGTGCACCACCACCAAATCCCCAGTTCCCCAAAGTCTAGGCTCTCACTAGCCACTGTCTTTTAAGCACAACACACTCGGGCCTCTCCTCGCCTCCACTGCCACGACCTCGTCCTCCTCCTCACCCGACTCCAGCCTTGATTGCAGGGCGGCGGCTCCTTAAGTAGGTGGCTGATTGGTGACCACACTCAGCCACCTGCCACAGTACTCCCCCGGTAGCTGGGACCTCCCGGTACCAGCGGACCAGTCCGCGAGGACGAAGACGCCTCGGCCCCAAGCTGACACATTGCAGAGTAGGGCCCGAGCCTGCAAAAAAAATAGAAAAGCAAGGGGCGGAAACGTTGCCCTCGTCCTCTCCGCTGGGCCAACGTTCTCCGCTCCGATCGGCCCTCTGTTGCTCCCTTTCGGCTTCCTCCTGCGGTAAGTCCGCCTCCCACGCTGGGGGGTTTTTCTCTGCTTCCGCAGAGGCCGGCCCTTTGCGGGACGCGCGCACCCAGCGACACGTCCTCCCTTGTCGGAGGAACTGGCTTCCCCAAGCCGCTTCCTCCGCCTACTTTGAGATGCTGCGGCGGTTTGGATCTGCTCATTGTAAGAGCGTAGACCCAGTCCCGCTGGCATCCGGAGCTTTACAGGGTTGGTCTCACCTACCTTCCCCGCTGTACCTCTCCGTCCAGGAGCTCCTGCAGTTCGCTGATCCTCTCTTGCCTGTGGCTCTCGATCTGACGCCACTGCCGTCCCTCCTGACTGCAGCGTTTCCGCCCGGAGGGCACATCGTTCAGCCGGCGGCGACAGCACAAGGCGCAGTTCTTCTTGCAGCTCCTGTAAGATCGCCGCCAAGGAGAAAGAAGCAGCCGGCGGAGGACTTACCTTGCGAGTAGTTCCACCTGCCGACTGCTCTCCGTGAGCCTTTCCCTGCGGCCCATTCGGGTTTCTTGGGCACGCGGGACGGACATTCCCTGCTCTCGCCTTCGCTCAATTTTCAGCGAGAGAACAGGACACGCTGTCCAATCCCGTGCCTCTAACGTGGTGGAACTTCTGGTCAGCCATCACGCTCTCCTCTCTCGTTGGAGAGCGTCTCTCCGGGCAGCTCTGCTGCTGCGGCTTCCACAGCCACAGCCTCTCCTTCTCGGCAGCCCCTTTCCTGGGCTCCGCGTCGGTGAGCCGCCCCTCTAGAACAAAGTCTTTCAATGGACCCCCTGTGGTCCATACAGCACTCGTTGTGGCGGGGTTGGGTGCACGCCGCCCCTGCGGCACGTGGGTGGGCTCCCCTGTTGTGCCCGGCCCTTTACAGACTTATTTTTCACTGCAGGTCCCCACCGTAACCCAGGTGGAGCATCCTGCTGACTACGCCACTGTGAAGTATAGCAGCCTGGACACACACAGGCGGACACCGTTTGATCTATCACACCACGTTTATTCACAATATTTACAAAAGTGCAACGCCACCAAACCCCCAGTTCCCCAAAGTCTAGGCTCTCACTAGCCACTGTCTTTTAAGCACAACACACTCGGGCCTCTCCTCGCCTCCACTGCCACGACCTTGTTCTCTTCCTCACCCGACTCGGGCCTTGATTGCAGGGCGGCGGCTCCTTAAGTAGGTGGCTGATTGGTGACCACACCCAGCCACCTGTCACAATATACAGTATATACACATATATATACATATATATATATATATATACATATATATATATATATATACATATCTACATATACAAACATACATATACATACACACATACATACATACACACACATATATACACACGAATACATATATATATATATACATACACACACATATATAAACATATATATACATATACATATACACACACACATATACATAGATAGATAGATAGATAGATAGATAGATACACTCTTTGGGGTGCGAATCCATCAAGGAAGAAAAATGAAAAACATTATTTGTACAAAATCTTAATTTATCCATTCCTAAATAATTAAATGGGCAGACTATTTCGTATTTACGCTGCTTGTTAAAACGGATGACTCCCACTCTTACGTGCAAGTCTGCGTGGATATCATGAACTATTGTATCTGTTCAAGTTCTATTTAAATTTTAAATAGAAGGAATTTTTATTTAGTTGACAGAAATATCTTTGGTAGGAATGTAAGTTAAATGTAGGCATCATTGCATAAATTTTTCTTCACCATAGAAATGTAAAGAGTAAATTCGCCATACATTCCAACCAAAGATATTTGTGTCGACTAAACAGAACTTGAAAAGATATATTTTTTCGAATGTGATCGCACAATTCAGATCGAGTTGACGCACAGTACATTGAGCCCGCGTGCTATTGTGGTTTCGCCTGCGTGCCTCAATAAGTCACCCTCCCCTCGCTCTTACTTTTTTACTGTTCATCTAATGATTACACTGAGTATGGCTTTACTAAAACAATCATTGATGGCGAATAAAGTATCCATTATTCATAAAGCTTCAATTGGTGATCTGTCTTTCTGCGTTAACCGCATATTTTTTCATACGTCTCAAACCAAGGGGATGCGAGGGTAAAATGAATCGGGAAGCGCTGATATATATGTATGTGTGTATATATATATATATATATATATATATATATATATATATATATGTATATATATATATATATATATATTGAAATAGTTTTACTGTGAAATAATGCAAAGAGTACATAACACGTTTAGCCTAATTTTGGGGTCATCAGGCGTACATACTCAGTGCACTCCCTCTCGGGAATCGAACCTCGGACGTCGGTGCTAGAGACAAAGCCTCTTTCATTGCGCCACGGCGTGTGGTTTGTCTATTTGAGAGTATGTAGATCGGGTATATATATATATATATATATATATATATATATATATATATATATATATATATATATATATATATATATATATATATGTGACGGCTGGCCCCGCACAGACAGACGGACATCATATTTTTCCCACACACTATTTATTTATATACACTATATACAAGGTCTTTGCTCACGTGCACCCCAGTGCCTTCTCACCAATTCCCCAAAGTCCAGGCCCACAGTCCTTAGTGCCTTCCTGGCGCCTCCTGTCCTCGCTCTCCAGCTCAGTCTGCTTCCTCCCGACTTCCACCAATGACTGGAGGGAGGCGGCCCCTTAAATAAGGCTCCCGGATGAGCCCCAGGTGTTCCGTCCTTAGCCACGCCCCAGCGTGGCGGAAGTATCGGCTGGCTTCCTGGCAGCTCTCCGGTGCCACACAAAGTCTTCCCCGGCACTTCCTGGTGTGGCGGAAGTGCCGGGCTCCCGGATAATTAGGCACCGGGCGCCGCCTGGCGGTGGCCACGGGTCCCTACAGGGCTGGGCTTCAAAGCCCTGTACCCAGGCCCCTGCCTAACCAGGACGGACGCCCCACTCTGTCTGGAGGAGGCACTCGCCCTCCTCACGTCCTCCAAGGTGTCCCGGTCGGGCTCCAGCCCCAGCCGCGGACCGTACGGGATAAACCGGCATCGGAGCGCCGCCTGGCGGTGACCACGGGCCCCTACAGGGCTGGGCTTCCATGCCCTGTACCCGTGGTCCCCAACAGAACCAGGACGGACGCCCCCTCGCGGTGTGGAGGAGGCACAAGCCCTCCTCTCGTCCTCCAAGCGCCCGGCCGGGCTCCAGCTCCGCCGGCGACTGCATGGGATCAACCGGCATCGGGGCGCCGCCTGGCGGTAACCACGGGCCCCTACAGGGTAGGGCTTCCATGCCCTCGACCCGTGGCTCCCAACAAAACCAGGACGGACGCCCCCTCGCGGTGTGGAGGAGGCACAAGCCCTCCTCTCGTCCTCCTGGGCGTCCCGGCCGGGCCCCAGCCCCGGCCGGGGACCACAATATATATATATATACCCATGCTTCGCAGCGGAGAAATAGTTATGAAAAAGAAAAGGGAACATTTTAAAAATAACGTAACATGATTGTCAATATACAGTAATTGTTTTGTGAGTGTTATGAGTGTTGGTGTCATCAAGGATTTGATTATCATTATTTCTTTCAATCAGGTTCGTATTTGTAAGATGTGTTGTGTTCAAGTTACATTCTGTGTTTGTCAATCGTTGTAAAGATAACAGGTTTCATTCATCGATTCGTTTCTTACTGCATCAATAAACAGGTCGTCTTCCTCTTTATCTGAGACGTGACACACTGCATGCACGGGTTTTTTTTTTTTACACTGTCTTCCTTTAGCGGGATATTGACTTTTTCCACCGTGTGCTTTGTTTTCGCAGTAGTTGCACTTATGAATATGCTTGTATGTGTCACACGCTTCATATTTTTTTGCTGCCTTCTCAATTGTGTAATTTGGTTTTTGTTCAGCACTCTTTGGAACTGTTGCTTTTTGTCTGTGCACTACGTGAGCCGCTCGGTGTACATGCATTGAAGGTTCCCAGCTGTGCTGGTGCCATCTTGTGCGATGTCCACTGCTGTATGTAATGTTAGCTAAGACCCGGCACTTAAAAGTTTCTCTCGCAGTTTCGCTGAGTTTGTGCCAAACACCACCCTGACTATCTCATCTTCGTCTGCATAAGCACAGTCCTTCACCCGTGAATATTTAGCGGCAGTGTTTCTATTGGATTGCCACAGATGGACGGCCTTATATGGGCAGGCACTAAGTTACGCCTCCCACGGCCATCGAGCAGAAGTCTATTATAGTATATGGACGAAAAAAATAGGTTCCAGTTATGACCATTACGCGTAGAATTTCGAAATGAAACCTGCCCAACTTTTGTAAGGACGCTGTAAGGAATGAGCCTGCCAAATTTCAGCCTTCCACCCACACGGGAAGTTGGAGAATTAATGATGAGTGAGTGAGTGAGTGAGGGCTTTGCCTTTTATTAGTATAGATAACCCAATTGACAATATAGTTCTGTTACAATTCCCACTGCTCACTGCTCATGACAAAATACATGTTAAACAACTACACAGAATGTTTGTACTTGAAATGAGTAATGACAGAATGTCTCAGAATAGGAATGTGCCATATATAAATAGGGTTGTTTGTTTCCTGAATGCTTTATTCACTTGACTAGCTTTTTTTAAACATTTTTATCACTATGTTCACTGTTCATTTCACATTCTCTGTATTCATGTTCTTTATACACTATGTACTGCTTCTGATGAGACTTAGAAAATTTATAAATCAGTACAGAGTTCTGTTTGCTTTTTTGCCCTGGCACCAGAGCATAATCCTTGCCCTGCTCTGAATATTTAAGAGGTGTGATTCTCTTTAGTCATGTTCATATTGTATTTATGAGTGTACTACTGTAAGAGCCAATAAAAGAAATGAATTAGCCCCCCCTTCCCCCCAACTACCTCAACTGTAATTTTATTCAGAGGATTGTCCGGGGAGAGTGGCATTTTATTCTGGCTGCTTTGGAATGTGCAGATGTGTACATTTCACCAGTGTGACTTGCAGTTTACTTTTAATTGTTTGTTGTGTTTAACTAACTGTTTGACCTCTATAAATCTCTGCTGAGGGAGGTAACAGCATAGTGAGGCTGCTTTGGGAATGTCCTATGTAGAGAGACTTGTCACACACAAGTGTTTTGGTGCTGTGTGAATTCAATAAGTGATTAACACTCATGAGAATTTCGGTAATCCAGCAAACACTTAAAAGTATTCAACTGAACTGCCAAATAAATGAAGAATAGCACACTACAGTTACAAAATGCTTCTTATTATTCAAATGATATCTCAGTTATGCCTGCATGCTTTGTACTGTATTATGCTTGTCTCTGTGGATATTTCTACAACATGATGTGTTCCCAGGACAAGCTTAGCCCAGTTTCTTTTTTGGGGCTGGTTTATACCTGACATCTCTGCAGTGCATGTACTGTAGCCTTTCACTGTTAACCTTCCTGACCTTAATGAATGTCTTTGGGTGTATTATTATAATTAGGACATGGCTCTTTAAGAAGGTTATGGCAGCAGATTTATTGTGGCCACAATAGGAAAAAAAAAGGAATCTTTTCAAAGTCTACAGAATCTGTACTCTCCAGCCATCTTTGTTTTATATAAAAATGCCATTTAAACTTCAAACATGTAAATTTATATACTGGATATGCAGATATGTTCATCTCAATACATTTGTTCAATAATAATGACGTGTTACTTAAATGGTCATGTAATGAATGGGTAATTTTCTGAACTAGTCGATCCATATATATATATTGCAATAACTTATTCTAATACAGGGTTGTGGTGAACCAGGGCCTATTCTGTCAGTTTTGTGTGCATGGAAAGCAGCATTTTGGGACAAGACACCAGTTCACCACAGGCCAGACTAATGCACACAACCACACTCACTCACTTTTTTTACTGTGCAAAATGTGATTGTGGAGACATGTTGGTACAATGGGTAATATTCAGCAGTGTCACATTAGTATTCATTTTCTCCCATCTTGCATTGTTTATTACTATCAGTTATTATAATTGCCTTATATGTCAGTTTCACATTAATCACAAAAATACAAAAGTGTGAAATATGTAAAATTAACTGAATGCAAATTACTATTCCTTTATGTTTGATACTATTTTTAGTTGACCAATTACACTGTTGAGTGTGTTGCAACCTTCAACTGGAAAAAGCAGTTCGGGAGGATAGACAGAGCAGGAAATAGAATTGCAGGTGGCTTAAAGTGTTACATTTCTGTGCTGCTCATGTATGATCTGCCTTTTTACCTATTAGTTTATTATCACTACCTTGGTTCTGGACAAGTGAGTTTAGAAATAGTGTATGTGGATGGTAGAATTAATTATCACTTAGTACTCTTTATTGGAACGATTAGGTTCAGAAAATGACCTAAGCTTGTCATATGTGTATAAAAAAAAAAACACTTCTTAAACTGCAAAAAATATTTTATTTGAAAATGAGATATTAGATTTTTTTATAGAAATACAGGTATGAATATAGAATGAAAATTAGACGTTAAATGTAGCTTTTTTTTAGGCTAAACTGATGCCTTTTCTCACTTTTTTTGTTGATCGTAAAGAAAACTTTGAGAAGAACTATGAAATTCGAAGAGCACAGTATCCTCACATAACACAGCTACCCTCTCAGATGCTCAGTGGAGTATTGACTCGGAATTCGGCTATATACCTGTATATGATTTTGCACCTACACTTTTGCCAAACCTTCCTGAGACTGCCCGAGACCAGAAATTCTGCAACAGTCTGTCACTTTCTTTTGGTCTAACAAGGAGCTTTTTTCAGGATTCCTGAAACTCGGCGAAAGTGTGGGCACGGCATTAAATATTTTTTGTGGTGGCCATTTTTGGTTGAACAAAATGTTTGTTATACTTATATTTACATTTTGTTGAAATGAAATCTATTAAACATGATGTTGTATGAACATTTGTCTGGGCCAAAAAAAATTATTCGTTATTCTGAAAATTTCGTTACATTGGTATTCGCTATAATATACAGTGCATCCGGAAAGTATTCACAGCGAATCACTTTTTCCACATTTTGTTATGTTGCAGCCTTATTCCAAAATGGATTAAATTCATTTTTTCCTCAGAATTCTACACACAACACCCCATAATGACAACGTGAAGGAATTGTCTGTAGACCTCCGAGACAGGATTGTCTCGAGGCACAAATCTGGGGAAGATTACAGAAAAATTTCTGCTCCTTTGAAGGTCCCAATGAGCACAGTGGCCTCCATCATCCGTAAGTGGAAGAAGTTCGAAACCACCAGGACTCTTCCTAGAGCTGTCCGGCCATCTAAACTGAGAGCTCAGGGGAGAAGGGCCTTAGTCAGGGAGGTGACCAAGAAACCGATGGTCACTCTGTCAGAGCTCCAGAGGTCCTCTGTGGAGAGAGGAGAACCTTCCAGAAGGACAACCATCTCTGCAGCAATCCACCAATCAGGCCTGTATGGCAGAGTGGCCAGACGGAGGCCACTCCTTAGTAAAAGGCACATGGCAGCCCGCCTGGAGTTTGCCAAAAGGCACCTGAAGGACTCTCAGACCATGAGAAACAAAATTCTCTGGTCTGATGAGGCAAAGATTGAACTCTTTGGTGTGAATGCCAGGTGTCACGTTTGGAGGAAACCAGGCACCGCTCATCACCAGGCCAATACCATCCCTACAGTGAAGCATGGTGGTGGCAGCATCATGCTGTGGGGATGTTTTTCAGCGGTAGGAACTGAGAGACTAGTCAGGATAAAGGGAAAGATGACTGCAGCAATGTAAGAGACATCCTGGATGAAAACCTGCTCCAGAGAGCTCTAGACCTCAGACTGGGGCGACGGTTCATCTTTCAGCAGGACAACGACCCTAAGCACACAGCCAAGATATCAAAGGAGTGGCTTCAGGACAACTCTGTGAATGTCCTTGAGTGGCCCAGCCAGAGCCCAGACTCGAATCCGTTTGAACATCTCTGGAGAGATCTTAAAATGGCTGTGCACCGACACTTCCCATCCAACCTGATGGAGCTTGAGAGGTGCTGCAAAGAGGAATGGGCGAAACTGGCCAAGGATAGGTGTGCCAAGCTTGTGGCATCATATTCAAAAAGACTTGAGGCTGTAATTGCTGCCAAAGGTGCATCGACAAAGTATTGAGCAAAGGCTGTGAATACTTATGTACATGTGATTTCTCAGTTTTTTTATTTTTAATAAATTTGCAAAACCCTCAAGTAAACTTTTTTCATGTTGTCATTATAGGGTGTTATGTGTAGAATTCTGAGGAAAAAAATGAATTTAATGCATTTTGGAATAAGGCTGTAACATAACAAAATGTGAAAAGAGTGATGCGATGTGAATACTTTCCGGATGCACTGTATATTTTATATACATATTTTTATAGCTCTTTTTCTGGGCACTAATAGTGATTATTTTGGGTACTCATGAAGACCCAAGCATCATTTTTGTGAACACATGATTAATTTCTATTAATGCATGAATTCTGATACTTCTAGAAACCAGGAAGAAGGCAAAAATCAGGTTAAGCCTTTCTGTATTGCTTCCATTCCCTTTTTTTCTCAGGATTCCAGGAACTAGTGTGACATTTCTCAGTGCAGATGTTTATGACATTGTATTTGAAACCTGTGCCGGCCTGGTAACATTGCAGCAAGTCGGTGGTAACATTACTGTCAGTGATTGGTTTCAGAGAGTGACTGTAGGCAAAGGTTAATTTCTCTGTATGAAACTATTAAACAGTTAATTCAATTGTGGAATATTTTACTAGCAGTGACAGTGAGAGACTCATTTATCTCTTTGTGCCTTTTTGAGCAGATTATTGTAATGCTCTTTTTGCAAGCCTTCCAAAATACACTTTTACACTGTCACAGAAAGTCCAGAATACTGTGGCTGGAATGCTTAACTAACTCCACCAGCATTAAGGACCACCTTTCTCCTGTTCGCAAGTCTCTTCACTAGTTACCCATTTCTTTCATGGTTGATTTTATTATTATTTACTGTTCTAATTTTTAGGAACATGATAGTCATTTACACTCCCACTAGGTCACTTTATTGTTGAATAATACTTAGCCTAAAATTTGGTGAGTCAGCAAACACTTATTTTGGATCAAAGCTCTGGAACTATCCAGATGCTAAGAATAACCTTAGCACTTTTAGGAATTTCAAATCTTTCGTAATGCTTTTAATGGTGTTTTTATTTTTATGCTTTTAATTCCATTTTACTATTAAGTCATTTATTATCATCAACATTATTATTATTATTATTATTTAATAATAATAAACTGCTACAACTTGTTTGGTTTGGCACAACACTCTCTTCATAAATTAAATGGGGTAACAGTTTATTGGACCATAAATGAAACATAAACTTATTTTTAGAATGTTCAATGCAATGTTGAAAGTTTGATCAGTAAAAAAAAAAATGAAACAAGAGTGTACGCAGAAAAACAACAATAAAAGTAGCACTTCAGTAATTTATTCTTGTCTGTTCTGAAGGTGAACACCAAATATGCAAAACTTACATTTGAATAAAAACACACTAGAATGTAGACTGTCTGGTTTGTGTTGCTTGTCCTAGATTTCACCTGCAATTTGTCACCATATGTTCACTTATGGTTTCATTCGACATGTTGTACTAACAAGGCCAGATAACCTTTTAATGAAGGTTAACTGCTCTTTATAACAATAACAGAGGTATACTTCAGTTTGTTTCAGTACAAACAGGCAGTTAAAGAAATGAAGGACATATTTTGGTCTTAAAATCTGCTAGGTCTTTGATGTAGGTTTTATGAGTGGTTGAGGTTAAGTAGCTAGGTGAAGGGTACAATCGCAGTTGAAAAGGGAGGAGGATGCCAGGATCCACCCTCAAGTTTTGGTTGCCATACAGGACTGCCACCACCCAGAAACACATAGACTTGTATGTCCTCCGGGAACCAACACAACTCCATCAGGATGTGAGACAACTGGCCGAATAAAGAAAACCCAAAGAAACAAAAAACAACCCCTGCTTTGATGTGTTTTTTTTCTTGACTGTCTTCCTCTGTCTAGTTGTACAGATTCTTGCCATGTACTATGATTTTTTTCTTTTTCCATATAATTGTAAAGTATAAACAAGAGTAACATGCTTTTAGTCCAAAGTTGTAAACATGATTCCCACAGCCATTCACTCTGTGTCATAGCAAAGATTGGTCACAAAGACATTATGGAAGCCAGGAAGCAACCCAACTATCCAGAATCCCGGAAAAATTGCTATATTTGTGCAAATAACAAGTGCTCAGGGCTTTCATGGTGGTATTCACCACAGAATGTTTTATCTCGGGCAAACTCACATTCAATGCACAAATACAATTATTTGCTTGAGAAACCAATATTTTTCATGCCTTCTTTTTCTTCCTGTGGTTTATATTGTTGTGTTTTGCATTTTAGGATTTCAGCATCAGTTACCTGGGTTTGTCTGGCTTAATGGCAAACTCTGACATTGTATAGTTCTGTTCTTTTTCTTCCGTTTTTTAGATTTTGTATATTTATTCTATTTATTTTGACAAATGCTGATGACATCAAAAGATGATGCCAATTTGTATTTGGTTGTTATGATGCTGCAATTCACTAGGGTGCATATTTATAAATGTGGGTAACGTTATTGAGAACAATCTTTCAGGTTGTCATTTAGTGATACAATACACTTGTAGTTTGCTCAGGTAATGACAACTTCTTTTATTCCTGGTTGATTATTTTGTGTTGAGTCAAATGACATTTTCACATTGTACATCATTTGATTACCCTGTTCTATATCCACGTTGTATTTACAGAGTTTACAACCTGCTAAATCTGGCTTTGCTCTTTGTGCTATGTCACCTCTACAGAAAGCAGATCAGTTTCAAATCAACCTGCTGAATAAGTACAAGACCACATTGTGTAGTGATTTTCCTCTGAATCTGGTCTTTAAAATTAGAAATAATTTTGATTCTGATGTAAGAAGTGGTGTCTTCACCTCCTCACCCACTACAGAGTATATGTGTCATCATCCTATGCATGGCTATTGCTAGCTGAGGTTAAATTGAAATGCATCTCTGTGAATAAATGTAAAGGTTTCCTTTGCCTCTTGCTCTAATTCCTGCCTAAATCTAACTTTTGAGGCACCAGCTTTTCATTTTCTGTCAGGTGGACTGTTGCACATGTGCTGTCTCAGCATGACGTAATGCTAACAATGGGCTCTGTTCAATTTAAGAGGCTTTCCCTGTATGTCTGCCATCCAGCCTGTGACCAAGACCTTCTGGTATGCAGGCGCTCCCCTAATGCTCTGTTCTCCGGAAGTCTGGGAGAAGTTAGCTCCTCTGAAACTCCAAAAATAACTGTCACACTGATGTAATCCTATATAACAGGGGAATGAAATACTCCTGATGGTGTTCAGGAATTTGAAAGTGCTCATATGAGGAAAGTGAAATCTCTTTTTACTGTTTCATCTGAGATTGTGGGCTGTTGACCTCCTGGTCCTGTTCTGAGGCTTTTGGATTTGAAAATACTTGAGCTTTCCAAACCAGAATAATAGCCAGGAGTGATGGGTAGGTAAGATACTTTTCCTGTTTGGCTCATTCATAGAATGGAGTGATAGACAGCAGTACTAGCATGATGAGCTTATTAGATAATGTGTTGGGCCACAGTCCTGTTTTGTAAATCTGGGGTTGTATTGGCTGTGGGGGCGGCATGGTGGCGCAGTGGTAGTGCTGCTACCTCGCACTTAGTAGACCCGGGTTTGCTTCCCGGGTCCTCCTTGGGTGGAGTTTGCATGTTCTCCCCGTGTCTGCGTGGGTTTCCTCCGGGTACTTCGGTTTCCTCCCAAAGTCCAAAGACATGTAGGTTAGGTGGATTGGCGATTCTAAATTGTCCCTAGTGTGTGCTTGGCGTGTGGGTGTGTGTGTGTCCTGCGGTGGGTTGGCGCCCTGCCCAAGATTGGTTCCTGCCTTGCGCCCTGTGTTGGCTGGGATTGGCTCCAGCAGACCCCTGTGACCCTGTGTTCGGATTCAACGGGTTGAAAAATGGATTGATGTATTGGCTGTCATTAAGTGACTGATATTAATAGTGTTCTTCTACTGTAGTTAAGAACTATATGACATGACAGCCAACCCCACTGCACCTTCATGTGTGCCTCATTTAACCAACGGCTCCCTATGTGCCCCTGATCAAATGTTTATTTCACCCCAGTCATCCACTTCAGCTCATGTTATCTTTTGCAATTATCTGGCTGACAGTCACTTCTGACTAGTTTCTGTCATCAACTGCATTTTCAGAGAAAAATCTCACACATAGCTGGTAATGATTCTGCTGATCCTAGGATCTCAAAAATGCAAAAGAGTTCTTTTTTAATTTTAAGTTTAGAAACAAAGTCTGAAATCAATATCAGCCAGTTCTTCACTGCAGTATCTTCTCTTCCATAAGTTCACAAATTGAATGTATTTGACACAACTGACTGTTATCACAATAGGTATTTTACAAAGTATTATAATTCTTGTTGGCATTGTACAGATTCTACAATGATCTCACCTTGAGGTTTAATATCAAAATGATGATGGGAGCCATGTGACTCTTATGTATATCATGCTCAGGCAGGCAGTGTGGGTGTGGATCTCTGCAAAGAGATCTGGTTATTGACATTATGGCTAGTAAATGACTGTCTGGTAATTTCAAGAAAATACAGACTAATGTGTTATAATTGAACTTTTAAAAAAGTATAACTGGTGCATTTGGATTTGAATTAGCACTAAACCTCCTTTAATGTGACACTTTACCTGCACGTAAAGCAGTTTGGCCTCATTCACAATGACTAGCTTGAAAGTGATTCATATTACTAATCCACAGGAGCCCACCAAATAGCAAACAGGAACAGAGAAAAGTGATTGAATAGATTAAACAACCAGCAGCATGAAAAGATTAGCCTCTATGGTGAATAAAAAGGGTGAAAAGACTGTTGTCAGCACGACAAGGATATTGTGCCAAGGAGAGAGAGATGCATGAACGCGTCTTTATTGTGAGGCATTTATCTCACCGTTCAGTGCTGAATGCAGGTGAGTACTTGTTTGTGTACCTTCAGTTGGAAAGGAGCCTGTTTGGTTTAGAGGCATGTTACTTTGGAAAGAATTGTTTCACATTCTGCATCTACAACAGCTATATTATGAAAAGAAGGCTGGGGTGTAAAAAACAACTTTAGGGCTGCTCTTAATTTTTTGTGTACTGTAAAACATGTTGTCTCTGGACGGAAGATAAATATCGTATCAGATGTTTGGACTACAGCTTTTCATTGATGACAAAAGTCACCCACCCGCATTCATCCCTACCCGCATAAACTGTAGTGTGTCCCTTTCCCAAACCTTTACAAGCACAGTAGTTTTCCATTGCTTAACATCCTCATAAATGTTCTTGTTATTTTTCTCAAGTAATCAGTCCTCATTATAGCACAATGTAGACAGCTGTATACACGTTAATGATATTTTTAAATACATTCAAATTTCTTATGTTAAACTTGTAACTATAATAAAGTTACCATATTTCATCTGTCAGGTTGCAAAGAATTCTACTGACAATTCAGTTTCTTGTACCTCTTAAAGAATGTGTCTTATTAAACACAGAATTTAGCAGTTTCTTTATTATTATTATTTATTTTATTAGCATAAATACAGGGGCCTAATTTCTCCCAGCCACTAGCAGTTGGCTGCAATCACTGCTATCTCCTGAGTCCTGGTTCTGGACATTGTCTCTACAGATTTTGCAAGTTTATCCAGTGACTGTGTGGTGTTTCTCTGGGTACTTTATTCCTACTGTATGCCATAAAAGTAGGCAATTTGATTGTCAACTCTCTAGTGATCAAGTGGTGTCCTTCCCAGAGTTTGTTTGTTCTTGTCTTGAGTCTAGTGTTATCAGAATACTCTCTGGCTGTACTCAGTCTTTTACAGTAAGCTTTTATAGATAACTAGCAAAATACCCACGCTTTGCAGCCGAGAAGAAGTATGTTAAAGAAGTTATAAAAAAGAAAAGGAAACATTTTAAAAATAACGTAACATTTGCTTTCTATTCGTTTGCATAAGCACAGTCCATCACCAACAATTATTTAATGTTAGCTCAGACCCGGCACTTAAATGTTTATGTTGCACTTTTGCTGAGTTTGTGCCAAACACGTCCTCTCATTAAACTTGTATCTCGTGAATATCGTATTCACCTTAGGCATGACAAACGTGAGCGGCAGCGTGTCTATGAACTTAATTTAAAGTTAAGCTTTACACCTTGCTTTCCTATTCGTTTGCATAAGCACAGTCCTTCACCATCAATTATTTAATGTTAGCTCAGACCAGGCACTTAAAAGTTTCTCTCGCACTTTTGCTGAGTTTGTGCCAAACACTATTCTATCTCTGACCATCTCATCTTCGTTTGCATAAGCACAGTCCTTCACCAGCAATTTTAACTAAGTTACAAAGTGATCAAAAGTCTCGTTTATACCCTGCATCCTCTCAGTAAACTTGTATCTCGCGAATATCGTATTTGTCTTAGGCATGACAAACGCCAGCGGCAGCGTGTGTATGAACTTGATTTAAAGTTAAGCTTTACACCTTGCTTTCCTATTCGTTTGCATAAGCACAGTCCTTCACCAGCAAGTTTAACTCCGTTACAGCAATTTTAACTCCGTTACAAAGTGATCCAAAGTCTCGTTTATACCCTGCATCTTCTCATTAAACTTGTATCTCGCGAATATTGTATTCGTCGTAGGCATGAAAAATGCCAGCGGCAGCGTGTCTATAAACTTAATACAAACTTATGGTTTACACTGTGCTTTGTTTCCGTAGTAGCTACACTTATGAATATGCTTGTATGCGTCACTCACTTCATATTCTTTTGCTGCCTTCTCAATTGTGTAATACGTTTTTTGTTCAGCGCTCTTTGGAGCTCATCCTTGTTCTCTATGTACTGTGTTCACAATCAGTTCACTTGAGCCGCTCCGAGTACATGCATCGAAGGTTCTCAGCTGTGCTTGTGCCATCTTGTGCGATGTCCACAACTTTATTTAATGTTAGCTAAGACCCGGCACTTAAAAGTTTCTTTTGCAATTTCGCTGAGTTTGTGCCAAACACCACCCTGACCATCTTATCTTCATTTGCATAAGCACGGTCCTTCAGCCGCGAATATTTAGCGGCAGAGTGTTTCTATTGGATTGCCGCTGACGGACGGCCTTATATGGGCAGGCACTCAATTACGTGGGAGGAGTGACGATGAGGGACGCAACTCTGCCTCACACGGTGACCGAGCTGCAGGCTATGGCCATATATATGTACATAAGTAGGTTCCAGTTATGGCTATTACGCGTAGAATTTCAAAATGAAACCTGCCCAACTTTTGTAAGTAAGCTGTAAGGAATGAGCCTGCCAAATGTCAGCCTTCTACCTACACGGGAAGTTGGAGAATTAGTGATGAGTCAATGAGTGAGTCAGTCAGTCAGTCAGTGAGGGCTTTGCCTTTTATTAGTATAGATGAATGAAAGAATGAATCAAAGAACAAATGAATTATTTTTTCTTTGCAAAGCTGAGTACAAGATGTATATCATTTAGACCCCAAATCTTCTTAATGTCCACAAGTACTGTATCAATGTGTTGTGCCAATTACAATATAAGAAAAGAGGACCAACTATAAAGCAGGTGCCCTTGTTAAATAGCTGTGATTATAGCTGATTATATGATTAAATACATGTATGTGCCCTTCTCATATAATTTGTGCAGACGATAGGTAGGTAGCTAACAAAATTAATATGTGTGCAATTCAGAGGTAGAATGCAAATGGTTAACAATTCAAGTAGCTTTAGATAGTTTTGGAAGCCTGACACTTCTCCATATTTTTATCACGAATTATCCTCAAGTTTTAAACCAAAGCAGTGTCATGGGTGTTTCAAGAATGGGCCTCCACTGTAAAAACAACCAGCCAAAAGTCATTTTGTGAACGAAAACATAGCTAACAGAGACAGATCTAACTTGTTAGGGTTTCAGTTAAATTACCTATTTTAAATCCAACAGTAGTGCAGAATAACTCATATTAAAATGTGTAAATCGTCAACCTTTTTCATGCATGGACAGTGAGATCTAGGGATCCAACCATGTTCCAGTCCTGTCCACAGTAAATAAGTAGATGCTGTTGCATTGGGTTATAAAACACAAATGCGAGACACTTGATGACAGGAAAAAGGTTGCCTGGTTTTGACAAATCCATTATGTGTGCTGCTTCACACAGTTGCATAATCAAGATTATGGTAACCAAGGTGAAAATACAGTCTGTGAAAGGAAAGCAAAGTATTCTGCTGGTAAATATTGGATTTCTTTTAAAGTTATAAAACAGAACATTGAAAGTGCCTCAAACACTGGAGTACAAAAAGAAAATGTTGGTGATGGTGACTGGGTTTCTGGCTTCTCTTCCACATTAAGTGTGTTTGTGTCACAAAACTGACCATTCTGTATGATTTTGGTCAGAAATACATGGTGGTTTGGGCTTCCTGGAGATTCCATATCTGCATATAATGCAATTAATCTGTTCAAGGTGATCTTATTGTAAGTGATAGCATTCTGTACATCTAATTGTATATTCAGAAGTACCAGAATAAGATTTCAAATGTTCAACCAACAACGGAGCACTGTTGTGATCCCTCAGTTGTCATAACATAGTATGCAAACTTGTAGTAATGTATTAAATATCCTTCCTGCTACGTTTCAAAATGCTTACTGGCAGGGTTATGGTGTAGGCCGTGTTCTTGTGACACACAATAAATTCATTCTTATAAACAGAGCAATATTGGAGTGCCACATGGTATCTTAACATTGTTTTTGATTGTCTGTATATCTTCATCTATGAATGGCTTTTGTCAGCAGGATAGTACTCCATGTCAAATGACTCAGAAAATATCCAAGAGCCTGACAATAAGTTCAGCACAATGTTCTGTCCTCCCCATTCACCAGATCTTGGTCATTTGACAGAATGAAAGGGAATGAGCTACTTAAAGTAGAAGTCCACTACCAATCTATTATTACTGTGAGATATATTGGAGTCACAATAGGCAGCATCCCCATACTACACTTTCAGTTCCTTTTTTAGTTCATGCCCTTATGAATTGAGGTTTTCCTGAGGTCAAAGAGGAACCAACCTGATTTAAATGGGTGTAATTAATAAACTAGCCACATAGCATATATCTTCTATTACCAAAACTCGACTTAATAAGCTCAATTAAAGAAAAACAGTACAAGTAAAACAAAAACTGACTATAAATGCTTCCCATTTGTGATTCTTTGCCTAAATAAACTTATATAGGAATCTAGTTTGACTGTTTTAGGATAAAAGCAACGAACAATTCAGAGATGTGAATCTTAGAATTGTGGAAACAATATGTTATTTATTCAATTGAAAAGTAAAGACTAGGCTACTTTGTAACCATTTGTATACAACAACACTTGCAGAAAATAAAAATCTGTAAATACAGTAAGGGAGTGGCTAGCTGAAGAGGTTGCCAAGATCATGGGTGCCACTAAGATACAACAACAATAACATTTATTTATACAGAGCATTTTCAAATTGAAGTGTAACTTAAAGTGCAAAGTGTTGCTCAAAGATGTCCTTAAGTAAGAGCAGGAACCATGCTGGCAGTAGGAAAACTCCTTTAAATGACACTGCAGGAATATAGGGGCTGCTTCAGGGAAGAGAGATTATGTTTGTATGGGTGCTGAATAGCCAGAATGTTCAATATGCAGGGACATCCAAATTGAAACGTGGTCTGAATGGAACCATGCAATGTTACCCCAGAACACTGAAGGCCAGTTAACCCAACAGTTGATGAGGTGCTTAGCTTTCTATTAAAGCTTTCAAGACCTATTGACCAATTAAGGAGTCTCAATCCCCATTAGTAACATAACATAACATGCTGCCCCATTAAGAGAGCATTTGGGAGGTTATAGGGGAGTTAAAAAAGTGCAGATGAAGTTATGACACAGACTTTTGTCTGCTTTCAGCAGTGTGATATGTTTAAGGTTGAGCAGAAATTGTAATTATTTAAACTTCTGTTTGATATGAAAAGTCTCCTTTATTTGTGACAACAATTATATGTAAAATGAAATATAGACTAGAAATAATGCTAATTATTACAATTAATATTTAAATATGCTGAAACATAAATAGGAGGAATTTCTGGCTTTGGATTACCCATGAGTAATTTAAAATGGAGTTAAGGGTTCACAGTAGACTGCAACTCCCCAGACAAGGCAATGCATGGTAATTATAGCCTGAAGAGCCTGAATCTAAAATCTTATGGCTGAGCATTTGAAAGGAGCCAGCTGAGTGAGTTTAAAAGTCCTCCTTTTTAATTTAAATAGAGATTAACCTGGGATGAAATAAAAGACAACTACTAAGTGAAATATAAAAAAGGAACAGACTGTCACCTGTACCACAAAGTATAATTGGGCCAATTCCATTTCTTTCAGTGCATGTAAAAGAGAACAATGCAACAGACAGGTCCTGGCTTAAATGAAATTGAGATTGCTTTTTTGATTGGATCATTAGCAATCCATACAGAAATCTGTATTATTTCTACATGAGAATCCCTGTAATTTGTATTCCAAAAACAAAATTGGACAACCCTATTAACATTTCATCATTCCAATTGACCTCATGGCTATATTAATACTAGTTATGTTACCCAGCTTTGCCGAGCATATTTTATAAAACTGTGGGCCTCAGTTATAGTGCTGTCCTTTAATTTGATATATCAGAAGTACTACTGTATGTGAACCTTTGGTTTCAGTGTCTGGTGTGACCCCCCTTTGCAGCAATAACTGCAATTAAACATTTCTGGTAACTTTTGACCATTCCTGCACACCGGCTTGGAGGAATTTTAGCCCATTCCTCCATACAGAACAGCTTCAGCTCTGGGATGTTGGTGGGTTTCCTCACATTAACTGCTTGCTTCAGGTCCTTTCACAACATTTCGATTGAATTAAGGTCAGGACTTTGACTTGGCCATTCCAAAACATTAACATTATTCTTCTTGTGTGCTTAGGGTTGTTGTCTTGCTGCATGACCCACCTTCTCTTGAGATTCAGTTCATGGACAGATGTCCTGACATTTTCCTTTAGAATTCTCTGATATAATTCAGAATTCATTGTTCCATCAATGAAGGCAAGCCGACCTGGCCCAGATGCAGCAAAACAGCAAACCATGATACTACCACCATCTTGTTTCACAGATGGGATAAGGTTCTTATGCTGGAATGCAGTGTTTTCCTTTCTCCAAACATAACGCTTTTCATTTAAACCAAAAAGTTCTCTTTTGGTCTCATCCGTCCACAAAACATTCTTCCAATAACCTTCTGGTTTGTCCACGTGATCTTTAGCAAACTGCAGACGAGCAGCAATGTTTTTTTGGAGAGCAGTGGCTTTCTCCTTGCAACCCTGCCATGTACACCATTGTTGTTCAGTGTTCTCCTGATGGTGGACTCATGGACATGAACATTAGCCAATGTGAGAGAGGCATTCAGTTGCTTAGAAGTTACCCTGGGGTCCTTTGTGACCTTGACGACTATTAAACGCCCTGCTCTTGGGGTGATCTTTGTTGGTCGACCACTCCTGGGGAGGGTAATAATGGTTTTGAATTTCCTCCATTTGTAAATAATCTGTCTGACTGTGGATTGGTGGAGTCCAAACTCTTTAGAGATGGTTTTGTAACATTTTCCAGCCTGATGAGCATCAACAACTATTTTTCTGAGGTCCTCCGAAATCTCCTTTGTTTGGGCCATGATACACTTCCACAAACATGTGTTGTGAAGAGCAGACTTTGATAGATCCCTGTTCTTTAAATAAAACAGGGTGCCCACTCACACCTGATTGTCATCCCATTGATTGAAAACACCTGACTCAAATTTACCTTCAAACTAACTGCTAATCCTAGAGGTTCACATACTTTTGCACTCACAAATATGTAATATTCGATCATTTTCCTCAATAAATAAATGACCAAGTATAATATTTTTGTCTCATTTGTTTAACTGAGTATTCTTTTCTGTATACAATATTTGTACATTTTTTACCAAAGGATATTTTGACAGGTAGTTGTAATGGTTAAGGCTTTGGATGTAAGACTTCAAACTGTGAAGTTGTGTGTACAAATCCTGCTTCTGACACTCTATAACCATGAGCAAGTCACTGCACCTGCATATGCTCCAATTGGAAAAACAAAAGAAATAGAACCAATTATATGTCATAAATTGTAAGCTATCTTGGATAAATACATCAGTTAAGTAATAATAATATTATTAGGTCACTGGAGCAGCTTACTCTTGAATATGCTATATAATGTTGCACAGGAGTAAAACATTTCTATTGCACATCAGTTTTTGCTTTTCCCAGTAACATCGCAAAGCACAATTTTACAGGATACTGTATTCTTTTTAATTGAAAGCGACAATCAGTAGTAATAATGTGAAATATAAGTACAGTGGTACCTCAGTATATGTACGCTTTGGAATAAGTCCAACTTGGTATACATCCTCTTTGGACGCGAAAAATTTTGCTTGGTATATGATCTTTGTTTGGAATACGACTTGTGTGCTACCCTTGTTTACCTTTCTCAAAGCCACGACTGCCCGTGAGCGTCAGTGCGCCAGTTGCTAGCATTCAGTGAACAACCCGCGCTATAACTCTCTGTGAATTTTCATGTGTGTGGTATAGCGGGTCCACAGCTCCTGTCAAAGGCCAGTTTTAAAATAAATAATCACCGCGCTCGCGGCTTGGTGAGGGGGTGTGGTGGCTCTGTAAGTGGATAGTATTGGGCTCAAGCGGTTCTCAGGGCGATTCGCAATGTGGGTGTTTCTCACCTAAGTGCACAGGTGAGAGACCATCCGCATTCGTGATTGTTCCTGGGGCTGCTGATTTCAGCTGCCATGCCCTCTTGATAAACAGAAGCGTGAGTCGGCTAGAAGGGGAGAAAAAAGAAAGAAAGGACGGACAGACGGGAGGTGGCAGGAGGAAGAAATAAGAAGGGAAGAGAGAGAGTGTGAGCGCAGAGGTAGGCTCGCGTTGCAGCTGAAAAGGGAGCCTGGGTGTTGGGCCGTCACCCGGGGAATAGTAGTAGTGGTCAATCCTGCTGAGTGATCATGGAGTGGGATTGACAGGAAGGAGGTCACTGTGGATCCCAAGTCACTGTCAGGAGGAGCCTACCGGAGCCAGGGATCGGAGATGTGAACTGAACAGCTGAAGTAGGCAGAGTTAAGGTCAGCTGCAAGTAGGGCGAGTCCCCTGTTGAGAAGCCCAGAGGGGGGAAGCAAGGGGGCCGCCAGGTGAGAAGCCACCAGACTTCTTCTTGTGTGTGTGTTTTTTTTATTTAAAGAATGCTTCCTGCTGTATTTTAACCTCGTTGTTTTTAAGAAGACCTTTTTCTATTGTTTTTAACCTCCACGTTTCACTTCTGATTTTATGGATTTATTTATTGGAACTTTGTACTTCAATTTGAACACCTTATTTCATGGATTGTTTTAATAAAAGCACTTTGCACTTTTTCACCATCCTGTGCTTTGCTGTGCCTCACTGCTAAGCTCATCGGTAACATTACCGACGGTGTAGGGTTCAAGGGCTCCCAGACAGCAGATGGGAGCATACAGCAAACCCACATCATCACAACTTGATTTTGTGTTTTTTCATGTAAATTTAAATTGATTGTTGAAAAGTACGAAGGTGGCATGCAGGGACATGGCTGCTGCATACCGTATGCCGAGAACGACTGTATCTACGATTGTGAAAAACAGAGACTTATTTAAAAGTAAAGTGAGGTTAAATTTTCATTTATTTCATCTAATTGCTTTTGTATTTATGCATTTTAGTATTAAGCAGTGTCTAAATTTTATACAACCCCATTAATGTATAATATGCCAATAACAATAGGATTTTTTTTCATGGGAACGGATTAATCATTTTTCCACTATTTCTTATGGGAAAAATTTGTTTGGTATAAGTCCAAGGACTTGGAACGGATTAAGGACGTATACCGAGGTACCACTGTATACAGTATATTATTATCATTATTAGGTGTTCATGTTTTTCGCTTTTTTACATTGAAGTATTTCTTTTTGTGTTGTTCATCATTTGTATATTCAAGCTTTGTATTTTTTTTCCATAGCCATAGGCATATAATACATTTTTAAAACTTCAGGTAGTGCTTCAACTTATAACAAACAACAATGGCTGCACATTTAGGTGACCCATGTAGTGAAATGAATGTTTTTACTTTTGGGGTTGTTATCTCTAGTGCTTGAAGTTGAAGAAAATAACTGCCGGTACTATTTTTTTTTAAGCTTTTTAAATGTTTGTCCTCACAGATGTGAATGTATATGTAAAGAATTTTGAAGAGAGAAGTTCAAAGTAAGCAGGCACACATGTAAATGTAAATGATTTTTGATGCAGGGGTGGATAGGTCCTTTCAAAGTCCATAGATTTTTATATATATTATGAAGGAGCAGCTCATGGGGGACTCATTCATTTTAAAGTTAAGCTGTTTGTCCCCCTTGTCTTGGATCCAAGGTCACCACTTCTGCCTCTACTTATCTCTTTCTGCCTTTTTGTTTCTAGTGAAGTGACACCAATGCTTACATCCACAGTGTCTAGCACCAGCACTTGAGCTTTATAGTGTTTCAAAACCATTAAGCTTTGTGTCTTCCTTGAGCTTTGCAGAACTTTCTATTTTCCATTTCACATCTCACTGAACATGGCAAACATCATTACATCAAGAGTCAGGAAACCGAATGTTCTTCAGTTGTCCATCTATCATCTTGGCGAATGCTGCTGTCAGTTGCGTTTGCTGTGTCCTTTGTTTGCATACATCCCCTTGTTAGCATCTCGCAGAGTATGTAAGTTAACATAATATCAATAAACTAGCCGAAGCCCGCCGTAGCATACGGCAGTGTAAGAATAGAAACAGAAAACGTTGAGAAAGGAATTCAGTATAACAAAGGCTTAGGAAACCACCATCGCAGTATAACGAAAATAGCAAGGAGCGAAACCAATGGCAATGGTTGAGAGAGTACCTTCCTGTAGCAGGCTACGGAAAACATAGACATATATAGATAAACGCCGCATTCACTGTGTTGCCCAATCGACACGATAAGTCAGCACGTCCACACTATTGCGAGTGATAAAAGTGCCATTTAAACTATTACAGGTAGACATGGAAACTGGGTTTTCTGATGAAAAAGCAATAACGTTTTAAACAGTATCGTTTACATACAACAGATTTTGGCGAATCGTTTACATGCAATTATTTATATCCATTTATACACTAATAATGGCAATTATTAAATAACAATAATAATAATAATTATTATTATTATTAAATAATTCCTTTACTGTATAAGTAGCATTTCTCGGACTGCTTTCTTCCATCTCCGAAACATTTCTAGACTTCGTCCTGTTCTTACGCAACACAGTACTAAAGTATTGGTTAATGCCTGAGTCACCTCACGTATAGATTACTGTAATGCTATTCTATCTGTCATCCCACAAAAACATATCCATCGCTTACAATTTATTCAAAATTCTGCTGCCAGGATAATAACCTGCTGTTCTAAATCCACTGAACATACTACACCTACTCTCTCTCAACTTCACTGGCTCCCTGTTAACTACAGAATACAATACTAAGTACTGCTCTTAACATCTAAAGCTCTCCACAACCTCACTGATCTCTTACAGACTGACACTCCTCTCGCTCACTCTGATTCTCATCTGCAGCTGTACTTTCTGTACCACACATTAAACTCTGTGCTATGGGAGCTCAAGCGTCTTTCATAGTGCTACTAAACTTGGGAATTCTCATCTCTCATATACATCAGCTCGATTCAATAACACATTTTAAAACTTCCCTCAAAACTTATCTTTTCAAACTGGCATACCAATTGTGAATTTTGCACTGTTACTGCCAGTTATCTTTGTTTGTTTGCTAATTATTGCTGTTTGATTTAGCCTTCTCTTTAGCCTCGAGACCTATGGTGGACGCGCAAGAAGGATAAGAGATGGCGGGCGGGGCTCTGTCGTGTGTTCCCCATGACGCGAGAGGAGGGTTAGAGTGGATGAGCGGGGCTTTGTCGTGCGTTCCCCATGACGTGATAGGAGGGTTAGAGTGGGTGGGCAGGGCTCTGTTGTGCGTACCCCATGGTTGGGCGACTTGATCGATTATAAAGTATATCTAGAAAAGCAGCCGTAATCGAAAAGAACAATGAAAAGTCAACGTGGCTCTGAGGTTCATATGGACTGTAGCAGAGACGAAAGTGACTGAGGCTGTGTTTGGTGAGGTGTTCCGTGCGGGCACATGAGCAGGCAGTATGCATGCCTCGAGAGCGAGGGTAGACGCGGCAGGAGAGTTAGAGTTGGTGGGCGGGGCTCTGTCGTGCGTATTCCATGACGTGGGAGGAGGGTTAAAGTTGGCGGGCGGGGCTCTGTGTATCCCATGGTCTTAGAGTTGGTGGGCGGAGCTCTGTGAGTTGCCGGGCGTGGCTCTTTGTCTTGCGCTTACTGTCTTCCATGCCCTTAGTGAATTATATATATATAGATATTGAAAAAAAAAAATATCATGAAATAAAAAAACATGTCAGCTAATTTTCTTGTTTCTATAACTTCACCAAATTTAAATATGTTAAGGCATTTTTGATATTTCTTTCTTTTCCTTTCTTAGCAGATACCTACTGACTTAAAGTAAATGCACTATCCTGACAAATTTCAGCTTTGTGTTTTCAAGCAGACACAGACACAAGTTCAGCAACACAAACAGATATTATTCTGTTGTGGGAAACGCTTCCCAATGGTTTCCCACTAGCCAGCACACAGTACAAAAACACTATAGTAAATAAAGTACTCAACATTTTGTCTTTGTCTTCCTCTCTTCACTTCTTCCTCTTTCTCTCTTTTTCTCCGCCTCCACACCTCTTCCAGCAAGCTTTGTCAGCTTCCTTCTAACTCTGACTTCTGAAGCAGTAGCAGCTGGCTCCTTTTATCCTGACCTGGGAGCATTTCTGGTGGTATGTTTGCATGGTCCGGATTCACTTCCAGGTGAGATTGAAGCTCAGTTAAATAGGGCTCTGCAATTTCTGCAGCATCCCCTAGTGGCACAAACGGAACCCAAAAGGGCTGTGCCAAACTCCAATTTTCACAAAGCCTTGTGGAAACCTGAAGCACAGCTACAATCCAGAGGAGGTAATGCCTTAGTAAGGGCATCGGCCGTCTGCTACAATATATAGATATACTGTATAGATTAGACCCAAAACTAAATTAATCCCTTTAAAATGAATTCAACACATTCGCTATGATGTAGCAGGTACATTTGGGTTATGGGACTTATCTTGTGGCTGAGAACAATTGCATGAGTCTGCATGGTTTTACGTGTTCTCAGTCAAGGAGCATGCCATCAAGGATATCAGCTACTTTAAAGGTGCTTCTATTTGTGTGCATGTGATGTGCAGGTTGGCATCACTCCTTTAGAACCCAGGACATCGACAAACATAAACCAAGGATGGACTGTGCATTGAAGACACATACTGTAAGACAGCAAGGGTACCTGCAAAATGTGCAGTGCTTTTATCTCAATCAATGTGTTCTAAAATCAAATAAAGTGCAGTGCAGAATCTCCATAAATAAATAAGTTAATAAATAATCCCAATAAAAACAGTGTTCTTGTGGAGGTTAAAAATCCATACATAATCCAATAAATGGTTAAAATCCAAAGGTTAAAACACAATCAGGACCTGCCCATAAAATCTATCTTGAGCCAGGATTCATCAGTCAATCTGCAAGTGATGTCCCCTCCTACCCTTTAAGATCTCACAAGCAAGGGGAGACGTCCAAGTACAGTCATCCTGCAATCTGGCTTGAGTTCTTACCACCATCCGTAGCCATTTAGCAGGGAACCCAGCAAGCTCCATTCCCTTCTCCTGCCACCATTCCTTGGCATTCAGCTGGAGTTGCTCGGAGCAAGTGGTCACTCCTTCTCCTTGGGCACTCAAGGGATGCAACCCTACTCTGTGAGTGTAATTCGCTAACTCCACCCGGGACTACTTCTGACTGCTTTCCTCTATACTGCTGCACTTCCTCTGCCATGATCCTGCCTCTCTTTTTTCTTTCTTTCCTTTTTTCTCTTTAACCTATGTCTTTACTACTTTTCTTCCTTTCATGTTTTTCCCCTGGATTTCTTGATTTTCCTACTCAAGCTTCCTTTATATTAGAACAGGCATAGGTACCTTAATTACAATCACTGGAGCACAAATGAAAAAACTGGCAGGGCTGACTGCTCTGTATGTGATTGTGCAATCAGCCAATTTCCCCTTCAACTCCCAGGGACTGCTCAGCCATGCTATTATGCACACCTACACCCACCACCACTAGCCCAAGCATGCTAATTTTAATAAAAACATGCACACTGCCAATGATCCCTAAATACCAGTGCACTATGTTGCAGGTGAGACACTATATACTTCCACTTTCCAACCTGTGCCCAAGTTAAGCTATGTTGCCTTGTGTTTTACCTTTTCATAGTAGTGAACTGCTGTTTCTGTTTTCTTCAGTAGTAGTGTGAAAAAACATCCAAAGATGAAAAACATTTTGCATACAGTTGTCAATTCAAATTATTTTGGATTTTTGCCATTCAAAAATAGTTTTGTTTAAAGAACTTAATTAAATTATATAAAAAGTGTCACATAAAGGAATTGAGTAATTCAAAATCAGTTCATTGCAGTTAAGGTAACACCAGCTAAATAAGTTACTCCAACATCAATGTAATAAATTAGGTTAAAGTTAAATATTTAAACAATTTTAATTTAAAAATTGTTAAATAGTTTTTTAAGCCAAATTACAATATTTTAAATGACAAGATAAATTGATTATTTTCTATCAAGTTAATCTAAAGCACAAGCTTTTGTTTACAGAATTTTTTTTTCACATGTTAATTTAGCTGGTGAATCATTTACCATTTGATAACTAACCCCCCAATCACATCACTATTAAATAATGTTACTAGTTACTAATTACTGTTAAAGTATGTAGTTATACTAGATGGTATAATTAATATGTTACATGGACTCCTTTCATCACACGAAGAACTAAAGCATGATGTTGTGATGTTAGGTTTGCAATACATTTGCCAGATTATCGATTACAAACTAACCCAAAGCCACTTTCGCAATTGCACAGATCTTTGGTACTGTACCATATACTTTATCTGTTCTCAGACACTGTAACAAATTAAGAAGAACCCATAAAACCCTGCAATATATTTGGATTCTTTACACAGGTTTGATATATTTATGGTAATAAGGTATTTTATTCCTAAAACAAACAGCTTAAAAACTTAAGATATCATTCAAGAAAGTATCCCAAACAATTGAATACTGTCCAAGCAATTTTTCTTTCCTTTGAAAATGTTACAGTCACTTGATTTACAGGTTAACCTGCACAATTGGCAAGATTGCTGTATGGTGTCCCAATATAATTAGTGGTTGCAGTCTTATAAAATGTGTTTGATAAATCTATTTAATATTGTACTAACTCAGAACGAAACAGTGGAAGTTTAATGAAAAGGATCAGGACATCAGAATGTAGTCAGCTCATCAAGTTCAAAACATAAGGTAAAATCTAAGGTAAAAAAAAAAAACATAGCAATTAGAATACCTGGAAATCTTTTTAACAAAAAATAAGTTTGAATACTGCATTGTTTTTATACAAAACTCAGATACATAAGTGATTTATGCATCACTCCTTATGTGGTCGTTTCGGTGACATCGTGCATTATGCATTCCTGGTTGGGGCTGGGATAGATCACCATAGCAACATAGCGATGTGATTGCACCAAAAATGCAATCCTGTAACAAAACAAATATAGCTTCATGGCAAAACTGTAATTATATCCTATTTTGTCATTTTGTCATAAAATGAAAAACAATTGTTATGTTTGAATGCCTTGATGTTCAAAATCCTTAAATGAACACGTACGTTGAAAATTCTTCCATGAAAACCAGGGCACTGATCATAACAAATATGATATCCCTGAAGACAAATAAAATTCTATCTATGTACCTTACAAAGTCACGTTTGTAAAGACAGATACATTATGCCTTGTGGCGGACAGCTGAGGTGGGAAGCTCAACCCTGTGGAGGTCCGTGGCCACCGCTAGGGGGCGCCTGGACAGCTCCGGAGCCTTGGCATGCACACCCACAAGTGCTGCAAGAAGATGAGCTGAACTCACATGCAGCACTTCTGCCACACTGGGAAGTGCTGCCAGATGTTAATCAGGGAGCCCTGGAGCACTTCCGGGTGCAGTATAAAGGATGCCGCCTCATTCCACTCTGGGAGCCGGAGTTGGATGGAAGAGGACGGAGCTTGCAAGAGAAGAGTAGAGGTGGTGAAGAAAAGACACAGAAGTAAGGACTGAGTTATTGTGAGTCTTTGGGCACTGTGTTTGTACTGTGTGCGCAAAGGAAAATAAAAGTGTGTGTGTTTTGGACATCTGGCTTTCTCAGTGTCTGTTTGTGTCCAGGGCATCTTTTACACTTCAAAAATTATTTTTGGAGTGTACAAATTTCATAAGGAAACCCGTTAATAAAATACAGGCTTCAGACTTACGCAATCTTAGTCTAGATTCACACATCAGTGTATGGTGAGATGCATGTTTTTACATGCATTAATGCACGTGTTTTAGTACATTAATGAATGTACATAGTTTTCAATCTGAATAGACGATAGACTAATAAGTGAAGGACCAGGAGATGGATATAAAAAAGGAAACAAAAAATCACACTAAAGTTTACTAACCAGAAAGTTAAATGACATTGCACCAAATTCAAACTTCAGAATCAACTTCAGAAGTAAATAAGCACAGCAGAGTTTCAAGCTTTTTTTTGTATTTAGCAAGCTGAACTTGAACAACTTGAAGTTCCATGATGCTTATCTTTGTATTTGCACCCTGATGACATTATGAGAATTCTTGTTGTTATGCCAGAGCAGTGGGCAGAATGTGAACTATATATATAATAGTAAAAACTGTCAACACTTCCAAAACTAAATTACAAGTAAAATAAGAAGCACATATTTGAATTTAGACCATTCACAACATCCCAAGAATCTTCCCAACATCCCTAGAAACCTAAATTACCAACTTACCTCTGTGACACCTAGAATTGTGCATGTGGCTAGCCTGATCTGAAGGAAAAAATGTTGGTTGCTGGGGAATGTCAAGAGGATAGCTTCCTATGCTGTGTCTTTAACTGAGAAAACTTGATAATACATAAAATATAGTGCGGCACAATGGCGTACTGGTAGCGCTGCTGCCTCGCAGTTAGGAGACCCAGGTTCGCTTCTCGGGTCCTCCCTGCATGGAGTTTGCATGTTCTCCTCTTGTCTGCATGGGTTTGCTCCGGGTACTTCGGTTTCCTCCCACAGTCCAAAGATATGCAGGTTAGGTGCATTGGCGATTCCAAATTGTCCGTAGTGTGTGGTGGGGGTGTGTGTGTGTGTGCCCTGCGGTGGGCTGGTACCCTGCCGGGGTTTGTTTCCTGCCTTGCACTTTGTGTTGGCTGGGATTTGCTCCAGCAGATCCCCATGACCCTGTAGTTAGGATATGGCAGTTTGGATAATGGATGGATAAAATATATGATTTTGCATGCATCTGCGTTAATTTCAAATAACAAGTCAAGTCAAGTTGGGGAGCATGCACTGGTACAGTGCGTTGCCGCACCCACTACATGGTGAAACAACTTGGGATCCCAGTTTGCAACCCCCTAGGCAGACACGCAGTCCAATCCCACCCTCCGGAAATGACCCTCTGCCCATCTGCCGCAGCCAGGTGTTACGTGGGTGACCCCTTGGCCTGGTCCAGCCACTCGGGTCCCCAACAATGAGGATCTTACGAACCGGATCACCCTCAGGGAAACGTGCCACATGGCCATAGTGCCGTAACTGATGCTCCCATACAATGTAGGTAATGTACTTCATTCTGGACTCCATGAGCAACCGCTCATTCGACACAAAGTCAAACCAATGGTACCCAAGGATTTTCTGGAGCGACAAGAGGTCATTAAAGGACTGGATCTTGTTTTTTATCCAGGACACTCGCAAGCCCAGATACACAGACTCCTCACTCAGTCTCTTGAGCGTCACGATCATAGCCTCCATTGACTCTGCGAAGATCACAGCATCGTCAGCTGAGTCAAGATCCGTAAATCTTTCTTGACCAACAGCCAACCCACAGCCGCTGGACCCCACAACCTTGCCCAACACCAAGGCCATACAAGCATTGAACAGAGTAGGAGCAAGAACACACCCCTGACGAACCCCAGAATCAAGTAGGAAAAATGCAGAGGTCCTGCCTTCACTCTGCACAGCTCTCACAGTACCAGTGTACAGGCCAGCCATGATATCCAGCATGGGAGTTATATAGAGTAATTTTTCTGGAATGCTGCTGCAGATTTCCCTTGTTACGTGGATTCTGAACTAATTCAGAAGACCACAGATTTCTGAACTTAGCTATAGTGTTTTCATAATTGTTTTTTCTAGTTTAATGATCCTAGTTTTTCAGTGTTGTACAAATAATTATTCCGTTCTTTGAGAATGGCAGTGAAATGTAGTGGTGCTTTACTGTTGACTAGATTTTGGTGCTATTCAAATTTTAGTAATTTGCTTTGTGAACTGGGAAGCAGCTTTTTAAACTTGTTTAAACAATCACTGATTTCTTAGTTTGCTTGTTCTCAAGCTTCCTCTTCTCTTAATTATATTTTCTTATCACTACATCTTTGGTCAGCCTTTGAATATGTTGTTACTTAGCAACTTCCATTCTACTTTAGGCACCTAAGGTCTGTGCATTCTTAATGATGTAGGTGGTGATAATCAATTATGATTACAGATCACCATCCATACATCTCTCCAACCCCAACAAAAGCATCTCTCTATTACAAACATTACTAAATAGTAAAGCAGAGGAACCCAAATAAACACAAGAAAGGTAGGTCGATACCAAAAACATAAATGCAAAACCACACTCTATAGCTCCAGTAGGTTTTATTAGATTCATATTTAACCCTATCTGTCAAATAATATGGCCCAAATCCATTTGTCACCTCTGAAGTACAATATATAGCACTATCCTTGTCATTTTCTGTTCCCCACCCTCAAATCCCTGTCCTTCCTTTACCTCAAGACTAAACTATTCCAGGCCAGGAGCAGCTTTATAAACTCTACCCTAGATAGGGTTAGTGGTCCAAAATGGCCACTGAACAACCCACACTTCTGAATTCACTTTATTTTACAGGGTCTGTCTCCTATGGCGGCTTCTTGCACTAGGCAGCTGGGGCCCTCATATAGTATTAAAGTTACCACAATCTACTATAACGGAAAAATTCCTTTGGCTTGCCATTAGTCTTTTATAGTATCTCTGTATCTGGTACAAGAATAATGTATCCATTAAGAAAGAGAAATGACAACATAATAAAATACAAGACCTTAAATGGCACCCACCAACCCCCAATCCTCCCACCCCAACATCAGCATCCAAAACTAACAAAGATATATAACTAATAACCCCTCACCCTACCACTAGAGCCCTGTAGAAATAATTCATATAGTCACAAGGACCAAATATCCAGGAACAAGCAAACAAACAAGCAGATAACAATAATAAGTAAAGGAAGTTGGCCTGGGAACAGAAAACAGACAGAAATAAATTTATAGAGGAAGAAGAAAAATAAATAACAACTCTCCCATTGGCAATTGAAAAGAAAGATGCTATGGATGTAGCTTATGGTAAGCTAGCCATCTTTGCTCAGACCAAATAGTAGTGGTTTTCACTGTGATTCTGTGAAGTTGTGCTTTTAAGCTTACTGAGTGGACAAGGTTTTAGAAGGAAATCGACCAAAAAACTTTTACATTGTAGCGATGGCCTTCTATTGTCATTGTGGGTTTCTCTTTCTCTCTGTGTATGATGCTTGAAGAGCCCATTCTGTGGCCCAATTTCTGCATGTAGTGGATGAGGCAGGGCAAAAGTCAAAAGCTTGGTGTGCCATCTGGGGAAGACCATGTTTAACAAAACAAAAATAACAAAATAACAAAAATAAGAAAATTAACAAAAAATACATGCTCGTAAGCGCTCTTTGTTAGGGACAATTATCTTCAATCATGGCTTTCTCCGTGTCACACTTTCTCTTTTTTCCTTTATTTCTTGAACATTCGCTATCATGGTCAGGTCTGAAATTAGATGCCAATTTCCGGGAGCTTCTCCCTTTTATAGAGGCTTCCTTGACTTTGTTGTCCTCAGAGGATGGTTTCTCGAGGCTGTGAGGGACCAAGGAGGCAAGACTGTTAGTAACAGTGATCCTTCTTGTCCAGGGATGGTACCACATACCCTAGATGTCCCTGGAAGGCAACCAACCCTCTGTCACGCATGCATGACACACAAGTTGTCAACTCATATCCAACCAGAGAACGTTTTAAGTAATTTGTATCGATAAAGATATACTATTAGCTTCAAATTTAAAATATTGTCACCCACAACACCCCAGAATATTTGTCTGTCTGATACATCTTATATAAAACACATAAAATCATTTCTTGCCCGTCTTTTCATTGTTCCAAATTTACACTAAAAGCTCTTGATAAATATTTCTTTACCTTTGTAACTCTGTTAGTGAGGCATGATTAATTGTAACATTATACTGAACTCCTCAGTGTCACGATGATTTCTTTCCTGAATGATTCTTTCATCATTAACCATATTTTATTCCGTTACAGCTTATCAAATGTCAATTGATTTCTGTTTCCATATTGCAATGTTCTGTATTCTTAATATCATTTCATTTTGAATATTTTTCTATGAAGTTTGTATTCTTGTTTCTGACTTGCTCTGTTTTATTAATGTGCCTTTTCAATTAGATATTCATGTGAAAAGTGTGTGGTGCTGGTTCATACAGTGGGTGTCACTGTTTAAAACACATTAATTAATTGCCTGACTGATTTTATTTCAGATTAAATCTCCTAACCAACTAAAAAAGCATTCATCCATTAATTTTCTGATTAGAGTAACACAGTTTAGCTTCACAAAACATTCATTCATGCATGTAATTGAGCTTGCCTCTAAGTATCAGCTTGATTAGGCAGTTTGAGATGTTCTTGAGAAAAAGATGGGAGGTGTACCTGTGACTGACATTTGGAATTTCAAGTCCAGTTCCTGTGCCTTTCAGATATACAGTGCTCACTGTGAAAAGCAAAACCAACCAGGAGAACACGCCATGTGTACAAAGAAGATGGCAAGAATTATTTATTCTTCTTTTAAAGGCCATAATGGAATAAAAAATGTTGGACCATTTTCTATGAGACTGCTGTCTTTGGTTTATTTATAGTCAATGGGAAAAATTCAAATGTAGGCTTTGCCCGTGGGATTAAACAGAAGAATGTTACAACCTCAATTTGCTTTCAGAAATGAAAATACTTTTGTAATCCCTGTAAATAACCCATTGAAATCTTTTGCCTGCATATGTAAGCCTGAAATTTCCTGCAAGCAATTCTGGAGAAGGCAAGAATGTTCCAGAAAATGAGTCAGTGAATGTGAATCCGCCATCATTTTTCCTTCTGTGCGCACATTGTTTATTGTTACGGATTTATGTCTATGAAACCTCTGGCCAAATTAAATGGTGAGAAAAGGGTAAACCATGGGGTGTAAGCTAGAGTAGAGAACTGCCTGGGAGATGCCCTTGAAAAACTGCAGTTTCACTGGTGGAAACACTAAAGCTGCACTTTTTGGGAAATAGTAATTTTGGAAATGAAGATGTTATGGAGGCGGGCTGGCACCTTGCCTGGGGTTTGTTTCCTTCCTTGCGCCCTGTGTTGGCTGGGATTGGCTCCAGCAGACCCCCGTGACCCTGTAGTTAGGATATAGCAGGTTGAATAATGGATGGATGGATGAAAGATGTTATGGAGGTGAAGAGTGATAGTTGTGTCTTTTTTCAATTAGGATCACTTTTGTGAATTTTGGATTCTTACCATCATTGAAAACTTGCGGTTTTCTTAATACTTTCTTTACATTTTGGTGTTAAATAATTGTTTTCTTATTTCTGCTTTACCTTATTTATAAGTAAAGATCTGGTCATTTTAACATAATATAAATTACTGTCTATGAGATTATAAATTTTCAATAGCATCTTTCACATACTGTATTGTAGGCCCTGAGGCATTGCTATATTAAAGAACTAGCAAAATACCCGTGCTTCGCAGCAGAGAAGTAGTGTGTTAAAGAAGTTATGAAAAAGAAAAATAACGTAACATGATTGTCAATGTAATTGTTTTGTCACCGTTATGAGTGTTGCTGTCATATATATATATATATATATATATTAGGGATGCAACGATACACAAAATTTACGGTTCAGTTCGGTTCGGTACTTTGGTGTCACGGTTCGATATTTTTTCAATACAAAAAAATTTTCATGCCTTTTTTAATTTGTAATTTATTAAAATTATATATATTTCTTTTAACTCAAAAATACAGTTTTAAATTAAATGTTGCTGAAAAAACAAAATAATAAAAAAATAAAAGAGTTTGGAAACGAGTTTATTACAGAGAAAGGTCCCTTTCCAAAATAAAAGCTATGCTATACCCTTCTTCTGGGGTATATTCTCAGGAGCATATTGAACATATCATGTCCCCATAAAATGAACAACTCTCTGATGGACCTCCCCTCACACTCATCTTCTGGAGTGCTAGCACTTAGCTGCATATACAACAAAAACAACTTAAATAAAAATATGTATTGCACAGAAATGCCTTCCTAAATATATTTTGAAACATTTGAAATGTTCTAAAAATAAGGTATCAACCACATACAGTTCTGCATTATTTGGGGATCCCTGACTGTATTTTCTATACTTGGTAGAATATAAAACAAACACACCCAATCCCTGACATGAAAACAATTTTAGAACCATTGTTCTATGGTGTACAGAAAACACATGAAAACTTAAATCTGGTAAAGCTATACTTCACATATTTTCTGTTGTGCATACTTAGCACCATGTAAAACCAAAAAACCACCATGGTCCTGAGGAAATATAAACAACCAAACCGTTAACAGTAAATCAAGCAGTAGCAAAATAAAATTTAAAAAATGAAAAAAAACCCTACTTGTTCAATGCTCAGGACAAGCTCTGTGGTGAGTGCTCCATAGACTCTCAGCTGAGTGACATCATCCAAGTGTCGCAGGGACTTGAATCGAGGATCTAAAGCTGTGCACTTGTGTAGGTAATTCTGAAGGGCAGGATCAGCGTATCTCTGCTCCAGGTCCTCCCTGATGTTTTTTTTTACATCTCTCACTGCTGGGCTGTCATCATCAGACTGTGCCATAGAGTTCAGGATGTTCATTTTAAGTGGCAGGATCATGGATGCCGTTGGAGATGATGCTTCACACATCATGACTGTCACAGTTTTTAGGGTTTTCATGAGTGTAATGAGATTTTCAGCCAGTGCATGTTCTTCCTGAGTTAGATTCTGAATGTTCTTCATACTCTTCTTCACAGTGTTGTCGGCCATAGCAGCATACACCGCAGCTTGCTGTTCAAGGTATCTTTCCATCATATCATGAGAGGAGTTCCACCTAGTTGGAACATCTTGAATGAGTTTTTTTTCACTAAGCTGCAGCAGTTGCTGTTTTTTCTTAAACACATTGCATCCTGTTGTGCTTCTGTGAAAGAAGGAGACAATTCTTCTCATCTTTGCCAGGAGATGGGAAACCTTCTGCACTGCCATTCCTTTCTGAGCAGCTATATTAATAGTATGCACAAAACATCCGATTTGTGGCCCCAGCCCAGCAGCTGTGACAGCATTAACTATGTTCTTAGCATTGTCAGTAGTTACAGGTATTGTCACATTTGGTCGCACTAACTTCCAATCTTCCACAGCTTCTGACAGACCTTTGGCTAAGTCGTCAGTGGTGTGACTTTCGACCAGGCGTGTCTGCAAAACACAGTTTTTCATCTGCCATTCCGGATCATTGTAATGTGTGGTGACAGTCAGGTAGCTCTGTGTAGCTCTTGACGTCCAGCCGTCTGAGGTCAGAGCAACAGCGGGTGCTGCTGACACTGCAGTCTCTAATTTAGCTTTTGTCTCCTTGTACAAAGCAGGAACTGCGGTATCGGTGAAATAAGCTCGTGAAGGAATACTGTAACGGGGCTCAAGTACTCTCAGCATTTCCTGAAACCTGGTGTTTTCTACAACAGAAAAGGGTCGCATGTCGACAGCAATAAAAGTTGCAATTGCCCTGTCAATTTCTTTTGCCCTCTTAGAATCATGTGCTAACGGCTGTCTAAATGACTCGGGTAAAGTTTGTAGCATGCGTGCTTGTTGTTGTTTTTGTCTGCTTCCACTTGTCTTTGCACTAGGGTGATGGCATAAATGCGCAGTCATATTTGTTGTGTTCCCACCGATGTAATTAAGCATTGCGTGGCACATCCGACATACTGTTGTAGTTTTGTCCACAACACGCTTACCATCAGGGTCATACTTCACATGAAAGCCAAAATAGTTCCAAATGCCAGATTTCAATGACGGTGGAGGAGGTTCAACTTCGGGTGGCGTTGAGGCAGTTGCCATGCTGCATCGAGCTTAACTTCTGTCTCGCTAGCTTGAGTGAATGCATGTGGGCGCTCAGTGGATCTGCGCTCGACAATGCAGCCTAGGCGGAGTAGTCGAACGCAGATCCACTGAGCTCTCAACACAGACGGCATCGTCAGAAGAAAAGCTGATCAAATAAATATATAATTTTGTATCGTTCAATACATATGCGTACCGAACCGAAAGCACTGTATCGAACGGTTCAATATCGATACATGTATCGTTGCACCCTTAATATATATATATATATATGTGTATATATATATCTATACTAATAAAAGGCAAAGCCCTCACTCACTCACTCACTCACTCACTCACTCACTCACTCACTCACTGACTCATCACTAATTCTCCAACTTCCCGTGTGGGTGGAAGGCTGAAATTTGGCAGGTTCATTCCTTACAGCTTCCTTACAAAAGTTGGGCAGGTTTTATATCGAAATTCTACGCGTAATGGTCATAACTGGAAGCAGTTTTTCTCCATTTACTGTAATGGAGATGAGCTTCAACGCCGTGGGGGCGGAGTTTCGTGTGACATCATCACGCCTCCCACGTAATCACGCAGTACATAGAAAACCAGGAAGACCTAAAAAAAGGCTGAAGAAAACATGCATTATATAATTGAGAAGGCAGCGAAACAATAAGAAGCGAGCGAGTGACATATACAACCATATTCATGACTTCTGCTACTTCGGAAACAAAGCACGATGTAAACCTACACTTTAAATTAAGTTCATAGACAGGCTGCCGCTGGCGTTTGTAATTTAGTGCCTGCCCATATAAGGCCGTCCGTCAGCGGCAATCCAATAGCAAACTCCCAATAAATATTCACGGGTTAAGGACTGTGCTTATGCAGAGGAAGATGAGATGGTCAGGGTGGTGTTTGGTACAAACTCAGCGAAACTGCGAGAGAAAGTTTTAAGTGCCAGGACTAAGGTAACATTAAATACAGCCATGGACATAGCACGAGATGGCACCAGCACAGCTGGGAAACTTCGATGCATGTACACCGAGCGGCTCACGTGAACTGACGCAGTGCACAGATAAAAAGCAACAGTTCCAAAGAGCTGAACAAAACCAATTACACAATTGAAAAGGCAGCAAAAATATGAAGCGTTTGATACATACAAGCATATTCATAAATCCAAAACAAAGCACACGTTGGAAAAAGTCAATGTCCCGCTAAAGGAAGACAGTGTAAAAAAAACCGTGCATGCAGTGTGTCAGGTCTCAGATAAAGAAGAAGACGAGCTGTTTATTGATGCAGTAAGAAACGAATCGATGAATGAAACCTGTCATCTTTACAACGATTGACAAACACGGAATGTAACTTGAACACAACACATCCTACAAATACGAACCTGTTTGAAAGAAATAATGATAATCAAATCCTTGATGACAGCAACACTCAGTAACACTCACAAAACAAATACTGTATATTGACAGTCATGTTACGTTATTTTTAAATGTTCCCTTTTCTTTTTCATAGCTTTTTTAACACACTACTTCTCCGCTGCGATACGCGGGTATATATATATATGTGTATATATATAACCCGATCTACATACTCGAATAATGGATACTTTATTCGCCATCAATGATTGTTTTGGTAAAGCCATACTCAGTGTATTCATTAGATGAACGGTAAAAAAGTAAGAGCGAGGGAAGGATGACTTATTGAGGCATGCAGGCTGTAGTGCCGTCAACTCTATCTGAATTGCGCGATCACATTTGAAAAAATATATCTTTTCAAGTTTTATTTAGTCCATATGTGTCAAACTCAAGGGCGAGATCATTTTATATACTGTATTATTGTTATTAAAGCCCGGGTATATGAAGCGCTGGTAACACAATAAACTACAGATCCCATAATGCAGCGCTTCAGCTGCCTTGCCGAACACTTACCGAGTTAATCAAGTTATTGCGAAGCTAGCTCACACGATGCTGAAGAGAAAAGTTGATTCTGAAAATAGAGCCTTTAAAAACCGATGGGAATTAATCTGAATAAAAGTGTACTCTTTCCGGTGAATTCGCAAGCATATAATATTAGATTAGACACCCTTCCTTTTATCATTGCAGAACAGTTTAAATACCTCGGGGTAAACATCACAAGTAAACATAAAGCTCTTTATCAAAAAATTTCGTCGTCTGTATGGAAAAATTAAACAAGACTTGCATAGATGGTCAACCCTTCATCTCACACTAGCTGGAAGAATTAACACTGTTAAGATGAATATTCTTCCTAAGCTCCTTTTTTTATTTCAAAACATACCAATATACATTAATAAATCGTTCTTTAAGCAATTAGATTCAACAATAACCTCATTTATTTGGAATTCTAAACATCCACGCATCAAAAGAGCGACCCTACAAAGACAAAAGGCAGAAGGCGGCATGGCTCTACCTAACTTCCAGTTTTATTACTGGGCGGCAAATATACAGTCGATAAGAACCTGGACACAAATAGAAGAACATACACAGGCATGGACCGCAATAGAAGTAAAATCCTGCAGTACTTCTTTGTATTCCTTGCTTTGTGCTCCAATAAACACACGTTATCGGCAATACACTAATAACCCAATTGTGCTCCACTCACTTAGAATCTGGAACCAATGTAGAAAGCATTTTAAGATGGAGAAGCTTCTTTCTGTGGCACCCCTGCAAAAGAACCACCTCTTTCAACCCTCACAAACATATGCAGTTTTAATATCTGGAAAAATTTGGAATTAACTTGCTTAGAGACCTTTATATAGACAACGTCTTTGCATCCTATGAACAATTACGTTCCAAATTTAACATTCCAGCTACAAATTTCTTTCACTATCTTCAAATCAGGAACTTTGTTAAACAGAACCTTCCAGATTTTCCTCATCTTGCACCCTCATCCACGCTGGAAAAATTATTGCTCAATTTCAAGGAGTTAGACTCCATCTCTACAATATATAAAATCCTTTTACAATCCCTTCCTTTCAAAGATCCAAGAGGACACTGGGAAAATGATCTCTCAATTAATATATCAGAAAAGGAGTGGAAAGTAGCAATGCAGAGAATTCACTCAAGCTCCATATGCGCAAAGCATACAATTATACAACTCAAAATTATATATCGAGCACATCTGTCTCGACTAAAACTCTCCAAAATGTTTCCAGGGCATGATCCAACCTGCGAACGTTGCAACCAAGCCCCAGCCTCACTAGGTCACATGTTCTGGGCCTGCTCCAAATTAACATTATTCTGGACAAAAATTTTAATTACCTCTCAGACAGTCTTGGACTCACAATCCCTCCTAACCCATTAACAGCTGTGTTTGGGGTTCTTCCAGAGGGTCTTAAAGTGGAGAAAGACAAACAAACTGTGATTGCATTCACTACACTGTTGGCACGCAGACTTATTCTGATAAACTGGAAGAACCCAAACTCTCCTCTTTTAAGTCAGTGGGAAACTGATGTGTTATATTATTTAAAATTGGAAAAAATCAAATACTCAGTTAGAGGATCTGTGCAGACTTTTTCAAAACATGGCAGGATCTAATCAGTAATATTTTGAAATGATTTCATAAAGCACATAGAATTTGTTGATTTAGGTATTTTTAAAAGCCTTAAATTTTACACCGTTTGGCTTGCTCTCTCTCTCAAGGGTGGGGATCGATCTGTTCTTAGCATAATTCTTTTTTTTTTGTAAAACTTGATTGCTATGTATTGATTGTAATAAAATTAATAAATAAATAAATAAAAAAAAAAAATAAAACCGATGGGAGGCTGAGTATATGTTTACTAAACCCGTGTGTCTCATTTGTGGAGCTAATGTGGCTGTAATTACAGAATTTAATCTAAGACGGCACTATGAGACAAAACATCAGGTTAACCTGAATGCAATGCAGAAGATACAGAAAGCAGCATAATTAAATAAGAATCTGACACTTCAGCGGACGTTTTTACCCGTGCACAATCACAAAGTGATTTCAAGTGAAGCTGCTTTTATGGGAGACACAAATGCACCAGTGCACCTTGCCTCACTTTCCCTGTTGCCAAGTAATGTTAAACCAAGTCGTCACTACGGTGTTCCCAAATACGCACTTTGCTGATAAACTGAGCGCACTGAGTTTGCACGGCGCTTTGGTGACTTCGAAGAACAAAAAAAGTCCGTCTACATGCGGCTCGAACCTTATGCATGTTTGGTAGCACATATCTGTGTGAGAAGCTCTTCTCAGTGATAAAGACTAACAAAACAGCACACAGGAGTCGCCTCACTGATGAGCACCTGCAATCCATCCTGAGAATCTCCAGAACACAGAACCTCACACCAAACATAAACGAACCTGTGGCCAAAAAAAGATGCCAGGCGTCCAGCTCTAAAATGACATATGAGCAAAGACAACTGAATGATTTGATTTGTTATTGCTGAAAAGAACACATTTCATTTATATTTCTAGGTTTTGTTATGCAGCATGTTCATATTTGAATTTGTATCATTTTGATAGGATATATTTTTATGGAGAGCAAAATCTTTTGGGATATTTAAAATCTAAGTTTATTTTTTATATAAAATTATATAAGAGTAAAGAAATGTGAATGTTTGTTCTTTTAACGTTTACTTTATTTCTAACTTGTATAATTTAGACAGGATACATTTTATGGAGAGCAAAATATTATAAGTTGTTTAAGGTTTGAGTTGATTTATTCACAAATAATATTCCTGTCTGTTTTTACCATTCCTACCAAACATATTTCTGTCGACTAAATAAAAATTCCTTCTATTTAAAATTTAAATAGAACTTGAACAAATACGATAGTTCATAATATCCACGCAGACTTGCGTAAGAGCGGAGTTATCCGTTTTAACAAGCAGCGTATTGCACTGATAATGAAATAGCTGTGTGTGTATATATGTAGATATGTATGTATATGTATATATATGTTTATATATGTGTGTGTGTATGTATATATATATATGTATTTGTGTGTATATATGTGTGTGTATGTATGTATGTGTGTATGTATTTATGTGTGTGTGTATATGTATGTGTATATATGTAGATATATATATGTATATATATATGTGTATATGTATAGATATGTATATATGTATATGTTTATGTGTGTGTGTGTAAATATATATATATATATATGACAACAACACTCATCACTCACAACAGTGACAAAACAATTACATTGACAATCATGTTACGTTATTTTCAAAATGTTTCCTTTTCTTTTCATTGCTTCTTTAACACACTACTTCTCTTATGGGTATTTTGCTAGTATATATATATATATATATATATATATATATATATATATATATATATATATATATATATATATATATATATATATATATCAAAATACCGCGCTTCGCAGCAGCAAAGTACTGGATTAAAATTTTTATTAAGAAGAAAATTAAACCTTTTTAAACTGAGGGAAAATATGCCAATAATTATTTGTTAAGGATCTCTTTGTATACCACATTGTCAGTTCGGCTCTCTGGTTGTAATATGACGAAGCTGTGCACTGAGCTTACTCTTGAGCATGCAACTTACAGTTGGCCATGTGAACAGTAATCTTGTCGCAAATCTGACAGCTTGGATTGCTGCTGTCATAATCGGTTTGAGTTTTATGGTTTGTTTAAATTACGACAGTATTTGCAGGACTTGTTGTGTTGAAGTGACAATTGGCATCTGTCAAGCATTGTAAGCACACAGACGGTTTCATCGATAAAATCACATCCAGCTTTTGAGAGTTTAAACATTCATAAACATCAAAGTGTCCAATACTGAAATCGTCACCTGTGAATCTAAAATGTTTAAGAGGCATTGGCGGTTGTCGAAAGTTGTAAAATGTTTGGCTATTTCGGTACACTTAAAAGCGACAACCGAACAATTCAGTGGCAGCCATCAACTCACTTGCAGAACCATAGGTGAAGGGCTTAAGCATTTCACTCTTCTAGTGCTCCTGTGTAGTATAATTATCTCCTGTACCGTCATCAGTCCACACCTTGAACCTGTCCCAGTCATTCAATACATAAGACACAATGTTCCTCCGGATATCAAGAGTGAGCCTGATATGGCCGTGCAATATGTAACAAAGAGAATGGAAAAGGTTGGTGCCATCTCCGGGCATGGAAACCACTTGGTAAGTGACAGTTCTTTGATCAATAGTGATCACCTCAATAGACATGGTAATGGGGGTTGGAATGATAAAGGAAATGGGTACCTGAGAAATGTAAAGTAAGTCTAAAATACCAATACAAAAAACTATAATTGTAATAAACAAACAATTAAACAGTGGAGAAGCTGTGGATTAAACAAAAAGGCTGTAGTTATCAGTAGGGAGACATGAATCTTGTGGCGAAGCAAGGAAGTGAATGTAGAGACCGGAGCGACGGACAGTCTTATATAGGCAAGCAGCCAACAACGTGGAAGGCGTTGGGATGGGGGACCCAACGCCACCTCACACGGTGAACGAGCTGCAGGCTATGGACGTATATATGTACGTAAGTAGGATTCAGTTAGCGTTGGGAACCCTTGTACCAAATTTCTTGAAGATGGGCCCATAAGTAACAAAGACTGTTGAAAAGTTCAATATGGCGGCTGACAGTGGCATCATACCACCGAAATAAGAACGTACATTGGTTTCGGTTATTGCAGGAAAGCCGCCTACCAAATTTCTAGAAGATGGGGCCATAAATAAGAAATTTCAACATGGTGGACGTTGTTGACCGTTATGACCATTACTTGTAGAATTTCGAAATGAAACCTGCTTAACTTTTGTAAGTAAGCAGTAAGGAATGAGCCTGCCAAATTTCAGCCTTCTATCTACATGGGAAGTTGGAGAATTAGTGACGTTGGAAAGTTCAATATGGCGGCTGACAGTGGCGTCATACCACCGAAATAAGTATGTACATTAGTTTCGGTTAGCTCAGGGAAGCCACCTACCAAATTTCGTGAAGATGGGGCTGTAAATAAGAAAGTTCAACATGGCGGACATTGTTGACTGTTATGACCGTTACGCGTAGAATTTCGAAATGAAACCTGCTAAACTTTTGTAAGTAAGCTGTAAGAAATGAGCCTGCCAAATTTCAACCTTCTACCTACACGGGAAGTTGGAGAATTAGTGACGTTGGAAAGTTCAATATGGCAGCCGATAGTGGTGTCATACCAACGAAATAAGTACGTACATCGGTTTCCATTAAAAGTTCAATATGGCGGCCGACAGTGGCATCATACCACCGAAATAAGTACCAAATTTCAGCCTTCTGCCTATACAGGAAGTTGGAGAATTAGTGATGTTGGAAAGTTCAAAATGGCAGCTGACAGTGGCGTCATACCACCGAAATAAGTATGTACATTGGTTTTGGTTAGCGCATGGAAGCCGCCTACCAAATTTCGTGAAGATGGGGTCAGCCTTCAACCTACACGGGAAGTCGGAAAATTGGTGATGTTGGAAAGTTCAATATGGCGGCCGACAGTGGCGTCATACCATCGAAATAAGTAAGTACATCAGTTTCGGTTAACGCAGGGAAGCCGCCTACCAAATTTCGTGAAGATGGGGCCATAAATAAGAAAGTTCAACATGGCGGACGTTGTCGACTGTTATCGACCGTTATGATCGTTACGTGTAGAATTTCAAAATGAAACCTGCTTACCTTTTGTAAGTAAGCTGTAAGGAATAAGCCTGCCAAATTTCAGCTTTCTACCTACATGGGAAGTTGGAGAATTAGTGATGAGTCAGTGAGTCCGTCAGTCAGTGAGGGCTTTGCCTTTTATTATTATAGATCCAGGAATGTGGTGGAATTATCAATAGTGTTTTTAAATGACAATGACAAGTTAGTGGAGCAGATTGTGGAAGTTACACCAAAGTTATTGCCATTGGCGCTGATTTTTTGGCTAAATGAATAGTTACTGAGAGCAGATAAGTGAGGAACTGGTTTTATTTCTAACATTTCAATCACTCTATCCTTTAGTCTGTCTATGGTCTTAGCTACTAGTGGGCCAATGAAGTTTACCAATTAAACTAAAAGACATTTTGTGATGTACCTGTAGTAGAAAATCAAGGAACCTGAGAAAAACAATGTAGGCAGGCATTGTGAGAAACGTCTCAGAGACAATGACCTAACTGGAAGCTGAACTCTAGTCTCTGGAGATGTGAGGGATCTGTGCTTAACTCTTTCACCAGTGCACTATCCTGTTGCTAATATTTTGTGGACAAATGCATTGTTTGCACCACATGCCTGACACGCAGTGGCAAATTCAAGATGTGCACTTAAAATGAAGAAGAGTAGAGTCAAATAATGTAAGAAGGTGCTGATCTGAAATCATATTACTTCCCCATTTTGTACTGTTATGTAAAGATACATAAAAGATTGTGTGCTTTTAGGTACACTGTTCCTCTACTCATGCTATAGTGCACATCTCTTATTCCTGGTGGAAAGCGCTTCCACTTAAAAGGAGAGTGCATGGCTCCATCTGGTGGAAACCACATCTCACAATTTCCTTATTGACTTAGAGGGTGTGTGGGTCACTTAGTTCAGGGTTCCCCTGTTTGGATGCATCTTTCAAATGCTGCAGCTTGCCTAGGAAAACCAGCAAAATTCAGTGCCTGTTCGTGAAAATCAATCATTTAAGTCAATATCAAAGCCTTCGGGAAGTGTTCTGTATTTGATTTGACAGCTTTAAAGTTTTGTTCACATGTAAGCTGTGACATAAGTTACTGGATATCATATTAGATTTTATCGTAGGGAATTGACAGATCAAGTTTTATTGATAAAATTATTATTTGTAAATAAATTATTATTTATAACTCTTTTTCAAAGATGAACTTGACTTATTAGTTTTCCTGTAGCTTTCTAACATAGACTGAATAAAGGCATAATTGTCTCTATGGCTCTGGAACTCAATTTAAAATCTCTGATTGGCACTATGATAATACAGTCTGTATGTTTCTAAACTCATTAGTTAGTGGTTTTGTTTGGTAACTATTACATATTTATTTTTATAAAAAATGTTTTTTTTACCAAACAGATACTCTACCCAAGGTTTGCTTTTGTTCTACTTAATCTTTCCAAGACAGACGGCAGTTAATGACTAAAAGTCTATTTAGCAAGTTTATAAAATAGGTGGATGGATAGCTCTGTAGGTGGATTTTAGTTCCAACTGTAATCCTTTTTAATATGGATGGGATAGTCATGTCCTCTTTTGTAAACAGTTTGGTGAAACACTGTTCAAACTAGGGGCGGCACGGTGGCGCAGTGGTAGCGCTGCTGCCTCGCAGTAAGGAGACCTGGGTTCGCTTCCCGGGTCCTCCCTGCGTGGAGTTTGCATGTTCTCCCCGTGTCTGCGTGGGTTTCCTCCGGGCGCTCTGGTTTCCTCCCACAATCCTAAGACATGCAGGTTAGGTGGATTGGCAATTCTAAATTGGCCCTAGTGTGTGCTTGGTGTGTGGGTGTGTTTGTGTGTGTCCTGCAGTGGGTTGGCACCCTGCCCAGGATTGTTTCCTGCCTTGTGCCCTGTGTTGGCTGGGATTGGCTCCAGCAGACCCCCGTGACCCTGTTCGGATTCAGCGGGTTAGATAATGGATGGATGGATGGATGTTCAAACTAACACATGACAGTCAGCACTCTGTATCTGCAGGTTCCGCATTAGCGGATTCAACTAAAATCATGCAAAGTTCCAAAAAGCAAAACTGCACACCAAGCACTATGTTGAATCCACATGAGTATAGTGATGTGCAGAGGTGGGAAGTAACAAATTACAAATACTTCGTTACTGTACTTAAGTAGAATTTCGAGGTATCTGTACTTTACTTGAGTATGTATTTTTCAGACAACTTTTTACTTTTACGCATAACATTTTAACACAAATATTTGTACTTTTTATTCCTTACATTTTAAAAACAAGCCAGTTACTTTAGTTTTCATGTATTTGTGAGGAATTAAGTATTTTTCTATTTTTCATCCTTTCACGTTCTCAGCATAAAGACCGATTTCCACCTAAATGAATGGGCCAGTAGTATTTAGGAAAGACAATCCTGATAGAGTATCAGTCAGCGCGAATCACACGATGGACGTAATAAGACGTAACAAGAAAGAAGAATGGAGCGGGGACTCGACTGTGAAAACAAGGCGGGCATGTGTCTATCGAAAGTGATTCCTATTCCCAGCAATATGCAAGTTGTCTCTGAAGCTCAACACTCCATTACCTGCCTCGGCTTCCTATGAGACGCTTTTTATTACCGCAGGACTGATTTTTACACCCAACAGGGCATGCCTTGATTTAGAGAACTTTGAGAACCAGCTTCTGCTGAAGTTGAATAAAAGATTTAGGTAGTTTTGTAAAAATAAAGGAATTTCTGACAAAACTGACATGCTGATATTGAAAAGTGAGCACTGGAGCAATATCAATGTTCATTATCAGTAGACTGTTTTTGTTTTGTGGGTAATTTGAAATTATAGTGATTTGATATTTTTCTAGCTGTATTAATATGCTGTGAGTTTTCAGTCAGCATTGAACAGAAACTACTTGTATAATTGTTATTGAAGAAGCTACTTTTTACTTTTATATTTTGAGGATATTTCAGAGCCTGTACTTTTTTACTTTTACTTAAGTAAAAAAGTTGAATGAGTACTTGTACTTTTACCAGAGTCTTTTTTTACGCAAGTATCTGTACTTTTACTTGAGTAAGGAACTTGTGTACTTTTGCCACCTCTGGTGATGTGTGAGCATGCCCTGCTGTAGTCTCTCGCCATTTCACAGAAACTGAGAATAAATTTATATTTTCTCTATTTATAATTTTATTTTCTGTATGTACTTGTGGTTTAAATATTCTGTGTTTTATTCTATGCATTTCTCTTTCAGTTCATTAAATGAAAGCAATCTAGAAATGTTAAAGAAAGAAATTTTTACTTTGTTTCTTAAAGTTTACCACGTAGTTAGGTTATGATTGTTGCATTTTTACTGAACATATAAGGCCTTTTTCTTGTTATTACAGTATTCTCTAAACAATATAGCATTTACATAGCATTTATATTGTATCAGGTATTATTACTAATATAGAGATTATTTAAGGTATATGGTAGGATGTGTGTAGGTAATGTGCAAACACTATGTCATTTTCTATCAGGGACAGAACAGCCAGGAATTTTGGTATCTGCGGAGGATTTTGAAACCAGTCCCCTGCAGATATTATGAGGGGCAATTGCACTATAATCTAAGTAAATTTTCCAGCAACTAAGTAGTGTAATACATTACAGTTAAAATTCTTGTAATCACATTACGTTTACCAAAATAACTGGAATTACATTACACATTCCAAAGATAACAAATTGGTAAATGTTGTAAATGCTTTGAAATGCAGACATTCCAGTTTAAATAATGTTCAAGAAGGTGAGTGTTGTTACCCAATCGGTGTCCCCTGCCCAAATTGTACTGCTCATGAGCACTATTACAATGCAGGTGTAAAGTACAGTGGAACCTCGGTTTGCAAGCATAATTCGCTTGCAATCCAAAGCACTCGTATGTCAAAGTGAATTTCCCCATAAGAAATAATGGAAACTCAGATGATTCGTTCCATAACCCAAAACTATTCATATAAAAATGATTAATACAAAATATAAATTAATAATACATAAAACAAATTAACCTGCACACTACCTTTAAAAAGAACCATGGCTGGTGTGAGTGAGTTTCTAAACTCATGTGGGGTTCCACCCAACGGGACGACACGCGGAAGAGTGTCCCAAAGCAATCGCAGCCTCCCAGCGCTGTAGCAGTTCGCTGTATAAGCGCATCCAAAAAGATCGCAGACATGCTATAAGCGTCTGCCGTCGATGGGTGACACAAGGAACATTATAAAGATCCCGCTACAATAAATAACAGCGCTGTTGCTGTTTCAAGCTGAATAAAGCTGGTGTTGTTAAAGTACTGAGACTCAGCTTCGTGTTTTGGGGCGCAAGATGGGGACTCGCACTTCACAGCACACACACACACACAGTCACAATGCTGTAGTAAACAGTATACGCACGTACGGATGTTGACTTTATGAGTGAGGCACACAGACTGAGACGGAGAATAGGAGACAATTGCCCACAAGAGAAGAGAGAGAGAGACGCGCGAGCGAGATAAGGAGAGATAGAGACGTGGGGGAGCGAGAGAGAAGGAGAGAGCGAGAGAGATAAGGAGAGAGAAAAGAACCATCAGCTCAGTTGTGATCACTTGACGCTCAGCAGACAAAGTGTATCCATACTACTTGTATTGCAAGACATCACTCGTTTATCAAGTCAAAATTTATTAAAAAATTTTGCTCATCTTGCAAAACACTCGTAAACCAAATTACTCGTAAACTGAGGTTCCACTGTATATTGAATTTTATGACACTGCCAATTTTACCTTTTATTTTATGACACTGTATGATTTATTTTACTTTGGAATTGTATTAAGATAGAATCTGTCATTATTAAGAAATCAAGTTTTCAAGTTTTACTTTGAAAAATAACAAGTTTCCAATTTTACAACACATTGAAATAATTTGGTTTTGGAGAGAATTTAATTCTAGTTAAAGGAAGGTGAAGCAAATTGAACCATGTTGTGTGTCATGGAACTTTTATAATTAAACTAGGGGGTTCACCGTACTTGAATCACTTGCCAACCCCCCACTATACGCCAGCCACTTTGCGTTTTTGCCACTCGTGTTTTGAAGAGGAGGGCTGAATGCACCCCAAAGAAATGCAGTCACTCCTCTGAAACCCCATCTTAAACAGTGATAAAATGGGAAATAAATACAGTTTTTTTTTTTTACCTCCTTTTTGCTTGATCAGTTGCTGGCTTGCTGCTGCTGCTGTGCCGTGTGATCTGCATCTCAGGTGGCGCATCGAACATTTAAAAGCCTGCACAGCAGTTGTCCTACTCTTTGTCTTTTATTTCATGCCCTGGGCCTGGTTAAATCTTTTGGCACAAACTCTTGTCTCACGGGACGTGAGTTCTTGATATTTTTTAGTTTATAATTTAAAAATGATAAAAAAATGGATTTACATGTATCTGTTGCTATGTTTTATGGTAATACTTTTGCCCAATATAATTCCACCTATTCTCTAATAACATCAAATCCATTTGTTATGGTTAAGATACTGGAAAACTGGCAAAGCTACCGAAAAATGTAAAATTACTTGCATAAACATAGCATTCTTCTACCTTCTTAATAATATGAATTGAAATGAAAATTTGTGGTCAGGGACATGCACTAAAGAGTGACTGTAAAGACTACAGCCCTTGACCCTTACACCTTGTTTGTTGAAGTATCCTTTTCTCCAGTTAGGAATGTGCGCATCCTTTTAGTTGTAAGAAGCATAGACAAAGCAACGGTAACCTGTCAATACATTGGGGCATGTTTTTTTTTTCCCTAAATTTAACTAATGTACCACAGTGAAAGAAGTGAAACTGCTACGACAATATGAAAATATAGCACAGCAAGGTTTTTTTACTCTTTTCAGTTTGACAGATATTCACAGAATGGATGGTCTTTCAATTGCTTTTTTTTAAATATATTGAGGGAATCAACATTTCATATAGGGGTGGGCAGCCCATTCCACCAACCGGGAATCACACAGCAAAAGAGTCTAAGAATGCTTTTTGTGAACTAAATGCCTCTATTGGCAGATTCATATATTTGAAATGGCACAGTGCTAATATAAGTCATATAGCGTACTTTTTAACTGCTAAGTTCACATTATTCATTGTGACTTTTTTTTCTTCCATTTGGGTGTCATTCTACAGTACTTGTAGTAATGTACTTGCACTAGTATTTGTCATTAAAATACTCTCCTATTGGTTCATATTTTTAAGGATTTAAGAAATAATGTAAAAATAAAGTAATTAGTAATGTAATGGAAATCCCATTACAATGTAAGGGAAGTTATTGGTAGTTTGTGCTTTTTTTGAGTAACTACCACAACTCTGGTTCTAAAACTGGACAAACTGGCCCGGTAGTTGTGTGCAATTTTTACATATGTCACTTAAATGTCTTTGATATTCTTTAGAGCCATTTTGATATTTTTTCTGTTTTTCTTTTCTTGGTCTACACTTCTTTTAGATTATTTTTAGAATAAACTTTTGGCCACCATAACACTTAGTCAAATCAAACCAATTTTGAGTCACAAGTCAATTTAAATAGCATTTCCTTGGAAAATAGGGGTAAGTGAAAGATCCAGAGTAATCCCACATGTGTGCGGGAAGACTGAAATAATTACATACAGTGACATGACAATAAACCTAAGACTGTGAGGCTCTTGCAGCAATGGCACTAACCAGTGTGCATCCATGCCTCCTATCGAAAAATACATATCACATCCTCTTCATTTGTTGATTTAAAGCAGTCTTAATTCATGATTATTTATATAGCACTCCTGACAGTATACACCATCTGAAGAAATTAAAATATTCACTTGGAGAAGGATGGAAATGATGTAAACAGGAATAAAAGGAAGTTGTTAGACAGTAAAGAAATGTACAATTTAGATGATTCATGTCAGAAGAATAGTTCAAGAAAGAATTAGTAAAGAGGAGAACCTATTGACTTACATACTGTAATTGAAGGAGTTTCTGTAGAGAGTCCCATAAAGTTGGAGGTACAAAATTTAAAGTATGTTTACAGTCAGTACAAACTTTAGAATTAAAGTTTTGAACAACAAAAAAGCCAGTGTCTGAAGATGTGCTAAGCAGTGCAGAAAGAGTTTCTGAGCTGTTGCTGACAGGTTTGTTACGTTAATAGCAGAATTTTGCAGATGAGTTTGTATCTGACAGGAAACCTGTTGAGCAAGTAAAATGTACTGTAAAGGATTTCTTATATCATGGCTCCATGGCTTTTAAAATTTCAGGAGTACTGATAATTATTTTAGGTTGTGCTGAGCTGAGTGTGTCATTTTATACACCATGAAGGTTATACTTGCACTGAATCCCTATGCAGAACAAGCAGATTAGAAATGACTGATTCTTTTTGGTCTTGTACATGCAAAAGCAATTTTCTTATTGAGGCAAATTTATTTTCTTCATTTTGTTTTTTTATTTTTTAAAGAGTAAGAAGTGGAGATTTTTTTACGTATTTACATGGTTTATTATTACTGGCTCCTTCCTTGTAAATCAGCAGAAATACATTGTATTTTATGCAGCAAGAGACATCTTTAAACTTTATAGGGATTTTACAGTTCAACACATATGGGTCCAGCAAAGGTTAAGTTAAGCTGAACTTTAAAGATTATTTGCTGCTGCTAAATATTTTTAAAATGGATAAAATTTTACAATACACTAAGGGTTTTGTGAGTGGCTATTCAGCTTTGTCCTGTTAATGACTGTCCACCCTATTCTAAGCTGTTGCTTTGAAAGCACACTTTGTGCATGAACCCAATACCCTAGAGAAGCACAACTCACAGCTCAGTTCTTACCGGGCAATGATGGCAGGAGCTTTTATTGCATTCTGTCAGATCCTGATTTATATCTTTTACCCCCTTTTTCCACTATCAAGTTGAGCTGAGCCATATGTGCATAGACATGAGCCTACTCGTTTTCTACTGCTTTTTAAAAGAATTTTTGAAAAGTCAGCCATACCAATCCTGCAAAGTACAAGTGGCCAGCCTGTTTGAAAGCATGCTGAGGGTGTCAATTTCTGTTATGCAGTTATGTAACTGTAGCAGTGGAAGCATTTCTTTAAGCCGCTGCCTTTAGATTTGGCTTTAAATTATAGGCTTGGTATTTATTTAGTGCTCAAATAATTGATGGTTTTGGAAATTTTCTGTTTGATTTATTGTCCCAATATTGACTATATCTTACGGCAGATGATGCAAGTAGACTTTCATCACAATAGCCGTCATTTTTATACTAATGCATGATCATCCTGTGAACTACTCTCACTGTTGTAGGATGTGTAGAACACCAGCAGCAACCAAAAAAATATACACACACTCATTAAGTGATTGAGTCATTTTGCACTTGTTGTCACTGGTGGACTCACATACTACGTATATCTCTCAGAACCCCTTTTTAAATGAGTGCAAGCCATAAAAAATACCGTCCATGCCAAATGTTGTAGGTACAGCTAACCTCTGTATTCAAAAAGTACCATGATTAACTGAAAATCATATATCTGTTTTTCTTTGCAAACTCATAAACAATTTACATTGATTAACATTGAATCTTTCAGTTTAAAAAATGCAGTTAGTAGTTTTGAGATGTGTGAAGAACCTAAGTACAGAGAACTGAATTTTTAATTTGTTTTTCAGAAGTTTAAATAATTTTTAAAAGGCTATCTAATGAGAATGTTTCGAATCTTGTAAAACATATTTAAAGCTTGCATAGCAACAAAAATTTAGAAAGAACGCAAATGAAAATTTGATAAGAAAATGGAATTACATGCATCTGTTGCTATGTTTTATGGTAATACTTTAGCCTAACATAAGTCCACCCATTCTCTAATAACATCAAATCCATTTGTTATGATTAAGATACTGGAAAATTGGCAAAGCTAAAAATTCCCATGTACCAATCTGATGTTGGGAGAAGGTGTAAACCCAACACAGTGATTGAGGTGGGATTTGCAACCCTGTCCCCTGTGCCAAAAAATGCCCTACCTTGACACAATTTACACAACAAACACATTGAAATAAGAAATCTAAATTAAAGTATAACATTGAAAGTGCATTTAAATGAAAACCTTAGAGTTTAGGAGAACATGAAGCATATCTGTCTACCGAAAAATGTAAAATTACTTGCATAAAATATAACATTTTTCTACCTTCTGAATAATATGAATTGAAATGAAAATTTGTGTTCAGGGACATGCACTAAAGAGTGACTGTAGAGCAGGAGTGCCCACACTTTTTCGACTTGCGAGGTACTTTTGAAATGAGCAGGTCAAAATGATCTACCTACATTAAAAATGCTATATATATATACACTAGCAAAATACCAAGGCGCAGCGGAGAAGTAGTGTGTTAAAGAAGTTATGAAAAAGTAAAGGAAACATTTTAAAAATAACGTAACATAATTGTCAATGTAATTGTTTTGTGACTGTTATGAGTGTTGCTGTCATCACGGATTTGATTATCATTATTTCTTTCAATCAGGTTCGTGTTTGGAGGATGTGTTGTGTTCAAGTTATATTCCGTGTTTGTCAACCATTGTAAAGATAACAGGTTTCATTCATCGAAGTGTTCACTACCAAAATTGGTACTCGTGAATCTAAGATGTTTAACAGGCATTCCCGGTATTAAGTTATGGATTTGCCTGCAAATATTTAGCGGCAGCATATCTATGAACTTAATTTAAACTTAAGCTTTATACCTTGCTTTCCTATTGATATGTCTACAACGGCTTGTTCAGATTCAGAGGGTTGTTCCTTTCTTACTGCATCAATAAACAGCTTGTCTTCCTCTTTATCTGAGACATCACACACTGCATGCACGGGTTTACCTTTCCCAATCCTGCACACTGTAGCGAAGTGGTTCAATTTACCACATTTCTTACACTGTCTTCCTTTAGCTGGACATTGACTTTTTCCACCGTGTGCTTTGTTTCCGCAGTACCTGCACTTATGAATATGCTTGTATGCGTCACACGCTTCATATTCTTTTGCTGCCTTCTCAATTGTGTAATGCGTTTTTGCTCAATGCTCTTTGGAGCTCTTGCTTTTTGTGTGCATACTGCGTTTACAGTCAGTTCACATGAGCCTTTCTGAGTACATGCATTGAAAGTTCTCAGCTGTGGTTGTGCTATCTCATGTGATCTTGCGATGTCCACGGCTTTATTTAATGTTAGTTCAGACCCGGCACTTAAAAGTTTCTCTCGCACTTTCGCTGAGTTTGTGCCAAATACTATTCTATCCTTGACCATCTTATCTTCGTTTGCATAAGCACAGTCCTTCACCAGCAATTTTAACTCCATTACAAAGTGATCAAAAGTCTTGTTTATACCCTGCGTCTTCCCATTAAACTTGTATCTCGCGAATATCTTGTGCGATCTTGTGATGTCCACGGCTTTATTTAATGTTAGCTCAGACCCGGCACTTAAAAGTTTCTCTCGCACTTTCGCTGAGTTTGTGCCAAACACTATTTTATTCCACCTTGTGCTTTGTTTCCGCAGTAGCTGCACTTATGAATATGCTTGTATGCGTCACTTGCTTCATATTGTTTTGTTGCCTTCTCAATTGTGTAATGCGTTTTTTGTTAAGCACTCTTTGGAACCTTTGCTTGTTGTCTGCGTATTGCGTTCACAGTCAGTTCATGTGAGCCACTCGGAGTACATGCATCGAAGGTTTGCTATCTCGTGCGATCTTACGATGTCCACGGCTTTATTTATTGTTAGCTCAGACCCAGCACTTAACACTAGAATTACCAGAGCCTACGAAAAAACTCGTAATTCCGTCCCACCTTAAACTGCTTCTTAAATCCCTTCACACCTCTCCGCCAGCGCCCTTTGTCTTCTAAATGTGCTGATAAAGAGAAGCCGGCTATTCCATCCCCCCACCAATTTAGAACGTGCACGAACTTCTCTCAGCTCATGCCTTGATTGAGTATCTGGGAGTGAAGTGGAGATTTAGAGTGAAATAATAGATCGTTGTTTGGAACACACGCATTTCATGTCTGTTCCGTTTCTACAGTAATCTGTGTCAACACATTGTTAAAACAGAAACTTTTTTTATATTCTAGTAGTAGATGACAAAATGTAGGCATAAACTATATAATGTATGAAGCCTGAAGTCCAAATAGCAAAGAAACATTTTCACAAGAATAACACAATTGCACTTTTATTCAAACATATAACTGCAGAAAGAAAAAGCGCCTTAACATGCGACATTGACACCAGTTTACTATAACTGACTCCGTGGTTCAATAGATACAGCCCCGCTTGGGAATCAAGGGGTCACGGGTTCGATCCTGCTCCCCTCCATTTTGAGAAGTAAACTGTTCTTAGTCTTACTGTTTTAGAATAAAACATACATTTGATTTCAGTCTGTAACAGCCGGTGCAATTTATGATCTTTGTAAAGGTTAGCTTTTTTTTTTATTCACTTTTCACTCTCTCAGTCGCGTTCAGAATCAATCCATACAACCCCATCTGACACGGCTGTTTTCACTAAAGGCGCGCTATAGCTCTGCAGTGTACCACGATGCATACTAACGCCCCCGGTTCTGACACACAAGCGCTGGCGAAGCTGCCTTCTTCGTATCTCACCGTCACTTGCTTTTCTTTTTATTCAGTTTTATTGAGTGTTCCTGCCAGTCCCGCATGTTGCTGTATGCTTTTCTTTTGCACCCAGGACATGCAGAAGAAAGAATGGTAAAGACCAACTTCGGCGCTATATGCAATCATCAGACACTCCCCATCTGCCCGTGTCGTTCAAACACAGGAACATATATTGGTGTAAAAGTATAACAAAAGTGCACTTTTATTCAAGTGCACTTTTTCCATCGCCTTTTCCTGTAAGAAGCAGTGTACACACTTCTCTCTATGCTGTGGTTTCTATTACACACCTGAAAGAAAGAGACAATACATGTGAACATATCCAGCATACAGCAACATGCGGGACTGGCAGGAACACTCAATAAAACTGAATAAAAAGAAAATCAAGTGACGGTGAGATACGAAGAAGACAGCTTCGCCAGCGTCTGTGTGTCAGAACCGGTGGGGGCGTTAGTATGCATCGTGGTACAGCACAGAGCTATAGCGTGCCTGTATTCTGTTTCTTTTGTACTCCAGGGCACGCAGAGGAGAGAATAGTAAAGAGCAGTAAGTTCGGCGCTATATGCAATCATCAGACACTCCCATCTGCCCGTTGTTTTGTTATACTTTTCAATACTTTTATACTGCTCAAACGGGCATGCTCAAAAAATACACGTGTAATGCCACGAAAAGTGCACGCAGACACTTCATTTCGCAAACAAAACAAGTGCACTTTTATTCAAAACTACCTGTATAACCGAAGAAAAAAGAAAGCAAGATACAGTAGGCGATTGATACGACATCTTGCATGGTGCAATGCTAAGAAGTGAAGATTTTCATTCCGTGCTATATAAAATCATCACATTCAAATATTAACAGTTCCCACACACCCAAGGACCGTCCTTCCTACATTTACGACCGTGTACTTGTTGCCGTGTACACACCTCTCTGTGCTATGGTTTCTATTACACTGAATGAGCACCTGACACTGTACTTTCTTCCCTGGGGAAGGTCCGCATCAGAGAATTTCCAGTTCCTGCATAAATTCACGATCTGACGCTGTTCGTTTTCAAATAATATTGCATTAGTGCGATTATATTTTCACATATATTGTCTTTCTTTCAGGTGTGTAATAGAAACCACAGCATAGAGAGAAGTGTGTACACTGCTTCTTACAGGAAAAGGCGATGGAAAAAGTGCACTTGAATAAAAGTGCACTTTTGTTATACTTTTACACCAATATATGTTCCTGTGTTTGAGCGACACGGGCAGATGGGGAGTGTCTGATGATTGCATATAGCGCCGAAGTTGGTCTTTACCATTCTTTCTTCTGCATGTCCTGGGTGCAAAAGAAAAAGCATACAGCAACATGCGGGACTGGCAGGAACACTCAATAAAACTGAATAAAAAGAAAAGCAAGTGACGGTGAGATACGAAGAAGGCAGCTTCGCCAGCGTTTGTGTGTCAGAACCGGGGGCGTTAGTATGCATCGTGGTACACTGCAGAGCTATAGCGTCTTTAGTGAAAACAGCCGTGTCAGATGGGGTTGTATGGATTGATTCTGAACGACTGAGAGAGTGAAAAGTGAATAAAAAAAAAAGCTAACCTTTACAAAGATCATAAATTGCACCGGCTGTTACAGACTGAAATCAAATGTATGTTTTTATTCTAAAACAGTAAGACTAAGAACAGTTTACTTCTCAAAAGGAGGGGCAGGATCGAACCCGTGACCCCTTGATTCCCAAGCGGGGGCTGTATCTATTGAACCACGAAGTCAGTTATAGTAAACTGGTGTCAATGTCGCATGTTAAGGCGGCTTTTTTTTCTGCAGTTATATGTTTGAATAAAAGTGCAATTGTGTTATTCTTGTGAAAATGTTTCTTTGCTATTTGGACTTCAAGCTTCATACATTATATAGTTTATGCCTACATTTTGTCATCTACTACTAGAATATAAAAAAAGTTTCTGTTTTAACAATGTGTTGACACAGATTACTGTAGAAACGGAACAGACATGAAATGCGTGTGTTCCAAACAACGATCTATTATTCCACTCTAAAACTCCACTTCACTCCCAGATACTCAATCAAGGCATGAGCTGAGAGAAGTTCGTGCACGTTCTAAATTGGTGGGGATGGAATAGCCGGCTTCTCTTTATCAGCACATTTAGAAGACAAAGGCGCTGGAGAGGTGTGAAGGGATTTAAGAAGCAGTTTAAGGTGGGACGGAATTACGAGTTTTTTCGTAGGCTCTGGTAATTCTAGTGTTAAAAGTTTCTCTCACACTTTTGCTGAGTTTGTGCCAAACACTATTCTATCCCTGACCATCTCATCTTCGCTTGCATAAGCACAGTCCTTCACCAGCAACTCCATTACAAAGTGATCAAAAGTCTCGTTTATACCTTGCGTCTTCTCACTAAACTTGTATCTCACGAAAATTGTATTCGTCAAGCATGACAAACGCCTCGTAGCGGCAGCGTGTCTATTGGATTGCTGGTGACGGACGGCCTTATATGGGCAGGTACTCAATTACGTGGGAGGCGTGGTGATGGGTGACGTGACTCCGCCTCACACGGCGACCAGGCTGCAGGCTATGGCCGTATATATGTACGTCAGTAGGATTTAGTTATGACAGTTACGCGTAGAATTTCGAAATGAAACCTGCTTAACGTTTGTAAGTAAGCTGTAAGGAATGAGCCTACCAAATTTCAGCCTTCTACCTACACGGGAAGTTGGAGAATTAGTGATAAGTCAGTGAGTCAGTGAGCCAGTCAGTCAGTCAGTGAGGCTTTGCCTTTTATTAGTATACTAGCAAAATACCCGTGCTTCGCAGCGGCGAAGTACTGCCTTAACATTTTTATTAAGAAGAAAATTAAACCTTTTTAAACTGAGGGAAAATATATCAATAATTATTTGTTAAGGATCTCTTTATATACCACATTGTGAGTTCGGCCCTCCGGTTGTAATATGACCAAGCTGTGCGCTGAGCTTACTCTTGAGCATGCAACGTACAGTTGGCCATGTGAATAGTAATCTTGTTTCAAATCTCACAGCTTGGATTGCTGCTGTCATTATCGGTTTGAGTTTCATGGTTTGTTTCAATTACGACAGTATTTGTAGTACTTGTGTTTAAGATACATTCGGCATCTGTCAAGCGTAGTAAGTATACAACCGTGCAATATGTAACAAAGAGAATGGAAAAGGTAGGTGCCATCTCCGGGAATGGAAACCATTCGGTAAGTGACAGTTCTTTGATTGATGGTGATCACCTCGATAGACATGTTAATGGGGGTACGGTTGGCATGATAAAGGAAATGGGTACCTGAACAATGTAAAGTAAGTCAAAAATACCTACACAATAACTATAATCGTAATAAATGAACAATAAAACAGCGGAGAAGCCGTGGATTAAATAAAAAGGCTGTAGTTATCAGCAGGGAGACATGAATCCCGTGGTGAAGCAAGGAAGGGAATGTAGAGACTGGAGTGACGGATGGCCTTATATAGGCAGGCAGCCAACAACGTGGGAGACGTTGGGATTGGGAACCCAACGGCGCCTCACACGGTGACCGAGCTGCAGGCTATGGACGTATATATGTACGTAAGTAGGATTCAGTTAGCGTTGGGAACCCGCATACCAAATTTCTTGAAGATGGGCCCATAAGTAACAAAGACCGTTCAAAAGTTCAATATGGCGGCCGACAGTGGCATCATACCTCCGAAATAAGTACCAAATTTCCGCCTTCTACCTACATGGGAAGTTGGAGAATTAGTGACGTTGGAAAGTTCAATATGGCAGCTGACAGTGGCGTCATACCACCGAAATAAGTACGTACATTGGTTTTGGTTAGCGCAGGGAAGCCGCCTACCAAATTTCGTGAAGATGGGGCCATGAATAAGAAAGTTCAACATGGCGGACGTTGTTGACCGTTATGACCGTTACACATAGAATTTCGAAATGAAACCTGCTTAACTTTTGTAAGTAAGCTGTAAGGAATGAGCCTGCCAAATTTCAGCCTTCTACCTACACGGGAAGTTGGAGAATTAGTGACGTTGGAAAGTTCAATATGGCAGCCGACAGTGGCATCATACCACTGAAATAAGTGCGTGCATCGGTTTTGGTTAGTGCAGGGAAGCCACCTACCAAATTTCGTGAAGATGGGGCCATAAATAAGAAAGTTCAACATGATGAACGTTGTCAACCGTTATGACCGTTACGTGTAGAATTTCGAAATGAAACCTGCTTAACTTTTGTAAGGAATGAGCCTGCCAAATTTCAGCCTTCTTACCTACACGGGAAGTTGGAGAATTAGTGACTTTGGAAAGTTCAATATGGCGGCCGACAGTGGCGTCATACCATCAAAATAAGTATGTACATCGGTTTTGGTTAGCGCAGGGAAGCCGCCTACCAAATTTCGTGAAGATGGGGCCATAAATAAGAAAGTTCAACATGGCGGACATTGTCGACCGTTATCGACCGTTATGACCGTTACATGTAGAATTTCAAAATGAAATCTGCTTAACTTTTGTAAGTAAGCTGTAAGGAATAAGCCTGCCAAATTTCAGCCTTCTACCTACATGGGAGGTTGGAGAATTAGTGAGTGAGTGAGTGAGTGAGGGAGTGAGGGCTTTGCCTTTTATTAGTATAGATATTAGTATAGATATATATATCTATATCTATATATATATCCTGGACACAGACAGGCAGACATGTTGGTTCACAACACACGTTTTATTTACAGTCTATTGTACAGTGCACAACCCAGTGCCGCAGCACCAATCACCCCTTCAAGTCCTGGCCAACACAATGCCTTTTCCGTCATCAGACCGCCTCCACTCCTCTCCTCCGAGTTCTGTCCACTTCCACCCGACTCTCGCCATCGAGTGGATGTAGGTGGCCCCTTTTATGCACCTCCGGATGGGCTCCAGGTGCTTCCTGAGGAGCCTCCGCCGACAAACCCCCGTGTGGCAGAAGCACCAGCTGTGTAGCCGGAAGTCCTCCGGGTGTCCCTGCTCCTCTTCCCCCCAGCACTTCCTGGTGTGGTGGAAGTGCTGAGGTCCAGGGCTCCCAAGGCATTGGGCCGCCCCCTGGCAGTGACCACGGGCCCCTTCAGGGTTGGGCTTCTAAGCCCTCTACCCGTGGCCCCCAACATAACCAAGGCGGTCGCCCCCTGGTGGTCTGGAGGAGGCGCAATCTCTCCTCCGGTCCTCCTGGTGGTCCTGGCTGGGTACCACCCCCAGCCGTCCGCCACAGTTCCGCACCACACGCTGAGAACCCTAGGGGCCAGCGGCCCATCCCGCGAGGGCAGGTCCTCCTCGGCGGAAAGGCGACACGCTCCAGTCCAGGGCCCGGTCCTGTAAAACAAAACCCAGAACAAGGGGCGGAGACATTGCCCTGACGCCGCCACTTGGCGCCTTTCTGCCTTGAACAGGGGCAACGCTCCCCCCTCTGACCGACACCCTTGTGACGCTTGTGACGCTTGTGACCTCGGCCTTCCCTCCGAGTCCTCCGTGCCCCCCATGCTGGGATATCGGACTGGACTGCACACGCCCCCGTCACCTCAGCCGGCTGTGGGGTTTCTCTCTGCCTCCACAGAGGACTGCCATTCCTTGGACGTGTGCACCCAGCAACACGTCCCTTCCTGTCAGAGGAACCGGCATTCTCCCCTCGATTCCTCCTATCACTCTGGGATGCCCTGATGGTCTGAGTCTCCTTATGGCGCGAAAAGAGACTCCTTTCCGTCTGTGTCCCTGTAGAGCGATGCGAGACTGCCGCTGACTCGGGGCGTAGAGCGCTAGGATCCGGGGCACACAACAGCCCGTGTCCTGCCAGCCCTCTCGCTGTCTCTTCCCTCATCATGCGCACAGCCTTCAGCGCCGCGTCCACTGTTGGAGAACTGCTTACTCGATGCCGATCGTTAGTATAACGGCCAATTTTGGCAGATTCTCCCTTATTCTTTACGGGGACGGCTTCGCTTACCTTCCCCGCCGCGTCCATCCGGCTGAAGTCTCCAACGCCGCGCCAATCCGCCCACTGTCGCAGCGTCTTCTCGCACGCGATCGCCTTCACCTCCAGCTCCTTCAATCCTTTACGGATGACGTGTATCACCTGCAAAAGCGACTCTGCGGGCTGCAGGCATTCCTCCAGCTCACGCAGAGCCGCCGGCAAGCACAAAGGGTTGTCTGACGGCTGCCCTATCTTCCAGTCAGGCAGATCTGCCGGCCACCCCCTGTGGGGCCCTTCCTCCAGCCCCATCGGGTCCTTCTGCATCACGGGATTGACATTCCTGAGGCCCGCCTCCATCCAGTCATCTGTGAGCACACCAGACACACCAACCAATCCCGTGAGGACTTCCGGTCCTCAGCCATTTTGGCTCTGTTTCTCCTGGTGCGGTGACGTGGCTCCAAGCAGCTTCGCAGCTGCTGCGGCCTGTTGAGCTGCAGCAACTCCATCTTCGCAGCCCCTCGCGCTGTCGCCTCTGCGCCGACGACAGCCCGAGGATTGGCACGCTGTTGCCACCAACGCGGATCCGGGCAGTCCCTGCCTGCAACATAAAAAGTAAGTTATTTACAGTCTATTGTACAGTGCACAACCCAGTGCTGCAGCACCAATCACCCCTTCAAGTCCTGGCCAACACAATATCTTTTCCGCCTCCACTCCTCTCCTCCGAGCTCCGTCCATTTCCACCCGACTCTCGCCATCGAATGGAGGGAGGCGGCCCCTTTTATGCACCCCCAGATGGGCTCCTGGTGCTTCCTGAGAAGCACCAGCTGTGTAGCCGGATGTCCTCTAGGTGTCCCTGCTCCTCTTCCCCCCAGCACTTCCTGGTGTGGTGGAAGTGCTGAGGTCCAGGGCTCCCAAGGCATTGGGCCGCCCCCTGGCAGTGACCACAGGCCCCTACAGGGTTGGGCTTCCAAGCCCTCTACCTGTGGCCCCCAACACAACCAGGGCAGTCGCCCCCTCGTGGTCTGGAGGAGGCGCAAACACTCCTCAGGTCCTCCTGAGCATCCCGGCTGGGTACCACCCCCAGCCGTCCACCACTATATATATATATATATATATATATATATATATATATATATATATATATATATATATATATATATACTGTGTATATATATATATATATATATATATATATATATATATATATATACTGTGTATATATATATATATATATATACTGAGTATGCTTTATACATAAAATATATGTTGTCGTACCTTGCATAACTGAATAACTGGCACAATAACAATTCAATACATTTATGGTCACTACAGTATTTGGAATTAATAATCTTCATGTGGGAAAAGGCTGACTCGCATAAATAAGTAATGCTGAATAATGCAGTCATGGAGCTTTTGAATTCAGCCGAGTGAAAAATGACGGCTGTCCAATTAACTGCGATTTTAGTTCCCTCTCCTTTCTCTTTCTCAGATCGCTTTTCGGAAGGAAGTCAGTTTTGTATTTTTTATGAGCAGTTCGAAAGTGCCTTTCCACATTTTACTTCTTTGGAATAGCAATGATAGATTGACAGATCAGACAAACGCACTTCGACTGTAACATTGTGAGAAAAAAAAATCCTCTTCCAATTCCACATCCAGCCTAAACCCTCCCCAAACATTTTTTTAAATCCCTTCTTTAGTCGATGTAAATTGGAAGGCTAACTAAATCACAGTAGGAGTTTTGCAATAGCTCATGCGTTTGATCGTGCGAGCAGGATGACCCTGTATGTCAATCAAGTGGCAAATGCCATAGGGAGCATATATAGACTAACGTTTAAAAAAATTTTTTTTTGAATGCAACGCTATCGACCTGCACTAACTTTGCGATCTACCAGTCGATCGCGATCGATGCATTGGGCACCGCTTTTTGATGTAGGAAGCAGAGAAAAAGCAACGGTAACTTGTCAATACTTTGGGGCATGTCTTTTTTTCCTTAATTTAACTAATGTACCACAGTGAAAGAAGTGAAACTGCTACTACTTGCTTATTTGATGTAGAAAGAAAATGCCCATTCAAGCGTGCAGACCCTCAACTTCAATGGATTTTTATGGAGAAACTTATTACCTTAAGCAATTTAACAAAATTGCGAATGTTTATTGGTCAACAAGTCTCAATATTTGTCATTTGTAATCACTTCCTGAAATAAACTACCAATATTTGATACTAGATTTACATATTTAATTGTTATCTTAAGTTATTAATTGTTCTGCTAACTTTGGACTGGAGTTTTAAAAATTCCTATTTTTTCAGTTTTGGTGAGAGAGGTGCAGAAAATGAAACAGGAAAGTAGAACAATGCCAAAAATTGCTGTTGAATAACAACAATGTGTCCTTCAATTGTGGTACAGTAAGATATCTTCTAGCTTCCTGATGCTAATGCCATGACAACCCATAAGTACGGACATGGCTGCTGAAGAAGTCAGGATGAGGGTGCAGCATTGTGCAGCCAATGGCTGGTTTCGCACCCTTGTGAAGGTTAATAAGGAATGTAAGAAACACCAAAACGCAAGGAGCATTTAAGCCAGTAGTTCTTAACTTGGCTTTTGCATCATCTTTGCGTTGATGGTGCTGTGTGGTTAGTGGTCATGAGAATCTCACCACTGTAAATATTTGCAGATAAGTAGCTGCATATAAGACTGATGGTAAAGAAGGGTAATCTTTTTTTCATTTATGTCATTTGGGAATCAGCCCTTGACACAGACAGACACGAGGACACACAAAGTCCAAAACACACCCGTTTATTTTCCCTTCTCCCTTCACACAGCACACAGTGCACAAATCACCAACACTAATGCTCTCTGTCCTTTTCTTCCTCTGTCTCTTTCTTTCTTATCTCCTGCCGCCTACACTTCTCTCCCACAAACTTTGTCCTCTTCCACCCGACTCTGGGTTCCGAATGGAGTGAGGCGCCCCCTTTTATGGCACTCCCGGATGTGCTCCAGGTGCTCCCTGATGATGATGGATACCCGGAAGCACTTCAGGTGTGGCTGGTTCCTCTTCCAACAGCACTTTCTGGTGTGGCGGAAGTATTGCCGTCCAGGGCTCTGGGATGGTCCAGGCGCTCCCTGGAGGTGGCCATGGACTCCAACAAGGTTGAACTTCCAAGATCCAAATCCGTGGCCCTGATGTAATCCAGGGGGCTGCCCTCTTACACCTCGAGGAATATATTGTCCCTCTCCTGGTCCTTCCCTTCTCCCGGCATCCCAGTGGGGCAGGAGCCCCGGTCGTCTGCCACACTACCCCTCCCTTAGCTGAAGCTCGTCAGTCAAAGCAGCCCGTCCTACAAGGGCTGTCTTCTAACAGGTTGGGTGCTGGCATATCCCGGCTTACGGTTCCACCCTGAAAAAGAGAATTAAGAGAAGGGAGGGGAGATGCTGCTGCGACGCCATCCCATGGTGTCCTCCATAGTTCTGTATGGACAACGTCTCCACCCGTGACCAAGATTTTGGCACTTACAAGCCGACCCCTCCCCCACACCTCAGCCTTTTCCACCCACACGGCGTAAATGGTCGTTTTCACCTGGTCTACTATGGGAGCCCCTGCTACTCTAGTCTGTTCAGACACATCCCGGCTCAATTTGCCAGGGGTTCCATTCTTATATACGATGCTGGCATCACTTACCTGCACCGATGCATCACTCTGGCTGGAGAATCCCGTGTTGTGCCGCCTTAACCACTCCTTCATAGCCATCAGGGTCGTGTCCACCTTCTCCTCCAGCCTTCCAATCACCTCCTGCAAAACTTGTGTTATCTGCAAGAGTGACTGCACGGGCTAAAGGACAACCTCCAGCTCCTGTACAGTCGCAATCAATACAATTAAATCAGCCGGCTGCATGCCACAGAGTCCCGCTTGCGCAGACTCAGTCGGGTCCTTCTCTGACGTAGGGTGAAGGTTTACCATCCCTGTCTGTGCTGCATTAGCTGCAGCACCCCGGCACATGCCCTCCATCCTCTTACCTGCTTCCTGGAGTTTTTTATGGCTCTCCATCGCCCCCTCCATCAGGTTACTCCCACGGGGAAACGACCAGGTGCTCTCCCACCAGCTGCGGTTCCTCTTTGAACAGCGAGCCCTCGTCTTCCTCGGACCTCATCCTGTCTTCAGCTGTGGAATCGGCACCCTTCAGCCAGCCAAACGCCGCTGGACGGTCTCCCCCTATGAGGTAGGCACCCAGAAAAGCACAACACCACTCCCAGGGCAAACCCTCCCTGTGTCCGGTACCTACCTCTTGGATACCGTCTTCCAGAGGCAGCTTCCCTGGCCTGGCCGCTTCCTCTGGCCTGCCGATCCTTTTACTGATGATGGGCTCCTTCGGCTTGCCCACTGTCTTCAGGCTGCGCCTGGCTGTCTTCCTTCCCATCAGGGAAACAATGATTTTGTGGGCCTTCGGCAGCTTAAACAGCGCTTTTGCAGAGTGTGTGCATCTCACTCTGGTGTGTCGGGCTGTCCACAAAATTATTTTTACTGACGGGTCCCTGCTTTGTACCATGCAGAGAATCCCATCTGGGATGCCATTGTGGTAAACCAGCCCGGGCACGAACAGCCAGAAACAGAATGTTCCAAAAGCACACAATTATAATTCCAGCACACAACACAGTGACAGTGCATCAAACACCCTTAATAAGTCCGTCTCTCCCCTCTGGTCTTCTCCTTCTGCCACCTTTACTCCTTACCTCCTAAGCTTTGTCTTCTTCCTCCCAAGTCTGGCTCTCTGACTGGAGGGAGGAGGCCCCTGTTATAATCACCCGGATATGCTCCAAGTGCTCTGTGACAATCTTCCGGCGGCACTTCCTGGTGTGGTGGAAGTGCCACATGATCACCTGGAAGCACTCCGGGTGTCCCTGGAATTCCTTCCAACAGCACTTCCAGGTGCAGCGGAAGTGCTGATATCACCTGGAACTGCTGACATCCAGGGCTCTACAATTCTCCAGCCGCCCCCTGTGGTGGCCATGGGCCCCAATAGGGTTGAGCTTCCATGCTCAATTCCTGTGGCCCCCATACAGTCCAGGGTGGCTGCCCTTGTGTGATATAGTCCCTTTTAATCCCCAGTCATCCACCACAGTCAACATTAAAGAAAGTTCTTTAATGAGCAATCACTTTTTGGAGGTGAATTACAAGAAATTTAAAAAACAAAAAAGTGTTACATTCTTAAAGTTTAGGAACACCTGATTTAAGTGTATATGCAGTGAGAATACTTGGCAGGGTGAGAGTGGTACATATCAGGGCTGCCTGATATCAAGTGGCAAAGTGCATTGATTTGAAGACAAAGAATGAGGCTATTCTCAGTTGTCTAATAGATGCAATGTCACTGCTTTGCTGCCAGGACGTAGCGACTAGGGGACGTGATGAGAGTGGAAATTCTGTCTATAAGGGCAACTTAAAACTGTTTTTAAAGTCTGCACATATCATTGTCATTATCTCTGTTTTCTGGAATTTTGGCATTTCACAGTCTGTATAAATTTATTTTACTTTTTTTTCATTAGGAGATCAAGGATAGGGTCAAAACATATTTTTTGTAAGTCTATGAGAGGGCAGGTATTTTTCTTATCTTATATAGCTGTCCATTATAATGAGTTAGGTGGATAGTGTTTGGTTTAATTGAGGAGTGTTTTATTGGTTTCATTGATGTGCGAGATGCAACAACTGAAAATCTCTAGGATGCTGACAAGATTATAAAAGTTCTTGTTTAGTTGAAGTAGTAAAGTATAGATGGAGATACGGAGATGAAGTAATGCTCTTCTGATATTCTGCGAAGTACAGGGCCAATGTGGCAAATGAAAATAGTGTTCATTCTGTAGACTCATACAATTATGGTGTTCCATAACATCGTGTTCATTCTGGCCTTAAGTTAAAAATTATGCAGCATAAGACTAGTGTTTATGCTTAACATTTAATTTATAGCTATGTGCTATGATGTGAATTCTTGTTGTTATAGTCCATTTGGTATTGAAGTTAATTAGATGGGAATCTCTTTATTTGCTCTTTAATCTCGTTAAGATGTCATATATTCGGAAAATGAATTATATGTGCAGTACAGCGGGAATAATGTGTTTTCTGATTATCTGGCATAATCAGCAATCATGGACACATATTTTTGTTACATCCACAGTTTCAGTGAAATTAAAAACACAGAAATAAAAGCGGGGACTAATTTGTAAAATTAAAATGTAATAAATCCTGTTCTGTAAAGTGCCCCTCCTCCTATTTGTGAGCTACTGCTCACTAAATGGTCTGTGCACGTCACTATTTGTGTTCACTGAAGCAACCATTAAAAATAACATTTTTATATTCCATTAATTTACTAAATATTTTGAAAGCTTTTGCCACTTGATAAGATATATTAATTGGATGTGAATAAATACCAAGGCTATATGGACTATTGCTCTTTTAAACTTATCATTTGAACACACCTTCCTTACCTTATCAATGAGTGCTTTAGCTGTCCTCTTTCAGATGAAGGAAGAAAAAAATTTGAAAGGCATTGATTGATCATTCATTTATAATATATGTCCTCCAATAACAGGATGTGCTAAGAAAGATATCTGGTAAATTAAACTGCTTCACAAATATAAACTGCAAGGAAGCCATTTCTTCACTTCCCAACAAGTGTTTAACTCTAAATATGTTTTTCTTCAGGTAGAAGTGATTTTTGTTTTGTTCTTTATTTTGCCTTATACAATTTCTTGTATTAGGAATTTGTTAGTTTTTGCGTACCCCTTGGGGTCAGAGTGCAGGGTCAGCCATTGTACAGTGCCCCTGGAACAATTACAGGTTAAGGGTCTTGCTTAAGGGTCCAGCAGCGTAAGATCTCTTTTGGCAGTAATGGGGATTCAAACCAGAAACCTTCGGGATACCAGCGCAGATCCTTAGCCTCAGAGCCACCACTCTGCCCTTAAAATAGATTTTCATTAATGTAGCTCCTTCTCTTGTAAATGGCTTTCCTTTCATAGCATACTACTGAAAAAGATCTTTTCATAAATATGATTGCTAGATGCAGAGCTGACAGTTGGAGTGATCAATATTTCTGTAAAAGGTAGCTTTTTACTTCTCCATCTGTTACATTGTAATCAGCTGGCACTGTGTGTGCCTGCATGAACTCAGGTAAAGTTACTGCTCGTTGAAAAAGTGCTGTATGCCTCCTGAAAATTTGTTAAATGAAAAGCATTAGTCCTGTGTATACCTGTATGTCTTTGAAATCATCTAATAAAGCAAAGCAAGTGTGAAAAAAGATAAAATTTTGCCTATTCCACAAAGATACTCTAAAACAACCTGGACACATTTGTTATTACCCCTAGAAAAGATCATAACTGGATTAGATTGATTTTTTGAAGTAGCCGTTTTCTTTAATTAGTACCACATGTGTCTCTAATTATGCAGTTTTGCCTATTTAAATGGAGAAAAGTAGTTACTCTGCTGTTTGGTATCATTGTGTACATGGACCAAAGAAAGCAAAGGACAGCTGTCTGAGGAGATCAGAAAGAAAATTGTAGACAAGTATGTTACAGGCAAAGGCTATAAGACCATCTACAAGCAGCTTGATGTCTATGTGATAACAGTTGCAAATATTATTAACAAGTTTAAGGTCCATGGGACTATAGCCAACCTCTCTGGACACATCCATAGGTGCAAAATTGACCACCAAAATGGCAGAAAGGTAAGTGAGAATGGTAGACAAAAAATCAAGCACAACTTTCAAAGAAATGAAAGCTGAACTCTAAGGTCAATGTCCATCAGTGTCTGATCACACCATCCTTCGCTTTTTGTGTGACAGTAGACTCAATGGAAGAAGACCCAGGAGGACTCTACTATAAACAGTCCAAACTGGAATTTGCTAAAATTTTATTGTTAAGCCACAATGCTTTTGGGAGAATGTCCTTTGGGCAAATGAGACAAACTCAAGCTTTTTGCCACATCAGATGGAGTCACATCAGCTCTATGTTCACAGATGAAAAAATAAAGCTTTCAAAGCTTCAGGGAACAAAGAAATCTCAGGCTATCAGAACATTCTGGAGTGAAACATACCGCCCAGTGTCAGAAAGCTCTGTCTGAGTCACAAGGCATTGATTCTACAACAGGATAATCACCGTAACACACAGTTAATAAACACCAAAGAATGTCAAAGAGCAAAACATTGGACTATTCTGAAGTGGCCTTTTGAATTGAATCCTATTGAACATTAATGGAAAGAACTGCAACATACAGTCTGGAGAAGGCATCATTCAAATGTGACACAGCTGGAGCAGTTTGTTCAGTAAGAGTGGGCCACATTACCTGTTGATAGGTGCAGAAGTCACACTGAGAGCTACAGGAATTGCTTGTTTGCAGTGATTGCCTTTAAAGGTTATGCAACAAAATATTAGGTTGAGGGTCTCATCATTTTTGTCAATGCCATTTTCTTTTGTGTTATTATTTGAAATATTCTTTTGAATCAAAACTAAAGCAAAGCATTTTTGTTAAGTATGGAATAAACAATGATGGACGACAATTACTTTTGTCAGTTTCAAGCTATTTCAGAGACAAGTGTAGGTTCTTTTTTTTTCCTGGTAGGTTATCAACAAATTTGAGCATGTCTGTAATGCTTTCACAGACTGCAAGATGTTTTACAAAGCAATCAAAAGTACAAATTAAAGAACAAAGTAAGTGTTGTTCAATACAAAATAATTTAACACCCTTATAAATCAACAAAAAATGTTTAAAATAGGGTGCAGTTATCCAGATGTTTTTTGTTTTTTAACTTTAATTTTGAGATTGGTGCATTTTAGGTAGTTTATAGTTAAACAGATTAGTTGCTGTTCTTGCTCAAAATTAAAAAAGCAATCTTAAGATCTGCTCATGATGATAATGAGTGGCATTACACATTAAAAAGGTATAAATACTTTAAAATAAATTTGAATAAGCTTCTCTGATGTAGTCTTGTTTGAGTAAGTGTGGTTGTGTGTGTGTGACTGTATCCTGTGATCAGTTGGCTCCCTGACCTTGGGTGCTGAGGTCTGAGTTCAAGATATGGGTACAGAATTTGGATGTATTTTTCTGTCTAAATTGATGTAATGTGAGATAATTCTTGCTGTAACATGAAATTGGCTTTTATAAGCTGTCAGACAGGTTCACCTTGACATTATTTGCAGATGCAATGTTTAGTTTGCAAAACCTTTTAATATTTATAAAGTAATATTGCCAGTGACTCATGTCTAAGCTGCATTTTGTGTCTGTGTCAAGTTGTGCTTTTTGTGGTTTAGGTAAAGATGTTTCCCATGACTATTAGGCTTAGCCTGGGCAAGTTGATTTTTTTAAATGAAGTAACGATTGTGCAAACTTGAAGGCTGTTGTGTACTGGAATATTTCTTTAGTTCATCTAGAATTATCTTTAACAGTAGTCACATTCATTCATCAGCACCTGCGTACATACTGATTTTGCCTATTTCTTGCCTATGCATGCCTTTATACAAAGTGGGATGTTTACCAGAATGAATATTTGTGTAGAAAGGAAAAATCTCCCCATATCCTGATTTACAGTATGTATACACCTAGAACCTGAAATACTGAATTGTTATCCTCTTTAATAAAACCCCTGTGTGCGTCCAGGTGTCCGTGTGTGTGTCTTCTGGTGAAGAGCGCATGCGCGGGGCCACACGGCATGTATTCAGTCTCTTCCTGTGCATTCCCTGTGCAGTGAGAGAGACAGACACACACACAGGCGGGCGCGACACAGACACACACACACAGTCATGTGCGAGACAGACACACACACAAAGACAGACACACAGGCGCACGCGTGACAGACACACACACACAGGCGCATGCGAGACACAGAGGCGCGCGCTTATTAGAGAGACACACACACGCGAGAGACACACACACACACACACAGGCACGCACGTGCGTGCATTGTTGCAATGAGTTTTGGAATGAATTATGGTCGTGAGCCGCGATTCCACTGTATTACTGTCAGACAAAATTACAGGCATTTTATGGAAATACAAACCAGTATTACTGAGAGAGAAAATTAAAGGCACACAATACAGTGACGCATATTACAGCCACATACAAGGTCCCTTGCCATTTAATATAGACTGTTCCTACTAATGTTTATGCATTACTGTTCTAGCGCCCGTTATTGTAACGGGCTTAATGTCTAGTATATAATAATTTGTAAATGTGCTATTCTGAAGTTGACTTCATGTTTTGGGTCTTTAAAAAACAAAAATAGCTGCAAAAATACAGGTAAACTTTAAAGTTTAATTTCAATTTTCCCAGATCTTTGCACTTTTCACCATCCTTGCATGTTTC